>NC_066347.1:16301954-16624428 GCF_024516045.1 Bombus affinis
CGATAATAAAAAAACCCTTCAACTAAGACAATTTTTCTTTATTTTCTGAAGAATGGAAGAAAATAAGATTTTCTTATTCTTAGAAATAAAACATTATTTCGTAAGATCAATTTTCCAATTTAAACGAATCAACTTTCCCATTTGAAAAGTCATGAAATGTACAGAAAGAAGAAAAATAAGCTACGCTTTGACCTTGCAAACAATGTTGCATATTAGTAGCTGATACTGGATGATGTACATAGGAAGTGGAAAAATACCGTATGGTAAATAGAGAATTTGCGCAAGGGACCTTTTATACGATATGACGAGTGTACGGAATAACGAGTACAAAGGTCACGTATCGTCCTCAGAATAATTTATGCACAGAATGCAATTTGCGAGAATTAAACTGTAGATGTTATGTAGACGGGATAAGATAGCAAGATTCGGTTTTAAATGATCGTATTAGGAATTTTCAATAATTTTGTGCAAAGGATGCAGTTCGCGAGAATTAAACTGTAGATGTAATTTAGATGGAATAAGATAGTAAAATTCGGTTTTAAATGATTACATTAGGAATATTCGATAATAGAAGAGAAAAGGAATTTACAGTACAACACAGAGTTAGAATATTATTTCCATATGCACTATCTTGAGATTTCAACTTTTAATCTTAATGTTTGAATTATATCGGTACTTTCGATGATATAATACATTCTTTCAAGCAAAAACTTCAAAAGGTGTTCTGTTTTCCCTGAAGTAATCTCACGTGGGCAGTTGATTTCAACGAAATAACAGTATCAACATGATAAGGATTCGTCCAGCTGTTAATTAATTGCGTACAGAAAATATGCTCGACCTTCGTAAATCGTAAATCTTCGTGATCCTACGTAAAGAAAATAATTCTTGGACATTATTATGCTTGTTATATTAAATGACAACGCGTACGTTTAATATTTGCTCAAAAATGTAAAAAAAATAATACATCTCTCACTTAATTGGATCGCACACTTGGCCTGAACTGTTTATTTTGACAATGGTTTTACGTGTTTCATCAATGCCAGTTGTTATTAAACTTTAATTACACCTACATCGTTTTAAAATAATTTCAATATTCAAAAGAATGGGTGTACAAGTGAAGTATACTACTGGAGAGCGAGCAAAAGCTATTTTCTAAAATAAAAATAATAATATTAACGAACATTACTAATCCTTTTTTATTTGACGAATACCTTTTTTATTATAATGATTTGTCTAAAATAAATATCTACTGATACTTAAACAATGCTGCTTTTAGAAATTAAACAGACGCTCATAGCTCACGTACCATCGACTAAATTCCTACCCAAGTAGTTAATGACAATATTTTACTTACTTTTGTGTGTTTGCGTGTATATGTAGTGTTACCTACTTTCTATTCCTTAATTCGTAACAATGTCGAATAGGTAGATTTCAAAGGGATTCCAACGATTTCATTATCGTTCCACTCCAAACTGTTACGCAATATAGAATGTAAATATTCGACTTATCATAATACGGAAAAGGGGTTTTCGACTGCTTCGTGTCAATATAAAATGTCATACTCAAATTTATGACGATGTAACCAACAGCGTTCCCCTCTTTTCCGTGAAACGAATCGCGCGGCTCCTGGATTACTTCGTCTCGCAAATCGCGTGGGAATTTATGTTGCAACTTGTTTCACGACTGGCATTGTTCCTAAATTAATTTTACGGTGTACCATGAATCAGCGTAGTTTTACGAGTGGCACAAGTCCTTTGAAGAAAGAGAAGGACATCGCAAATATCCTTTAGTGGCTGCTTAATTTATACTACCATTAAATTATGATAAAGCAACAAGTCTTTCAATTGTCTTCTTATCGTACTTTCTCCTTCTCAAACATTATCTTTCCCTCTGTTTGATATTAGAAGAATTAAAATCTCATTGAAATGTTATTATAGCGATATAGGAATAGCTATTACGATAGGATCGTAAAATTTTCCAAACCAACTATCTTCTTTGTTGCATAAATCGTTATTTTTATAGCGATATCAAATTAATATCACGATGCTGTCGTAGTGTAAATGAAATATTATTTTACACTGAAAAACATCGCTATTTTTATAATAATATGGAAATAATATGATGATATTATCGTAGTATGAAAGAAATTCCTATTTTTATTAGAAATACCAGTTTAATTAATTATCGCGCAAGCTTATCGCTTATTTCCGATTAAATTTCTTTAATTTATCTATGTTAAACTTCTAAGAAAACTCTACTCTGATCTGTTTAGTTTTCTCGAGTACTGAAGCCATCGACAGCATATAGTCAAAAGACTGGGACGAAGACAGACCATAAACAGTAGAGAGGCGACGTTGTCTTCGGGGTTTTCAGTTATAAGGTAACACTGCCAGCGTGTGGATCTGAATCAGCTCAAATTATATTCCTACTTGTACTTACACTTCTGTATTAAAATATATTTTCTACCTTACAATTTATCCACTAGTTTCTCTATTTATACATCTAATAACCTCAACAATCTATTTACTTATCTCTAGGAATCAGGCTTTTTGACTCATTTAAAATTTTCCAAACCAAGTTGATCTGAGTGCGTATCATTCAGTACACATCTCGAAGAATATCCTTTCTGTTCTGTAGTTATAAGGCGAAACGCAATTTGCGGTGTAAGTTTCGTTTCTTTCGTTCTACTTAATGAAAAATTATGAAAACAAATCGGAGATATTTTTCCTCGTGGCGAACATGCCTGTGAATTTTTTCAGAATTTTACAGAATCTTTCAAACGCTGATTTTATATTGAAATAATGTCGGGTATCGAGTTTATATTTTTACAATGTTACTGTCTCGTTATGGATATTAACGTGTAATTTTTTCAGACTTTTTGAAATGCAGGAACGTGGTTAAGAGAATTCAAAATTGCTATTTGCTTGTATTATTGCCTTAGTTATTGACGTGACCATGTTAATAATTTTATGATTGTAGCATAATTTTATTGTGATTATTTATGCATCATTTTTTCACAACTTTCGGAGAAGTGTATCATAGTCAAAAAAAAAAAATTGTGAATCGACCTGGATCAATAGATAGCTCTGTTAATTATTCTAATAAAAAAAAGAAGGAAAAAGATAGAATTGTAATTTTCTCACATATTTTCTAATCGGAGTATTTGAATCGATTTCGTGACGAATTGCAACATGAACTTTTTTTATATAATAGTTCCAGTTTTCTAGAACAATAACATGCGACATCTCTCGTGTGCCCATCTGATAAACACAACTACGAAATATCGATCTGTACTGGTATTGTGCAGTAAAATGTAAATCTGATTAAAGGGAAAATAAAGATCGAAACACGTTAACATAAGTTCTTGTCGTTACCTTAAAAAAAAAATGTCACCATTCTACCTCAATACAATTCGCTTGAATTAAAAGATTATCGGACTTTGATCGCCATATCTCAATAAAATTTTCAACGTAAATTTCAATGTTTAATTATGGAAAAATAAAGTTCATACTTTTAAATAAAATTTGTTCTTAGACTTTAATTAAAAAATGTGTAAAATGGTTTACATATGCAGCTAATTAATTGGCCACTTTTTAGAATTCCGAAGAGCTTGCTCGAACTATTTGAATATTTCTTGAATTTTTTACATTTGTAATGGTCTTTTTTTCACGAGTTTGATGAATTACCTAACAGCTTATCGCTTGGCAATTAACATTCAAAATTATACCACCATTCAAAAATATACTTATAAAAACGTTATTATCGTCCAGAAATAATTATCAGTAATAACTCTTACTTAATTGCCATCGTTCTATTTTCTTTATTTCGTCCACCATCAATTGTGTACATATATATACCTACATATTTGCATATGCAATATGGAGCAATATGGATATACATTACAAGTACGATACATACTCACAAAATTATTTCTCTTTTATATAAATAAAAGTACCATAATACTAATAAATATCTCTGCCACTATATCTAACAATATCGTGCTTAATATGACTGTAAATAGTATGACTGGCAGCCTAACATTATTTAACATTTTTAATTTATTATTATTATTCTAGTAACTAATCATTTTATTCGTTTATTATTTATTATTGACTAATCGCGTAATATTAAAAAATCCAATACACGTTTAAAAAACTTTACTTGTGAGTTGCAGAATGATTATTCCGTAAAATAGATCTTATGAATCACAATTAAAATAGATAATCGATAAAATTACATTGTCATCGTTGAAATATTACATGTTGTAGATAAACTCATAAAATTCTTCACAACGAGAGATATCGAAAAGCATATCATGCATTTCTTTCGATTATATAGATATTCTTCCGATTCATAACTCAGGATGATTTCACGCGCGCTATCATCAAGCAAATTTTGTTTATCAATTTTCTAAGATACAATAAAAGAAATCTGTAACGATTAGTCAATCGTTGCAAGACGCGTGTGAATTTATTATCGCAACGTTCATGGTGAAACAGGTAATCTATTGAACTTTGCTATTCTAACTTAGTTTCATTTTGATAGTGAAAGATAGCACGCGAACTGTTCGAACAGAGTGAGCACATCGAGCATTTCGAAGAAAAATTATTATTATTGTTCATATTATTGCCTGTTATTGTTACTTTCTTTACAGCATTATATATTAGAATGGTAAATAGACGACATTCAGCCCTTCTGCTTTTAATATTTATTGCGGTTCCTAACAAAGAAACACAAAAATTCAAGAAACAATATAAATCGTATTTAAAATTTTGAATTACTAGTATCACACTTGAGATTCGCGTCTTTTATTTTTGAATCTTTTGCTTCGTAGCTTGCGTCGAAAAAAAAATCAAACACGAGATTATCAATTGCTTTTTTTTTTTTTTGAAAAAATTTGTAAAAATAAATTTTATTTTGAGAAAATATATCAGTAGATAAAAAAATATTTACGTTTAGTTAGATTGACGTAGTAGATTGAATATTGCAATCTAGTAAGTTATCATTGGCAGATTAATTTGAGTTATCGTTTATGCTAAAAATTATGTTGACATAATACTGAAATTTCTTATTTCGATATATATATATATATATAGTATGATATACACTTATAAAAATGTGATTTATATAACACGAACTTAAAATCGAGTGGGGGGAAATTTGTAAGTCTATCCACTTACTAAACGCGTGACGACCGCTATAATATAGATTAAGAAGTACAACTTAAATTTGTAATGCGTACAAAAATTTTGCATTATTTTTAAATTAAACTTTATATGAATAACGTTTCCTAGATATCATCGAAACTATCAAAAATTAAAGATCTTCGATATCTTTTAATGAATTATTTCAATAAACTCTCCTAATTGAATAACTTCTAATTGAATAACCTTTTCGTATTATCAGAAAATTACGTCGCCGTAGTACGTGTATCGACTATCTTAAAAATATACCCAACCTTCTGACTTAAACTATATAAGTGGAGCATGTGCCTACCATCAAATATATTACGTCACACAGAATTTTACATCGTCACATATCTACATTCAGAATGATCGTTTCGAAATATTAGAACCTAGGAAAAGAATTCGTTAAATTGCTTCAGCTATGATTTAAAGAAAATTTAATATCAGCGTCTGTTTATGAATATCAGCTTCTTTTAAACTAACACGTTTTACCATGTTAGTAAGAGTTTCTTAAACTCTCTTTTCTTTGCCATTATATTTATTTTTCGAGAGAGCTTTGGTTCAGAGTACGAAACAAAAAATTGAATTGCAAAGAATAATATTTAGAGCGTAAATATTTATGCAAATTTGTGTTTTCATCCAAATAGAAATTTGGCTTATCCTCCGAGTATTACAACGAGCATATTACTTTAGATATCTTTATCTATCATGCATATTAGATATCTTTATCTAATATGGATATTTTTACGTATTATGTACACCTTTTGTACATCTTCGTGCATTTTCACTTCCCACGATTTTAAAAATGTCTCTAACTTTATCATTGCACTTTAGTAAATTAATAATGAAGAACACGATGAAGGTGTTCGTTTTCAATAAAACTGGTATCTCAAATTTTAGTGTCTTACGTGTTCTTTACAAAACAATCTGAAACATTGTGTTTCTATTATTAATGATCAAATAAAAAGCAATTTTCCCCATTGGTTAAACGAAAATTCAATGCTGGAAGAATCATTGGCTAAATACTACAAATTCTGCATTGAAACCTCGTTAATCAACGATTACAGCAACGTATCGTTGACTTGATATCTTCGAATTATCAAATGAACTTCGTTTAGTGGAAGTTTAAATTTCAAGCAACTCTAGTGAAAATTTATAGTTCAAGATTGACGATCACGTAACCTCAACGATCTTCGCTGATTGTTGACCGTGAATGTTTCATGCACATTTTGACCTATCAAACTTGAACGTTTCTTATAAAAAAGAGTCATACATTTCGACTTCTGATACGAGACGTAAAAATAGAAACTACTCGATGAATAAGAAATCACCCTTACGCAAGATTACATACGAATCGTCGTCATCGTGAGTCGTCAAATGAACAGAGTGGAACGATAATCATGCAGGATCACCCTCTGCGTGGTTGTACAACGGTTACCACCCCATCCTATGTAATATCGACATAACGAACGAATTATGTGCAACATGTTGATCAAATGGAAATATAACGTTCAATTTTATAATTAATATTTATACTCGCCTGTATTCGTAATGTACTAACAGGAGAAACGCTAAAATCAAACATCGGGCTGTGAATATTTATAATTATAATTAAAATCACTTGGACTTAAAGTGGTATAAACGATGAAATCTTTCATTTGAAGAAAACTTTAAGAAAAATTTCAATTTTTAGCTAGGAAGAAATTAGAATTTTTCAAACAAATTACTGAACGCTGTGATATTGGTTTTTCGAATCATATTTGCACTTTGCGCTTGTATTTTGCGTTTGTACGTTGGGTCAACGTTTCGTAGACGTTGCGGTAGTCTACAATAATCGATTATTATTATTTGGAAAAATAAATCTATTTGTTAATAAATTGCTACACAACTTTTATTACAAAATATACTAATGGCGACTATTGATCATAACCATATCTGCAATAGAGTAAAAGAATGCTATAATATCATAAATATTTAAGTAAATATACTTTTCATCAATACGTTGCAGAATTTTTACGATGATAATGATATTCACTAAAAAACACAGCTTGACTTGCTCTGTTAGAGAGAGTCATCCTTGAACCGATTGCTCAAAGTTCATGGTACCCATTATCATTATCATTACTTTTTACCATCGTTGTTGGTCAACTTAACGTATTACAATTTTTTAAAAAGCTTTACCTTTGAACAATATTAATTTACCTTCGAACTTCGATTTGTCATTGCAGCAGAACGAATTCATTAAAATTCGAATCGCCCACCCACGCTTTACCAAACTACAGATAAACACTGCAGCTATTTTTTATATCTGTCACATCGATCAAAGTCTGTTGCATGGTAACGTTGAACCGAAGTGACGGATAAACTGAGCGTACGTTTTGTATGTTGTATGTTTAACAATAACTATACAACTGCAATACATAAACTAATCTCTACGATATAGCGAGTTTTACATTCAAATATCCAAAAGCGAAACATTAATTAATACAACGATTCCCAGAGACAGACATAGCAAGTGAATTATTTCATACTGCTCTTGGATACCTATTTATTTTATCAAACTTGAAACGTGTAAACTTCGTTTCCTGAATGATTCTACATCATTGTATCCAGATTGCAAACTTGCATACATTTATGGAAAGCAATATATGGCGCAAAAAATAATATTCCAAATATATAAGATATTCAAAATAAAGTACTCGTATGTAATAAGCGATAAGTAAGTAAACAATAAGCAAGTAAATAAGTTTAAACTCTATTTTTCTCGATAAGTTCGTAGAAATATGAGATTGCATAAATATCTATAGTGTGTAGTTAGTAGCGCATCCTTGATGTTACTACGACCACGCATGATTTACCTGTACGTTTTTCTTGTATTCATTCAGCTGTTCGGCAGCCGGGTCTCTATTCATCTTGAACGTTTTGTCGTCTTCTGTCTCTTTCTTGCAACAGTATCTTCTAAATAATAGTCGATGGAAAGCCAGCGTATTATTTGTCTTCTTCGAGAGGAATATGTTCTTCTGCGTGCCGCGTGCCGAACAATAACTGATCAGTGGAAATGACAACGGTCTTTTATCATCCAGGACGGCCGAGTTATGATCGAGCGCCAATGCGGCGTTACGAGTCAACACTCGACCCAACGAGATCGCCCGAATCACCGGTATAAGGCCCGAGCCGATCTTCGGCATTCTTCGGCACAGTACGTCGTGCGCAGATTGCCTTTCTGCCCCGCGTTGATGAATCTATGTATAGGCGCTTACTTGCTCTCTCGTTTTTTGTTCTCTTTGTAACCGGTGTTAAGAAATCGACAAAGCTTGGAAAAGAACTGAAAGTTTCCACAAATGGATAATTTAAAGGAAACAAAAAACCATTGTGTTCGTAATGGCCGAGAAATTTGTTGAGATCATTCGATATCATTGAGTGTTTTGTCCATTACAATTCGATTATTTTTATTATTATTATTTTTTATTTTTTTTTTTTTTTTATTGGGAAAGTGTTAGAACATTTATCGAAAATTTTTATAGATATGTATATTATCTATGTTACACTAAATATTCTGAAATTTCATTAGTCACGATTATATTACTAAAATTGCAAAACTATACACATATAGAGGTTATAACATATTACGTCGATCTATTTATCATCTATATCACGAAATAGTATATGTATATCAAGTATATTTCCGGGATATTTTTGTTGTATTATCAGAATATTTTCAATGATTTTAATCCATTAAAGGCCGAACAATATTTACCATAATGTTTCTAAACACTTCAATTTCCGTCTTCAAATTATAGACTGTATGTAGAGGAAACAGTAACAAAATAATATCAAGCGAATCCTTTGAATTCTCTTTCATGATCACGATGTTAAAAAACAAAATTCGGTAGTATAGATTGATTTGAAAAAATGTTGCGGATGAGATGGTACGTTAACGTAACGTTAAATAAAAGTGGTTAAATAGAAGTTGAAGATGGAGGATGATAAATTTGATTTAGTTAAAAATAAACAAGCTGTTAAAAAAGACGTAAATTAGTCAGACTTAAATTTCAGTCGCAAGAGTCATTATTTCTCAATTTAAAAAAACGTGGGTAATTTATATAGTTTTATCCAAATTCCCGTACATCTTTATGCAAATTAATAATATTCCTTTAATATTTCCACAATTGTGTGATATTTGTCATAATATTTCCGGCATTCTTTGAAAATTTGCTCGTAAAACTACCCAGATGTCTGACTATTGTATTCCTTTCCCATTTATTAAGAAAAATGACGATTCTATTGTTATCGTGTATCTTTTGAGCTGAAACTCCTTCATCGAAAAATTGTTATCTTGATAATTTTCAAGTAGGCACATTATATGCTTCAATTTAAGAAGGGAAAACTGAGATTTCTGATATTATTTGTTATTGAGTGATATCAACGTAGAAATATGTTATAGCGGAATAAAGAGGTTCCTTCGCGTCTCAAAATTTTACTCATTAAAAGTTTGGGATTGCAATACATTGGACGCAAACTAACTACATTAACTTACTTCACAAAAAAGATCGAACAAAACAAAATTATAATTTTTATAACGAAAGTAATTCTCTTTCAATTGAAAAATTCAAATAAAAGTTTAAATTTAAACCTAAGACAAACGATTCAGATTTTTTATATCCAGGGGGACATAAATAATTAGAACTTCCACTCTTGGCGAAGAATCCAAGGGTTTGGCCATTGTTGTAAACAAGTTGCTCAAAGTTCAGTGAAAAACTAACTAAACAATCTTGCGTAAGATAAGAGAAAATATAGGTTGCTATTTAAAAAGGGGAAAATATGTATTCCACGAGTTTGGTTGTTGAAATAAGGTACCTGCGACTTGGTTGCTACGGTCTTTGCACATCTCAGTTTCCATCGTTTTTAACTTAAGAAATCTTGCCCCTATCTTCCAGATTCAATTGGCAAGTAAGCTCTTTGTATAAAAGATAAATAGTAAGATAGCTCGTATTAATTATTAGACTGCGGATATTTATGCATTTATAGGAATTTAAAAGTGCAACAAAAATGCTCAGGTTGTATATAACATGTGAAATTATATAAACCCCGCATATCATATGCCTACCTATTGATGAATGAATTGATAGAATTTGATGACAAAATCATAGTCATATTTGTCATAGTCATAGTCAGTTTGCAAACAAAACCTGTTTAATAGAATCAAATAGTAGATTCACGTCAGAAATCGAGCAGATCCTGCTAACCTAACCTAACGTCGAATTGATGGCCGAAATAACGCAGTATCTGCGCAACGTAATTGGTCGGCAGAAAGGCAGCAGATGAAGATGTTATTTCGAACGTCATAAAGACTTTACACACTTTGCTCGATTTCTACTATCATTAACTGTTAGATTAATGGACAGAATTTATTCGATTTCTGCGACCAATCTGCCCCAGCAGATTTTGTTATATTTCTGTTGACAGTCTACAAACATAAACGAATAGAACATATCCTGTATCAAATCTACAGGCCTTTTGTACATAAAAGCTAATAAGAAGTATCCGACAAAATCTGCTAAAGTAAATTTGGCTATCTGAGTAAAGAACCGCAATCTATTTTTAGTTACTATACTATACTAGAGATTTTCCACAAGATTTTCGTGCAATCTTTATCGAATTGGTTTACATCATTGTTGTTACTTGTATAAATGATAATAATACCGCAAAAATAACATTTTGAAATAATAAAAATTTAATCCTTTTTAACAAGAACAATAAATTTAATCCTATCTAAACGAGGTACTCGATGTATTAAAACTAGCTTCTACTATGCAAAATGTACCTTTGGTATAACTGATATGATAACAAATATACGGGAAGATTTGATAATTGATAAGCCCCTTTCACAATGTTGCTTATCCTTCAAAACCTGATATTTATTTTACTGTCAAACGCGAAATTGTCTACTATGCAAAATTTAGTATGGATATGATCGTGTGTATACGCAATAATTTGATAATAATTGGTAAAATAATTGCACCTAAATTATGTTAAAAGGCATAATACAGAACGAAGAAAATGTTTTTTGCAGTTTTGCCCATCTTTCAAAGTCTACTGTTTACTTTACTTTCTAATTACTCTGAACAATGTAGTTAGAATGATTGCATAAAAATCGAAGTGATGAGTCACGGGAATGGATACCTTCACAAAAATTATAGAAACTTATAAAAAGAAAAAAATAACTTAATACGAATATGAAGTCAAACCCTGATTTCTATACTGACCGAATATTTTCTATTTTCGTCTATTCTATTTCGCATTGTATTCGCGTCAAGATTCTATGGTAAAAAATAGGCGATTTTCCTTAAAAAATAAAATGTTTAATAAATTTACATTTATTAATTGATGATCTATTTATAACCGGTGTCTATTGTTTATCTTCATATCGATAAATAGGTCATATAGATCTTTCGAAGTAATAATGATGCTATTTTGTACTCATTTATTATTATCTATTTACATAACTATTTCCAGATAGTTAATCAAAAACAAATAGTAACAGCACGATACTACTTACGACTGCAAAAGTAAGGTCGGAGTTTTAAAAAGTATCCGACAAACATTCGCTGATGATAACTTCAATGGACATCGAACGATACAACGATACTGTTAATTAAAATCTTTTACGAATTAAAAGATACTTGCATAAAATAAATAAACACTGGTCAAGTGATCTTAGTGGAAAATATTTAGCCAGAAAATGGAAAGCATCGTGTTTCATTGTTCAAAAGAAATAACTCACCGATTTTTAAAAATCATATATTTTCCAAAATCACTCACGCTAATTATTATTTCATAACATTAAATGTCAAGCAGCAAGATCGCTTCTTCAATCGCTTTTGTCAATTAATATAATAAATTATTTATTTGTCGATATTAATTTATAAAATATGAAAAATGATTTACCGTAGTGATAATAATGATTCTAGATTAACATGTATAATATATTTGAAGATAATTGCTATCGCAAATATGCTATTAAGTATGGTAATGCAACATCTAGATATAGCATTGTGACGCATAATACATTAAAAATGGCACAAGTACTATTTTCATCATACCTTCGTTCCTCAAACATCGATTTGAACAAGTCATTTTCTCGTACCTGCTTTGCTAACCCAGTCTCGTTGTCCGGCCAGTATCATCAAAACCAGCGAAACTTTACAGGAACTGTTTATTACTGCACTTCATGCATGTAAAGTTTCAGGTCGCTGGTTAGGATTCGGACGGCAACGCAAATGAAGTTAGCAAACCGTACTCCAACTTCGCCCCGTATAAACAGTCATTGCGATTATTTGGAAAACAATCAGATGTTGTCCCTACAAGTTAGTCTATGCAAATATTCGAAGAAATAATTCAAACTTAGAAACATCAGGATATAGTTTCTTGTATAGCTCTGTTACACAATTGCCACAAATCAAAAACAATTCTTGGTTAGAGAATACGTACATACTTATAAAGTTTACTAAATATTGCAGCTTAAAACTTTAAGCTAACGTTTAAATAATTGGATGCAACTGAATTCAGAAGTTGAAACTTACTTTATTTGCTGTCAGTTGAATATGATTAGTTTCTGGATTGTTTTGTGTAACTTGAAAAAATGAAAAGTACTAGTCAGAAGCTAATTTTAATTTCTATTAAGAAAATTTTTCTATTAATTTCCATATTAATCTCTAATATGATAGAAAGTATGTGGGTAGATGTCCAAGTATGTACATATAAATAGACAAAATGCGATCATACTTTGAATAAATACTTAATTGCTACTGAAGATCAAACATATTTTCGTTTGAATTATTTGTCCTTTTACTAAACATACCACACAGAAATAAACTTTTAGAAGCAGTTTTCAAATGGACCTTTGTACATCATCTTCATAGAGAAACATCTTGCGGAACAAAACTCAAAGATTACAGAAACTGTAACGAAGAATAGTTCTATAATTAATATTTCAAAAGAAATATCGTATGCTTATGCTAAGAGAAGCAAATCGAGACGTGTTGTTTCGCAACTTTCTTTATTAACGCCATTGCAGCTTCATCAGAGCCAGGTACAGTTCCGAGCTCGACACCGAAAGCGAGCTCACACACAATAATGCGCAGCCCTTATACATTGTATACATCCTGAATTTCACTGTTCCTCGCTTATAACACAGAAATTTACAAAAATTCTCATAAGCCCGAGTATTATGGCGACTTTTTCCAAGTCTCAAATGCATGTAGGTGTTGTACTACACTGTGTTCGGGTCGCTATACATTAGCTAAGATACGCAACTTTTAAACCATCTCTCGCTTGAAATCGTACAAAGAATACAATAAAATCGTTCCTCGTCTTTGGTAATGTTATAGGGAGGGAGTAATATTGACGAAAAATAAAGTTACAGCGACCGATGAGAGATTAAATATATGATTTCATTTGTGTGTTTATCTGTGTGTGTATAGATTTACCAGAATCGCATTTGTTTCGTTTATGGACAAAAACTTAAATTACATGCTACGTAAAACACTATACAAATATCTCACAATAGTTTATGTACACATAAATTCATTAAAACGCTCTTCAGAGACCATCTTGTAAGATAGAAGAAAAATAGGCGCGATCGAACGCGGTGATATTAGAGAAGAGTTAGTAGCAGAACATAAAAAATATATTATATTCCATTTATACGTATATATATATATTTTTTTTTTTAAGCGAATCAAATCACTTAAGTTTGGAAAATAATATACTCTCTAACGGAAAGAATGTACAATAATAGATTATGCCTAAGACTATTTGAATCGGTTGCACCTCTCATCCCTGCAAATGAACATTGTACAATGGTTGTTATCTAACTTCCATGTAGTAATCCTGATTTTTATTGCAGCTAAGTAGCAAATGTCACGGCAGCTTTGAAAACCATTATTTCATATCTTTATCCATTATCACATTTATTGGCGAAAACGTAATGCTATACCTCCAACGTTCCTCAATCAACACTGATTCCAAGCATTCTTAAAACTTCTTATATGTATACGCAAGTCTAAGTAGTTCTTAGATACGTGTCTCGTTCAACGACGCACAAAGAAGACATGCATAATTAAGAGAAAAGAAGTTCCGTTACAAATTACGTTATCAATACGTAACATCGAATTAGTATTCCGATAAAATATTTTTAAAGGACGTTTTTAAAGTTTAAAGCTAAGGATTATAAGCATTGCGTTAAGATATTCTACTTATCTCTCAATTTTAAAAAATTCCCCAATGAATACCCCATATCTAAAAGGTTAATCTTTTGTCAATGTTGCTTAACACGATATCCTAAAGGAAAAAAAATTTTCTGTTTAGAAATTATCATCCGTAATGAAATATTGTAAATGATTCTTAATACTCTCAAAAATTGTACAATATCTCCTTTTCTTTCGCTGTTATGCGTATTCGTTTGCGTACTTCGCTACAATCGTTATATAAGTATAATTAAATAGATGCGGCATTCGGTTGACCAAATGATAGGTCTAATTTATCGATTCCACGACAACATATCACGAAAATCGTTTAAACGCCTTGATTTATCTATAGAAATTCAAGCTGAACCATACACCAGGATCAACATACTTCCAAAATTTCTAGGCTAGCCATTCATTGGCACTGGTAAAGGACATTGCACTTGCCATACGATTAGATGACTTTGTTCTCCATGTTCTTCAGCATTTGCAGCAATAGCACTGTTAGATCGTTCCATAGTATCTTCTGTGTCTTCTCCATCACCTGAACAAAATAATTCACAATTACTTGATAAGTGATTAAACAAAAATACACAGTAAAAGTAAATAAAAAGTGCGATTATCAGTTGTCTTTTGTACAATACGATGCATGTCAGCTGGAAATGCCCAACCCCCAGAGAATGAAAGAAGCAGGACAATTGTATGGTGTACAATTGCTTGAGAAACGGAGGTGCAGACACAGCTTTTCTATTAATGAAAATTATTGTAAGAATAGTTTGTGCTATACAAAAGCTAATGACTTTTCATTGACTGCTCTTATTTGTCAATCCAGAGCAACAATTATAATGAGAACACTTGTACATAAACACCTATACATCTTAATGCCGATATTTTCATAAAGAAATGAGAATAATTATTTCAATGTCAGGTTAGAAATGTATCTAACTACTAGCGAATTTGTTAGTTTAGAATTTCATTACACCGTGCACAAAACATACTCTCAATAGTTAGTATAAGTTTCGTTGGTAAATAACACAAACGATATATCCACTCAATCAAACAGTTATGTAAATCGAATAAAGATCCATCAACCGCTTTTCATTTTTCTCTGGGGGCATACCTGACCAACTGCCATACAATCAGATGAGTCGCCACGTCACTCTCGTCTTCCGCCTCATCTGCTGCAAGTGTTATAATTGTATAAAACAACATCTTGATTATGTTTTTATATACCCAATGAATTTAATTTTTCGTGTTTATAAGGTCATTAATCGAATATGTTAAGAACACAATATTAAAATTATAAATATTACTTACCAACTCTGAAATCTATATAGCCTTCACCACCTGAAAGAACAAGCATTGCCGGTTGAGAACCATCTGACACTGCACTTTGACCACCATGACCTGCAATATAAATTCAATAATGTAATATATTAATTTATTTCTAAAAATTAATAGTAACCAATCAATTATAAACGAACATACCAGGCACTGCAACGAACATTTTTACTGCATCTCTATGTCCATGAAAGCTAAGTTGAGCATGAGCCATACTGCAATAAGGTATGTAACTACCGGGCGTAACACCACGATCCGAGGCAAAAATTCTGATACCAACGCCCGGTGCATCACCTTTAGCATTTCCTACTTGAACTCTGGATACTGCCATTGATCCACCAGCACCTGTTTTGCATACATCTTTTATTCATAAACATTTTATTATCATAAACATTAACATTTAGTTTTGTTATTAACTTCTACAACAACATAATCAATTTTTTTAACTTACTTTCAGATAAAGGAACAGAGATTATTACTCCGTTTCCTGTGCCGATCCACAGCCTGTTGGAGGAAATGAGTAATGCAGTAATTCTTACAAATGAGAAGCCAAGTTTCCCAGTTCCAAGCATTTTGCTAACATAAGGTTCAATATCAACATCCTGAAGATGTTGATAAGTGTGAGCGTGATAGAGTCTTAGTGTTGAATCTAATCTAATGCTGACCCACACTCCTTCACCCAGCCAAGCTAATTGTCTCACTTGCGACTCTCGCCGTGGATGAGCATCCACAGTGCACTGAAAGTTTAAATTATAAAAATGTCATTACTATGTTAACACAGTTTACTACAAATTAAAATTTTGAAAATATAGATAAGTATAACATATATACCTCAACAGTCATTAAAACTGGATCTATTACATGAATTTTATTTCTATATCCGCACCATACTGTTTTACCACTAACGGCAGCCATACACCTAATTGAGTGTTGTGGACTACCCAAAGTAATCACATGGTACTGAGACAGATCCCATTGCCCGTCTGGACCTCTTCGAAATAACGTAACGGTTCCGTCGGCAAGAGCAACAAGAACTCGTCCTTGTACATGTCTAAAAGGAAATATATATATCACATATGTATTGCAAATTAAAATACAACAATGATTTAATGTGTAGTAAAAGTTACATACACGATAGCCAATGCGGCATCCTTCAATTTGACTGAATGCAAACAAACTGACCATTTAGCGACAGCTGAATGAACAAACACCGTACCATTCTGAGCTCCAAGCCACATTGTCGGTTGTATTGAAGACATTTTTTCTATAGGTGCATCTTCCTCAACTTTATTTTCTTTCTCCTCATTTTCATCTTCTTTTTCATCCAGTTGTGAGTTTGATGCCTCTAAATTAGCTTTCACAAAGTATACCTTCCCTAAATTTATCGTTTCGCTATCTACATTTTCCGAACTTTGTGGTTCAGTAGTAATACTTTGATTAACATCATCCGATTTTTTAACATTTTCATTATTTTGTTCTTCTGATACATTTTCAGATTCATTTTTGTTTTTTTCCACCGAGGCTTGAGTTTCCTGTTTATTTTTTTGAGTGTTCTGTTCAGTATTTGAAGTCGTATTTACTTCGTGATTATCGTTCTCATTCACTCCATTAGCAGTTTGAACTGGATCTTCGTTCATAGCTTGAGTGTAATCACTCTCTTTGGCTCCAGGTACACTTGCAATGCAAAGTAAATGTCCTTGACAAACGCTAAAGACTTCCAAAATATCCGCTGGATTGTTAGCATCTATCACAGTAACTTTTGACATCTTCTGAGTCGATGTACAGATCCACACCAATGAGCTAAGATGTTGCTCTAATTGTTCTGCCTCGACCCTTTGATTTTCATTCTCTTGAAGCTCCTTATCCAAATGTTCAACAGCATCTTCCACTTCATTTTTTGTGTTCGTACTTACTTCTTGAGCTTCAGCAGCATAAAACACACTTCCTCCAACCATACAACCACCGTCTCGTGTTTTACCACCACTTAGGTTTACACCAGCACCACACCATATCTAAATAATGAAAGACAAAATAGAATATGGCGCTAACTGTGTGTTTAGATCTGATTACATAAAAACAATTACACATATTTTATATATTAATAACAAATAAATGCACCTTCATGCCAGGTTCAGATTCCTGTAAAGGTCTGCAATAAACTGGAACAGGAACGGGTTGTCTAACTGGAGCACTTGGTTTTCCAGGTAAACTCCAACCATAAGCATGTAATCGCCCATCCTCTTTCCTAACATGTGCACGGACTTGACGATATTGCTCTCTTCGTTCATTTGCACGTCTTGCTACGAGTTTCTCAGAAGATCTGTAAGAATGTATCAAAAGAACATTAATTATTCGATTATTTTTGCAGTACACATGATCAAGACAGAATTTTGAATTATAAAGTTAGTAGATTTACTGAATGCTGTTATTTGTTCAACCATATATTCCTATGAAGATTCTCTTGATCACGGAATATTTTCTTGAATTCGAATGAAGCTTTAATCCAATCGTTCTTTCCATCATCTTGTATAACAATGTTCAGGTTCGTTATTTATACAATAAGATTTACATATATATATCCACGTGTAGAAGCGAAATGTTAGACATAGAGCAGAACAGATTTACCTGCTGGCCAATAAGCACCCCACCGAAAACCAGAATAACCAGGTATCTCTTGACAACGCCATGAAGGACAGGCAAGGACGAAACCCGAACGAAAAATCAAAGCGCAGAGCAAGAGTGAAATAAAAGCCAAGTTTATAACATAGTCAAAACTTCATTTATTTGTTGATCAATAATGATCATATATTATCTTTCTTTTAAAAATGTACAAACTTTTATTTACAAAACTATTGCTTTTCCAGCATGACTTTGGAAAGATAACAAACAATTTACTTTGTTAAATAAGTCATTACTATTCTGAAATAATAAATGGTAGATTGATTTATATAATAGGTATATGTAAGCAATTTTCCGTTTCAGTACAGACGATTATTTATAACTTCATTAATATTACGAGAAATAGATAGATGTATTAATGAGAATAAGATTATCAAAAGGGATCTGTGTGCCACGGACCATAATCCTCAGTCCTTCAATACTTTATACTGCGCATAGAATATACACCCACAATTTTTTTTCATAAAAAATGGCAGGTAAGAGGGAAATCGTAATTTGTTAAAAACCATCACATTTGCAAATTGCTGAGGCAACAAATTATTTAGAAATGACTCACATTTCTTAAGAATGATCAAGAGTAATTGAGAGTCGTGACAAAAGATTATGGATCCCAACTGACCAAAGAGGACTCTAATCTGGAAAGATGATATCGATTCAAAAAAAAAAAGATTATAAGTCAAGATATCGAAATTCTACCCCACCAAGAGTAAAAATCTCTTGTTGTTGCAATAGCTTTGGTAAAAATATTAAAATAAACTTTACATATAAAATTTGTACAGTGATTGTGTATATCTCTCTGTCAAAATTTTCGTTGTAAAAACAATCACAGTTATTAAAATTGTAGTTAGAAGAGGGCGTGATGGTAAAAGAAAAAAATCTCTATCTGAAAGATAGAGATTATTTGTCAGACTTCAGTGTCAAATTGTTATAATATCTAGGTGCGTGTATAGAATTTGATTGATTTCTCACATGGTGTCTCCCTGGTCGAAAAACTCATGGCGACCTTTCAACGTACGTCTACGCATGGTATCCAGAGGCGGTGCTGGGACAACTTGATTGGTTGGTGCACTATACCTCATATGAGGCAATGTGTTTGGTCCACGAACTAAGGCTCCTCGATCCGCAGGTCCTGTGAAGAGACTACTAAAACTACAAACAAGACAAAAGAAAGTAATAAATCGTTATCGCGTTCGATATTTCAGTTTCTTTCTATGTGAAATAATACTAACAACTTCCATACAGATACTTTTCCACTTGATATACTAGAAGGATCAGTCTTTGTTGCTCTTATCATCTCTGTCCATCTAACTGCTTCTTGAAGTTCCATGAAACGTTCCTTATATTGATTTCTCTCCATAAGCACCCTAGCCATCTCGACTCTGGTAAACCTCTTCCTTTGTGCTAATGATACATCTTCTTCATCGTCGCTTTTGGCAGCTTTTGCTGCTGCCTCTGCCTCTTCCTTAACTTTTTTCAATTCTTCTTCAAGAGTAGTGACCTTCTGCCGTAAACGTTCTCTAGTTTGTTGTAAGCCCCGAACTTCTTCGCGTAATATTTCTTGTTCACTGAGAAACATATTTACTTATGTATATATTGCATATTTACAAAATAATACTTACTTATTATCACCTCAAAAACGACATTTTACCTTGTGAGTTCATCTACTTTCACGATTAAATCATCTTTTACAATGTTAAGCGCATTTCTGAAAAATAAATGTGATATATAAAATGTTATAATAAATATACTACAATATTATTATAAAATATATAAAAGTACTCACTTTGTAGCTAGCAATTCATTGTTTTCCATAATAAGGTTTTCCACTTCTTTTCCCATCCCTAATAAAATATTATTTTTCATAATTAATACAACAAAACATAAATGCTTTCATTGCTAGCGATACATATATTAATATATCTTACCAAAGAAGTTGTCATTGACTGCATACGAGGTTATTTATATCATGCGATTATTAGTCAAAATATGACCACAGCCAACAGAAGTAAGGAGGTAAGCAATGAAATATAAAATCACATTAGTACATACTTTTCCATATAACTCAAACAGAAAACTTGTAATTTCTAAAGGAAGGACGGTGGTAGAAAATAGTCAATTTTGAATAACGAATAATATTAACAAATATTTTACAACACCAATAAATTTAACTATCTTTTACTACTATCCTTTTTATATAATTGTTACTATTTATGTGATGTAGATAATATTGTAAAACTTTTATTTCATTAATATTTTATAATTATAATTTTAATATTAACCCTCAGAGTTCCAGAGAATTAAGTGTAAGACCTAATTGTTAACTTAAGAATTTGGCATGCAATATTGATTTTATTTGGATATTGATTTTATCAACATTAGTATATAGGAAAGTTGAGCATGCTTGATTAATATAAAACGAATATTGTACTATTCGATTCGTCAATGACTATATTCATCGCAATGTACACATCATCTTAGTTTTGCATGAGAGAATGAATTTGAGAACTCAAAGGATTAACAAATAAGTAATGATATTTGTATAAACGTTTGGTTATTTTATGAAACATACCCGACGAGGCATATTCCCCAGGATGTACCCAACTACCTAAGATTTTAAGGACAAGGACAGTATTAGTTATAAGACTCTCAAATTATATCAAACATTAAACTGTTTAACAGCAGTTACCAGTAATATCTGCTCCTTCATCCATTTCACCCAATGCATCAGCATCTTGAAAACTGAGTTCCTGGTACAATGTGTTACCACTTCGTTGTTCTCTTTCTGTTCTGCTTCTTCCACCAGAAGTAGCTAACTTTTCTACAGTCGGTGATGTCGGTGTAACCAAAGGTGGAGGTATTTCAGTTTCTGGACTTTCATCTATAAGTTAAAAAATAAAAGTAGAAACATAATATTACAGAACGAAATTTTCACAGTAGGAAAACAACATACGTCTAGAAATTGCAGTTGTTTTGTTTGCTTGTACTGGTTTATCTGTTAATTGACTTTTATCAGATGTTTCAATAGCAGCTTCACTGCTACTGTCCAACATTTCAGTTCTTAAATTAGAAACAACATTTGGTGGACTTTCCTGGTCAACATCTTCTGCATTTATGCTAGCTTCTAAGCTCTGAAAGCCATAACTCAATGGTCCAGAACTTCGAGACATGTGAGTTAAGCCAAGAGATGGTAAACGAGATGGACCACGACCACTAGATGAATTTTCTAATCTCTCTGTACTTCCAACTAACATCTTTGTCCTTTCCATATAATCTACATGCGTTTTAAATAGTTCCGTATATCTCTCATGTAGTCGAGTATATTCACGTTTCAATTCAGCTTCTTTTTCTTCAAGACGAACAACTAAAATATGATAAAAATGATATCCCATGTCTGCCTTAACAATTTTATTACAAGGATTATAGTATATTACAGAACACACTCTAGATTTTGCTATAAACATACGATATGTCCAATTTAAATGTATGTATGTTATTATTTTCGCAATTATTAAAAAATTTTTCGTATTTTTAATAGTTAGAGAAATAATAGCATATATACATTTAAACCAGATATACTATATACAGCATAAAAGTAAATCATTCACCATATGTTAAATATCCCATAACAATAAATAAAGCACTTAATAATAAAACATACTTTTAGAAGTATACATGCAAATACTTGAAGTCCCACAGATACATGTTTATACTATTAATCAATTAAATAAAAATAAAACAAAAACTTTCTACTCTACTGTAGAGGGATGTTCTGTGAAGGGATGAACTGAGAGAGCCATTAGCAATTGTACCGTGATCATGTGAATTCTTTGTTTTCAATTCCAGCATTCTTACAATTGATTCCAAACTATCAATTTTTGATAAAAGTTCTTTTCTTTCATCTTCTGCTACATCTTCAAGCTCCAGCAATTTCTAATCAAAAAGTCATGAAGGTTACTTTTTCTCAAAGAATGTTGTATATAATTCTAAGTGAAACATCAAGATTAGAAAGCATTACAAAAATTTGAATTATACCTGATCAGATGCTTTTCTTAATTGTTTTTCCCTTTCATATTGTGTAACAAGTTGTTCATTGTCTTCCCTTAATAACTCTAATTCAACTTCACGCTCTTGGTTTTCAGTATAAGATATGTCTAGACATTCTAAGACATTGACTAGGAGGGGCATTAGGTCCTTGACCACATCTTCGTCATAACGTGCTATCATTTTTTCAAATTCTTGATAAATACTACCAGCCAGAGATTGCACTTTCTCTGACATGACCACATGACTATCCTCATGGGTCCCATACACAGTTTCTTGATCCATCTCTATTTGACTCATTTTTTATACCTAAAATACAAAAATTTCTAATAAATATTATTAAGTCGTTTGACTTTCTTATACCATAATTTAAATTTTCTGTTTGATTCCTATTCCATATTTTTAATTTTTCATTAATGTATCACAGTAATGTCCTAAAGTAGTTTTTAGGCATTCTGCCAAGTAAGGTGCATATATTACAAAATAGGAATGACAAGTCAAAAACAGTATTGCACAACTACAGAAGAAAGTAAATTTTCATTATTGCGCACTTAAACAAGGGGCAATTTATATAAGGGAATTGATATAAACATGTAGAAACGATCGTTGCACTCAACTCTTAACAGTCAGTACTTTGACTTTACTTCGTATGGTAATGGAGAGAATTTTTTAAAAAAGCTTCAAATAGCAAGACATGGTTAAAAAACATGAATCGCATATTCTTTACGCGGTTTAATATTAATCGTTACTTTATGTCGTACTAATTGCCAAATACGGTTAAAGAATTCTTGACGAATGTTTGTAAGAAATTCAAATGTCAGACGCATAACTGCACATAACCTTTCACGATACACAATTCAAGATCGAATACACTTTTAAAACGAGAAGATTAAATCAGGTCATCACGAATTCACATTACAAAACTGGTGAATCCCGTCGTACATGATCATTTGCAATATCACTATTTTTAAATATCGGAAGGTTCCCCAGAGGGACAACGAGGTGGAAGGTGGAACGTCTTGCCTTGAAGTGGCCCGTTCCGTGTTGTGATCTGTGACGTTTCGCAACCACTAAACTCTTGCTTCTCCTTTTTTTCCCGTTGTTTTTCTCACTTGATTGAACACTTGTGTAAAACGTTGTACCCGATCATATGAAACGCACCAAGGCGGCGCGGACTAGAGGGAACATTTTTCGTGCATTACGTTGTTCAATCTGACATTAGCCAATTTCATTAGTTTCTGTCAACTCTGTTGACGATCGTCTTTATACGCAAATTTTCGCCATTTTTTTTTTCTACTCAGTACCGACCACGTACCGACCACGCACCGACCAATACTACAAACGTATGGTCGTCTCCTGACGTGTTCACAAATAAACCTATGAAATCACAAGAGATGGAAACATTTTTCCGTTTCCATCATGCCCGTTAGATGGCCGAGTCTTCATTCTGTTTCCACAGAATCCTAATCTGTAGTTCTAATATCTGATAATATGTAGCGCTATAAGATTCCTTAATTCGACTGCAATATTTACGTAAGATAGGTACTGCATATCTCTATAATGAATCGTACTTTCAAGTTATCGCAATACTTCTTTAAAAACGCACTATTATATGTTAACAATATGTATAAATACGTCCAAATTGTTAAATATTTTTGAAGGCTTTATTTGTATTGTTATTTAGTGGGATGACAAATATTGTTAAACAAAAAGAAAAGCAACATTTTGAATGAAAAGATATAAAAATAAATATGTTACATTTTCAATTAGAAAATAATGTACAACTACGTGAAACATATCGCATACATTATAATAGGATTTTGCTAACTTTACACATTAGAAGTCATTTAAAATTATAATCAGTAACGACTACGAAAACCTCCTCCTCTACCACCCCTAATTCCACTGCCTCTTCCACGTGAATTACTCATTCCGTATCCTCTATTACCACCGCCACTGTATCCACAGTAACTGTTTCTTGAATATCTACTACCGCCTTCACCATAAAGGCTTCCGCGATAACCGCCAGCTCCGCGCATTAATTTTGCGGGATTACCGTTCCCCGAATGAAAACCAGTCGAATATCTCCTTGGTGGTCTTTTTGAATAGAAACCACCTGTAACCTGATCCAGTTCATAACGGCAAGCATTCATTCCGCAAAGCGATTTGATTACATTTAATACCTAAAAAAAAAAGCAAAGCAAAAGCAAAATTTCGTAATATTTAAAAGAAGAGTAATGCAGCAAAAAACATTGATATATAGAATAGTACTTTTTGTTCATTAGGATTTAATTCCAGAATAGTTTCAGGTTCTTTCGCAGCTTTCACAACGAGACTTTCTAATGCGGGTCGTAAAGCTACTATTGCTGCTGCATGAGTCGGATCCATATCTAAGTTGATCCAGTTATCCAGTTTTACTACATTATTGACGTACTCGACCTTTCGAGAACCAAATAATAACAAATGAATCGGTGATACCATAGTCATTTGTTTACAAGATACTGCTCTTGTACGAATCTGTGAATAAAAATAAATTAACATAATCCCAAGATTACTTAAATTTATTACATCAAAAAGAGTAATTTTACCTTTTCCCCGAATACGAATAATGGAAATGGGAAATTTTGCTCAAAATTACTGCAATTCACTGACGTTTTGTGAATCAACGCTGCTTTAGATTCAGTAGTAAGAACCTTTCTTTTTTCTTTGTGATAGCAAACATTTGGATAAAGACCCATACATAATAATGCAGTAATTGTATCAAGACGAGTATCTGCACCAGCGTGATAATTTAACGGTGTAGGGGAAAGAGTTTTTTCCGGAAATCCCGCACTTACCAAAAGTACTTGCAATTGATTCTATAAATATAAAATATTGTTAACATATTGTTTTACACTATATAAGAAGGCATTATTTATAGTTACCTTAGCTTCCCATGTCACTCTTAATGTGGGCATACTTAAATTTTTCGAATCACAAAATGTTTGTTCTTCATACTCTCCCATAGATCTAGCTTCTTCCCATGCTTGGAAAGCATGTAACATTGCTACATGATCGCTATACCTTGCACCAGCAAATGATTTTTGTTGTGCAGATAACCGTTTCAGATCAGGTCCCATATTATACACTTCTAGAAATGTTGTACTATTCGCAGCCATTGTTGAAAGTGCATCACCCACACAAAATATACAACCTAAGATCATCATTTTACCCAAACGTGGTTCTATTGGTAATCGAGCCAATATTTTTCCAAGAGGCGTTAATTCATTATTTTCATCCAAACATTTCATCTCTGAAATAAATTACAATTATAAAAAAAGATAGTTTTAAACAGTAATGTGACAAATATTTATATTTGATAATGTTCAATGGAGGGAACGTACCGCGTAATACGACCTCTGCTTCGATTACAGCATCTATTGGTGGTGGTTCAATTGCTTTTGACAAGAACTTTCCAATACTTCCTAATCTTAATAATTTAATACTCAATGCTAGCTCGTGTAAAGGCGTTCTAAACATTTCGGGTGTCATATGTTCATCCATTTTATTGTATCGCGCTTTAGAACATAGATGGAAACAATACCCTGGTCTAACACGGCCTGCTCGACCCTTTCTTTGTTCTAAGTTTGTCTTACTAGCCCAAACAGTAGCATAATTCGTCATATTATTATGAGAAGTAAAAAGCTTCATTTTAGCTTTGCAAGAATCTATTACATAAACTACATCGTTAATTGTGATTGAGGTCTCGGCAATATTTGTTGCTAAAATAATTTTCGTTATTTCTGGCATTACAGGTTCGAAAACTTTATGTTGATCTTCTCTTGGTAATTGTGAATGCAGTGGTATAATCATGTAACTTGATCCCCCATAAATAGGGTGTTGTTGTAAATGTTTCATTAATGCGAATATTAAGTTCCAACCAGGTAAAAATATTAGTATAGCACCAGATATACTCTGTTTCTTAATGTGTTTTAGTAGAGCTTCTATAAGTTCAAAGCTTATCTCCTTTTCATTAAGTTGCGCCATGGCATTCTTTGTTTGTATAGAGTACTGTATGTCAATAATTTTATTTAAATTTTCTTCTGGTTCTCCTTCCATTGGTATATCATCTGTATCTCGACTTTTTCGTTTCTTTGAATCCAAAGGTGGTACAAAATTTGTTAATTGTATACAATCTTCTAAGAAATATTGTTGTACTGGATACGATCTTCCAGGTATTTCTATTACCGGACAATTATTGAAGTAATTACTGAATAATGTAGTGTCGACCGTAGCAGACATTAGAATAATTCGCAAATCTGGATACATATGAATCATATCACGAAGTACAACCATAATAAAATCAGAATTAACATCTCGTTCGTGAATTTCATCAACAATAACATGCGATACACCCCTTAAGCCACCTTCTAATTTTCTTAAAAGTACGCCAATAGTACAAAACAATATACTGCCATAAGGTCTCGGCAAATAGGATTCAAATCTTACAGAATATCCAACAGATAGTCCTAAATCTTCGCATCTTTCTAAAGCAACTCGATCAGCTACAGATACGGCAGATATTCTTCTAGGTTGTGTAATAGCGATACTACAACATGCACCTTGACCTGATGCAATGTAGTCGTCTAAAATAAACTGACATACTTGAGTTGTTTTACCACAACCTGTGTTTCCACGAATAATAATTATAGGATTTTCATTGATGGCATTCATTATTTCATTCTTCATTGAAAAAACTGGTAAATAAGATCTTTCCTTAATACTTTTTTGAAGTCTCTCATCTTCTTGCAATCTTTCACGTTGTTCATGTAATAAATCCTCTGACAGCTGTTCTAAAGGCATTACGGCTAATGGTCCCTCATCAATATTGCAACCAGTCCATGGATTCCAATTTTGTTGTGGAGGAGACCAACTTATTACTCCAGCTGGTTGTGGTGCTGATGAAATAAAATCATCTAACACTTGATTTGTTAATAATGAGCACGAAACATTAAATGGATCTCTTTCTTCCTTTTTACATGTCTATAATACAAATTAATAAAAATCATAAAAATCATAGCTTAATTTATTTAATAAAAATAATGTAGATTTGTAAGAGTAATGTTAATATCAGTAAATAATATAAATCACCCGATATAGGTTCACTGGAATTGGTTTTATATCCAGATCGTTCAGAACATCATGTATCTGATTTATCAAATCTGGTGAAATTTTAACTGGATATGGTTTTATTTGTTCTGCTTCTCTATGTTTTTTCAAAGTTCCACTAAATGACTCAATAACACCAAGATGATACAACTGTCGAACAAGAGACAAGGCACAACTTTTTGATGCAGTTTGCTTATTTGAACCAGTCTCACGACCAGTAATATCTGAAATTTTTAAGAACATTTTTGTTATAAATAGATATTGATTTAGATATCAATTATATATATTATTTTGAAAACATACTTCTTCCAAGTTGTCTTACATAAAATGTCATTTCCGCCATGAAACCTCTAGATATAAATTTATATTATTAATATTTTATGTATATTTATATTATGCTTAATAAATCTAACAAATAATTACAATGACATAAATTCAACTTACCATTTGAAAATATCCAAGACCATATTGGAGTACATTGTGATAAATTTCTGTGATTGATTGCACCAAAACCATTATTGAATCATTTCAATAAAAGTTTCGGTTAAACAGCAGTTTCATCTGTGCACGAGAGAAAACATTTTTCTCTTGTACCAGCATTAAGTATAAGTAAATAGCGTACTCTAAAATGGTCTTGTAGAATTTCAAATGCTATGGTAAGTCATTTATATGATTTTCTTTATATCATCTTCAAACAGATCTTAGATACAATTGAGGATTTTAAGTAACATCACAATACCACATTGATAAGTCCAACCCAATGTAAAAGTAAACAGCTACATTGAGACAATCCATACCTCATATGATCTGGACCAAGTGGAGTATATTTGTAATCAGCATTAATTTTATTAGTTTGCATAAATTGATGAAGTTTTGATTTGGCGTTTTCTATAGTCCAATTCCCATGAATTCCAGAATTCACATCAACATCTTCTGCATCTTCAACTTTTTTCTGATCTGCTATTCTATCAATATAAGTATAATTGATTTCACCATGTTCATTATAAGCCCTATATGCTTCACCTATGTCGTTTGGACCCATTCCATCTTGAAATACAGATTTTATTGGATATACAGGCTCTGATTTAATAGTTACTGTTCCTTGTTGTTGAATGCTTTGTGTATCTTTTGGAACATCATCAGCATTTACATGTCTTGATCGAACTAAATAATTAACGTAATCTTTGGCTGCATTTCCTTGAGCATCTTTTTTGCTAGTTGAATTTCCTGCACCCACGTAATCAAATCCGGGTACTCGTAATTCACAAAGAAATCGTTGTCGGTGTTTCGGCCCTATAATTATTAATTATATATCACGTCTTTATTTTTATATTATTTTGAAAATGATATTATCGTACCTGTTGGTCTTATATCAAATTGTGGTTCTTTGCAATTTTTTGCGCACCATTGATGAAAGAAGGATTTTATATCACCCATTTTGGCTGTACTTTACTTTAGGGAACATAAAATTATTGACGTTTTATATATAATTATAGAATTTAACCTTAGGAATCTTAAGGTTTGAAACTTCTGCGTATGTAAAATTGAGCGCTTTTAACGTCTTTTACACGTTATTACGAACCGTTCACATTCAGTACTTTTACGCCATATTGGCTTCTATCCATTATTTGTCCAATAAGTGAAGTCGCTGGTTATGAAATGAATACATTTGGATGTCAGCCATTTTGTAGCGGGATTTTGAATCATGTCTATGGAATTAGATCTGTTTCAGGTTATCATTTTCTCTCCAGCGCGCCATGACGCGGTCGGTTGTGCTAGAGTACATATGTATAAACTAATTTTCGGCGAAGTTCAGTTCAATGCTGATCTGTGTAGAGATAGTGCAGATCATTGTGACGCGTGTTGCGGATTAGTTAAATGATAGATAAAAGCAATATGACGTCATACTATCTTGTAAAATACACTAAAAATATATATAGAGAAGAAATAATTTTAAACGTTGAAACGATAACTGTTCTTTTGAATTCATATTCTACACAACGCTACTTACATGTCTGACTGTAGCTAAATACTATCAATTACTACTTATGTACGTTGTTTGCCTACACCAAATTATAATTTATAGTATAGTTTGCAATTAGCAACTCCACTCATTGATCGGAATCATGTAATAATAAATTTCGCAGTTACATATAGCAATACATTTTTAGTATGTATAGGGAAATTGTATTAAGAATAATATTTTCATGTAGGTTATGTTTCCTTATGAGCATTGTATATATATATATATGTATAAGAAGCATTCCATGAAAAGCATTATACATATAATTTAAAAATATAACAAACTTCATATAAAAATGAATGACACATGAAAACCCATCAATTGTAGATAGTGCTGTATCATAGCTCTCCTTTCCTACTTGAAACACCTATTGTGTGAAAGATTGAGTAGATTCTTTACAAAATATAAGAAAATCAAACTTTAGAAATTAGTTAACAATTTCATATGATTAAAATATTAAATGATATCAGCATGTTTTAGAATATGACTGGAATTAAGGAATTGCTTATAATGTTTTATCAGAAACATATAAGAATTCTGATTTTTGAGGAAAAAATTTTGGTTTAGCAGTAATTAGAAACGAACTAGAAACATTCCTTTTGAAGATGATCAAAGTGGTAAATTAGAAGAAAATACGTTTATTATTTATTAGAAGAAAATAAGTTATTGAAAATATCTTCATATATAATATTTTTAGAATAATACATACATTAAACATAGATTCATATGAAATTTAAGATATTATAAAGTATAACTTTTCTTGTACAATATAAAATGATTCATTAAAATATTTAATAATTTTTAATATTATTGACAATTTAAATATATACTTATGTTACAGGTTGAATGTATCATAATGCAATCTATAATAAAATGCTTAGCATTAAGATATACATATAGAAGATTTTCATTTATGATTAGTAAAAGAAAGTCTAAGGCAACATGGTATTAATAGAACAGGAAAGTTAATACCTAATGACTATTACTGTCTATTTGAAGATTGGGTTATGCTTACATTAGATACAATGTTGGCTGAACAGGAAGAAAAGGTATGATTTAATAAAAGAGAGCTGAACATTTTTTTAGAAAATTAAGCATTTAAATATTTATGAACTTTTAGGATATGATTTGGACACCATCTAAAGTAATAGCAAGACTAGGTGTAGAAATTAATAACGAACATTTAATATATTATGGTGCTGAAAAAAATAATATTCTAGTGCTCAGCCCCACTTTGTCAGATGGCAATCTTCACTTCTATAGGAATTCAGGTTTAATTATAGACATAATCTCAGATTTGAACTTGTAAAATAAGGATTAAAATTTATAATTTAATTTATTTATTAAATTAATATAGATTTTATAAATATTATAAACAAGAAATATAATAAATATATAATACAATGATATTAAATATATTGTATGTTACTTATTGTATACTGTGTTGATTACTTCACAAATTTTAGGCAGTTAAATACAATGATTGTGAAAGCAATAAACAATGGCATGATTATCATTGGAGGTAGTATTGTTAAAATATTATCATATGTGAAATACAAATTTCAAGGTAATAAAGAAAGTGTAAATTGAAATAAATTTGATAATAAATTGAATTAAAATAATTTATATACCAGAAAGATAGTGCTAAATATGTTGTATTTATAAATATATCTTCAAAATTTGGTGGCAATGATAGTGGTGCTCATTCAGATGAAGCTATTTCATGGAATAAGGGTTTGAATGAATGTAAAACCAGTTAAAATAACAATATATTAGATTTGTGCAGATGCATCTCTGATTTTTCCATTGCTCATTGGAGAAACTTTTGCTCGACATTATTACTGAACAAGAGAAAATATTGTTTTAGACATTTAAGAAAAATTTAATAAACCATTTTTAAATGAAACTAACCGCATTTCTATCGTCTCTTACATATACATATGTGTATGTATGTTTTTATGTTTCTGTAATACTTTATAACTTGGTAAGTTCTTTATTATGTTAATAATATCAAACAAAAAATTTTTTATTAAAAACTTAGGTTATAAACGAACCGTTATATGTGTTTTTTTAAAATTCTTATTATTTTGTTAATTTTATAAAAATTCAAGAATTCTTTGACGGCGCGGCGCCTGCGCAATGATAGTGTTCCTACGCGGCAGGTGTTCGTGGCGCAGGGTTGCAGGCGTCGGATAGTGGTTGTTCACGGTGGGGGTAACATCGTTTGTCAGTTGTTTTCCGTAAGTCCGCGCTCGTGGACGGGCGCATGAAACCAACCCCCAACCCCTTTGTCAAGTTCCCCGACTTTATGGTTTCTGCCCCCGTGAGATCAGACGTTCAGAGACTGGCGGGCTCGACAAAAATTATCACCTTCCGTACGATATCCCTTCTGATTCCAATCTCGTTGATCTCGTTAACATAATACTCTGTTAATTTCCAACGTTCGCATTGATTCGTCATTGTCGGTATGAATGATGATGGACGTGGAAGAAACCAATACCGCGTCCACTGCAAGTTCCTCACCAAGACCCTCCAGCCCTGCGGCAGATTCGACTTTCATCAGGTAAGGATTCAGAGTTTTATGTTTCTTAAGGTTAGGCTGCACACCATTTGAACGATCGCATACCAATACAGGACTATACATATATAACAACTATTTCAGAGTTGTTCAACAGTTGTTACCGAATACAAAAACTATTTTTACAATTTCTTTAATATGAAATACTGTTTCGTTCGCTGTATAAAGCGCATAATGTATATTACGTTATTTGTTGGTCTATTTGAAATAAACTTCGAGGAAGCTATACATATGTACATGTACATAGGTTTAAAAATAAGAGTGTTGGTACAACTGAGGATTTGAAATAATAAACGATACAAGTAATGAACAAATAAAAAGTAATATTTCAGTGGAAACTTAGTATCAATTTCGACTAATATTTCTTGTTTATTCTTTAAGTTTCTATTTCTGACGTCTATATCGTTTACCATTTCAATTCCTCAATTGCATCGGGAAACGTCCATCATAATGGCGGCAATATTTATTTGAAAGAATCGAATTAATATTTACACTTTGATGAATTTTATTATTATTCAGAACAGACTGTGTGCATTACTTAGTGTATAAGGAGATAACGCTTTGTGCATCGTGAAAGATTTTTGCTTCTGAAGTCGTTACGTTTTTCCTATTACACAGTCGCGTAACGTGACAAAGCGGGCGAAACTTTTTGAATGTGTGCATGATCTTCTAAAGTGCTCCCTTGGGAAAGATGATAGAGTCGTGTTTTGTTATCGTGTTCATGTTTTTGGAACTGAATGCAATTGTACAGGTATCATTTAATAATGCAAACTTTAAGAGCATCACGTCTCGTCCTCGGCATTCAGCCTTGTCTTTATATCCAACCGGTTTAAAAATATAAACGACCAAAACTTGTTGACTGATTTTCTTCTGAGTTACCGAATTCGTATTTACGTTCACGATATCCTATATATGAATTTTTACAACTATAAACGAAGAAAACTTCTATAGTTTCCTTGTTTGCAGCACAACTTATTTGGCATAGTCTTTATCATTATCCTGCTATATAATAACCTAACCTTCAATTGGTATCATTCTATTAACTTAACCTTCAATTGATATCATTGGTATCATTCAATTGGTATCAATGTGTTAACTATGTATATCATTACATGATATATACGATGTATGATATACCTACATAGTTAAGTTACTTAATTTTAGAATATTTTATCTTAATTCGAATTTTCTATTTTACGCGATAAAATCCATGTACGCCATTTATCGCGCAAGATACAGAATTCGAAATCGAATTGAGGTTATTAAAATTAAGTAACCCTGTAATGAAATTTAACGCTAACTGTACTGTTGTGGTCATTTATAACTAATTGACAGTGAGAATTCAATTTGATTGTAGGATAGTTTATAATTGGCATTTTGGCTATCTTTTCGTTGCGTCACGAAATTATTTTTTTGTCACAAACTCTAGACTTCGTTGTTGCGAAACGATATTCATTTTACGAACTTAACATTTAATCAATACTTACATATTTGACATTTGAATAAAAATGTACATATTTGAATTTATTTATAACCGATATTTCCTTATTTAGGGGATATATATGTACAGTTAGTTTATGTTATATAGTATATACGTTATATAGTATATTAATTTCATATATTATAAAATTTAATTATTTATAAAATTTATTTATAAAATATGTTTTCCAATATTCCGAATCAACGTAGTTCAATTTAACGAGCTTCTCTTTCGTTATTTTCTTTCCATCGTGAAATTAATTGCCGTTCATTTATTCATAAAATTAATCGTTGTTATTACGCGTTTGCAAAATAACCAGTTTTGACGAGATGCGAGTTATAGGAGAAAAGCTTCGCGGAAATGAACGTTCCATTTAATTTTAAATACGTTTTTTGCAGCGGCTGGCAAGTCGATTTCCTCGTCTTTTAGTCATTGTTTTTAAAAACGCAAATGCCGGGGAAGGTCTCTGCAAGCGTTAAACCTTGTTCGTGGTTTACAGTGCGTGAATAAAGAAATTTAATTGAATACATTGTGCCTCTCGGAACGAAAGAGAGATCGGGCAAGCGAGTTTCGAAATAAAAATTACGCGTTCCTTATCGTTCCAACGTTTCTGTGGCACAACGTTTCTGGGGGGAAACGGAAGTCGAAACGTTGGTTACAATGTGTTAATACTTCTTCGCGACTGGATCAATGAGCGCATGAACGTTGTTCATTATTTTTTCACGCGCAATATCCACGTTCTGCGTGTTCATTACTTAGTTGCCATTATTCGCCATTTCTCTTTATAATAATAACCGTGTCATATGAACGGACAGGAAAAATATTCCATTGAAGCTAGTACTCAATTTCTGTTATTTTTTTGTTATTTTTATACACTATCGAGCTTGGTCTGCTCAATATATACTATCCTAAAGTTAATGTTCAGTGTTATTGTATTACACGTATAACGTAGGATTATTACTACAAGCATTAGTTCATTGGCAATTATTTTACATTATATATGTATCGTCCGAAAATCCAGAATCAATATATTAGTGTTTGTTAAAATTATTCAGTTCCAATTAAAATCGCATTCATAAAAATTAATCGCGTTATTGGATTACTTAAAAAAAGAAATACCAAAATTTTCTTTCCACTCTTTTCCATACTCCATATATTCCTATAGGTAATGTATCTTATATCGAAGAAGAAAATATTCTACAAGCATCATGCAAACAATATATACACGCATGAGCTAATTATAAAAGTATAGACTTCCTTGTGCAGCGATATTCATTTCCGGGATATCTTTTCTGAATTACCAACCTGCTTCTGAAGCTTCTACTTCTTCGCATTCTTTTATTTTTCGCTATACGAAAACCATTTACATATCTTTTTGTGCCATCTACGCTCGCTCATCATACAATCCTTATTTCAAAATGAAAGTTCTCTCCGACCAAGTCGAGTGTGTTTACGGTGTTGCTAACTTCTTTTTTTCCTTACACGCATACTTTCGGCACAAATAATTACCGTTAACTATGCATCTAAGCGGAGAACTTACGAGAGATTCTTTATTTTTACACTTTCTCGTTTGCCAAGTGCAGTAACTGTTTATTATGCGCTTTTGTTACGATTTACTCACTGAAATCATTCATACACGATGCTCTGCTTAATTCCACGTGCTTTAATGCTTTTAATTCGTGATGCTTTAATTCCACAAAAAAGAAGAGGAACAAAGAAAAAGGAACAAAACTGTATAGCAAGGTTTTACAATGGATCTTTGGTTAGAAATCTATTTAAAAATTTCTGCTGGTTGGAACAAAATTAAATTTGTAATTTATAATTCTACGTACGGACAATACACGATAAATTCGTATTTCTTGATTTTAACCTAGTCGTTTCTTGGATTTAAAGATATTCTAAAAACAGGTGATGTATCCACTAAATTTTGTAACCGGCTAAGAACGTATCTGATACTTAAAGCACGTCCTTTCAGAGTTCATTCATTTCAGATTACGCACACAATACAGGCGGGAACAATACGATAATTTTTTCGCAGCGAAGCAGTTTGGCAATTCAATATGTTGTTGATCAATCCTAAGTTACCAAACTTGTACTTCCTTTTCTTTTTTAAGAGTCAACCACGTGTTTTATCATTCTATTAAAAATTTGCAAAAGATTGTTCGTGATAAGATTAAAATGCAATTGATTTCTACCAAATTTCGTGAACTTATCGGCTAACTTTAAAAGATTTACATCTTTGGAACTAACAGGTTATTTTCGTTTTCAATGATGTCGTATCAAGACTATCCTGTTCAGTTCTGTGAAGTGATATCAAATTGAAAAATCAACAGAAATGTACTCGTTACGTTTGCCTCCTGCGATTCTCATGCGATTAATAGTGTGTCGGATCTTAAAATTGACTATCACGCTCATATCCTATGATCTTCGTATAGAATACAGAAAAGATGTCTTAGATAAATTATTTAAAAAAACTATTGTAGAGCGTGCGATAAGTAATTCGCAGTATAATCCTTCGATTGAATTCGGCAGCTTTAGAATATTTCTGCGACGTCGTACAATAATTGATATTATTCATCTTTTGTTACGGACAGGGATATTGTTACGAACGACTGTTAAAAAAGATCGATGTTCTTCCGGATTTAATTGGAACTGACACACCGGAATAAGATGATAACAAAATCAACTTCAAACGTGGTCGGATGGTATTAAAAATCGATTTAGAATGATGATATTATTGCTTTTCATATTGAAAGTGCGTCTGATAATTCTCCATTATAGAATGGAGAGTATTAATTCTGCATAATGGAAAATTAAATACGGAAAGCATAGCTAACCGCCATTACGTATAATGTTGTTTATTATACTTGTTTCAAAGTAACTTCCAAACAAATACAACGATGTTGTTTTTCTGCTAAATTAGAAATAAGAGCCCTACTCGTTCGCAATGGTAGTTGCTTTTTTAGGATGAATTACGCTCTTTGATATCCGTATCAGTTACCTATAGAGTCTGATATCTTTGACCAGCAATCAAATCTTTACGAACATCTCATTAATCCTACTTGCAGGTATATTTAAATTTGATAACTCGATGATGTTTAAACTTATGAACGTAATAATATCTGAGCTATTAATTACTTTTTCATTCTTCCTTTTTATGACGTTCTCTTCCATACTCGCTTACCACTTGCTAATTGTGAAAATTTAATCGTGTCGTAAATGTTCTATGTTTTATAATTATTATTTCAGTATGGAAAATGGAACCTCGCTTGCAGATGTAATAAAGCTTTCACGCGGTATCCGTTTTCAATATTTCTACGATGATCGATGTTATGTCCCAATCTTCTTGTTACTTTCCAAGGAGATTCTATTTTTGCTAAAGCTTCTATCGACTTTTCTTTGTCCAAAGATTCTACTTCGTCTGTTAAATCCGCTTTAAGTACGCTATATAGTTGATAAAACGTCTTAGTACATGCATCGTCTGCTTCCCTTCGCACATTCATCCCTGTCTTGTTTCTCGGTAATTACCTCGTATATTCGACATTCAAAATTATTCGATGAAAGATTCGCAACGAGTATGTTCCAACTTCAAAAGCAACCACGGCAAAGATACCCGATACCTCTACGAATATTTTAATAGTTTATTCTCGAATACTCGATTAATTAATTAAAAATCGCTTAAATAATTCCCAATTCCAATCTTCGATATTTCATATCTTCGATCCCTGGTCGCATTCGCGGTTCGGATCACGCGTGATTGACCACCTTTTAGGTACAGATATTTTCGGCCGACCCACTTCGTTTCACTCGAACTCGGCGAGTAATTATTATCGACGACACTCGGAATAGTGGTGTAGCACCTACACCAATGTAGCGTATGGTTTCTGTCATCATCGTCGCGGCTCAAAGCGGTCGCGGGCTATTGGTCGCCGCTCGATAACACGTACTCTTCGGCTTCCGAAATAGGAGATCTATTCATAGAGGAGAAGCGGCTTCCCCTTTCCAAACGCCTCTCCGGGGGTGTCGATCCATCCTCTTAGATCTATCGGTTATTGATGAACTCGGGATCCTCTTTGAAGGAGCATCAAAGACGTTGGCGGGGAAAATATTTGCGCGAAGAGTTTTCCAACCTGTCGAATCGCGACGAGTCGGTGTCGATGCCTCGCGGAACATGACAGCTGACCGTATTAGCTTCCGATATAATTTCTTATCGTGTCCATTTACGCTGTATCGTTGTTGCAATCGCGGATGACAAAATCGTATCAAACTTTAATACGATCCAGCCGTGTAAGTTTTCTGGGTTAACGAAAAATGAAATGTTTAACCGGTTGGCAGAGGATTTTATTAATCGTTGCATCTTTTGTCGGTGTAGGGTCGCTGGGGCTCGTGTTTCTATGAAATTAGGATATAGAGATGTAACAGTCACGTTTGAAAATAGATGGGCGTGAAAAGTTTTCGTTTCTCGCGTTTTATCTTGTTGTAGCGTACAATTGACTTTCTAGCATTATTTCGCGTTACAATCGATATTTTGGACATGTATCGCATCGTGAAAGAGTAGTAATTGAATGTAACTGTACGCTAATTAGACGAGCATTCGTACGTTATATATGCACGTTATATTTATATTTACATCAAGTTCTTTGGGTCTGTCTTTATCATTTCTTAATCGTCATCTTGTGTTTATTTTATCAACAGTGAAGGGAGATCAAAATAATTGCGATATATCCTATATAAACAGATATTAAACAGAGTATCATAGGCTAAGCAAAAGCAACGATAATAACTAACGTTCTCTATATCATTCAAACATGTTCAAACATATACTAAAAAATGTAAGATATACGTGTAATTAGTGGACCGTATCCCGTGTCATTTTTATTTTCCAATCCGCTTTTCGTATTTGCACAATTTTTCTTTTCAACGATTGACTCGATGTCAATCTTTATCATAGTAGTAAGGTTCTTTCATTTGGTTAACGTAATAGAATCTTTCGTATTAGCGAGCTTCCAATAGTTTTCTGTATCGGAGATTCACAGCATAAGTATTTTTTCTACTTAAATATACAAACGTCACGCATTCGTCTACATTTAAAATGTAGCGAACTCATGAAACGTATCAATACTCCTAATATCGTCACGCGATGAATCACAGTTTCATTTTCTACGAGAAGACAATTTTGAAACTCTGACACGCTATCAACCAATCTCAATATTTTCTTTTTACTTGGTCATAGAGTTGAGCACGTATTTTCGTTGATCTCTTAAACATTTCCAAGATTCGTTCATCGTTATAACGTCAATTTGACAAGGTCGTACGATATTTTATAAATATTACTGGTTTTTCTCTTTACAAAAGTTCATCTAGATTTACGTTCAATCATTTCTATTTCAACTATCTGGTAATTAGAATACCTTACCTTTAGATACGAACAGACTTCGTGGTTCTTTAAAAATCGCTTACAATTACGTGATATTTCTCTTACAACGACTATCGTTCCGATCCGTGCAATTGGCCCCTGTGGACTCATCCATCTTCGATTTTTTTCCCTGTTGGTCCATTTTCATTTCGGCTGGCTTAAGGGAAACGCACGTTCGCCGCGCGAATTGAACTAAAAACTAGGTCAATCCTGATTGCTCGGATGGAGTCAGGGCCGTAGTCAAAGGACCACCCCTGTGCGCGCAAACACAATCCCGTGTGTACGATAAGGAAGAAGCGAATTCGCGAACAGAACGACCCGCAGAGGAACCTAAACGACCCTGGTTCCGAAACCTTCTTTCTCTGTTTCGCGTCGATCTTGGACTACTTTCGGCCGATTTCATCCCTTCTGTCCGTTCTCTACACCCTGTTCGATTGAATACATAATAGATGTTTCCATTTCAGCGTGAAGAGGGAGCCGAGCACGGAAGAACCCAGCAGCCCTCTCGAGGCAACGAGTCCCGCTTCCATCCTGCGCAACAACAACGGTGAGTCTTTATTATAAATGATCTTGAGGCCTCGCTGGTCCAATTTAAGCCACCGGTTATTTCTCCGCGAGCACGCGAAGCTCTAGCCTCGCTAAATGAACGCTGACTTGCGGCGAACTTATTGTGATCGGTGAAAAGGGGAAGCTTCGTCTTTTGTTAGCATTTTTTAAAGCCAGTTTCTTTAGAGAGAGGAGGAAATTATTTAAAACGCGATAAACGCGTTATTGCTCGAGGTCTTGATGAAACGGAATGCTTTTTAACTTAAGGCCAGAAGTAAGAAACTTTGGAAGTTTGCCTTATAAGTCAGTGAGTACGTAAGAAAGATATTTCAGCTTCACAGAGGACGAATCGATCAATTCCACTTTTTGCTTGAATTTCTTAGTTTTATCAAGCGGCTAATGTTCGATCCTCAAAAAGCAGACGACTTGTTTCTACGAGTTCGTTTATCGCAGAAAAATGTAACGAGTGATGGTGTATTCTAAAGTGAATTCAGAAAACAGTATTGAACAGTACGAAGTTGATGAGTGCAGATTGCGGCTGAGGTAATTTTGGCATAATTTCCATTCTTAGAACGAGTTACCTTGATCAAAGTTTCTATCGGAACACGCGGCACATTTCTGCTTGGAATTCTTCCGATATTATATCAGCTTTTGGAACTCGCGAGTTAATTAACGACATCCGTATAACGTCTAGTTGCTCCATAAGACACTCGTAGAACAGGATTCCTCGATCGAAGTTAATTCAGCCGCGTCGAGAACAAAAATCGCATGCTCGGTTTCGTTTTGCCTGGAACGCGAGGAATCGGCACTGGTTTTAGCTTCTGATAAACTTGTCGCCTGCCACGGACCAACGTATACGAGATCGGTCGAGGAAGAACGGCGGTAACAGGGAATTAGTCGATCGTTGGCGAGTTAATCGACGAGACGATCGATAAAACGCGATCCTCCGTAGTGGCAGCCCGTCAGCTAATAACGCTCGCCAATTGCAAAGTGCAATTTTGATTTATCGTTCGGCCTACTCGAAACCGGGGCTCGTGATAGGACAACGACGAATTAATAACCGGCCGCGTATTTGAGCGGACCGGGCTAACAAGTGTACTCAAAGCTCGTTCATCCGTGCTTGACACGTACGTGTCTGATACGAGCTGGTCGACCCACGACCCAGTTTTATCGTCGAAGGCAGTTTGGTTCTCGGCCGACAGTTTTAAAGCCGATGTTAATCTAAATCCAATCGCAGCCTCTGTCCTTCCATATACCCGCGATAATCTTTGTCGCGGCGATAAGAGGGGTGAAACGGGGGTAAAGAATGAGAACCGCTGACCGAACCGGTGTGGGATGAGATTCCAGCTGTAGCCGGCGTTGGATCGATTCAAAAGCGGCAGCAAAGCGCCCCACCCTATTATGTGTTTTCTTCAACCTCCCCATCCCTCTCTCTTACCTCCTCCACCTACCTCTTCTGCCATCCTAGCTACGCTACTTCTCGCGTTAAACCCCCAAACTCTATCCCGCGCTCACCGTTCCAACTCCCTCGTACCGACACGTAGCCTTCCTCCGAAGCTTTCTTCCCACCCCTTGCATTCACCTGCACCTCGCCACCCCTTTCTTTATCCTTCCTTTTATGCCGGAACGGTTTACGCCGAGCCGGAAGATGCCGGCGACCGGAAGTTCCGCTCTCGCCGTTTCGCCCCGCGATAATTGAATCGCCGCATTTTTTTTCTTCTCTCGCAGGACTGCCCTTTGCCACGCCAGCTTCAGCAAACTATCCTCTCTACAGATTTCTACTTGACAATGAAACATCGTTCGTTCGAGGAATTGTCCTTGGCGGACGGAAATGCAGACCGAAAATTTACGATTGCGATTATGGGAATTTTAATCCGGTGATCTTATTTGCAGTAAAAAGGATGTTGCGTGCATGTATATGTAAATAATCGTTGATCGAGCCAAGATCGCAAGGCGAAGGTATGATAAATGCAATTTTCTTCGCTTTGATGGTACTTGGCGGTTAAAGGAACGTACTTTAATGTAACATGGTTAAAAAGATAGTCAGCCTGTTCGATTGAAAGACGTAAGGCTTTTAGCAGTAGATGACAGGTGCACTTTTGTGCAAAGAAATTTCGTGGAAGAAATTAACGAGTTAAGATTAAGATACCTAATATTTTCGAAACCGGTATCTTCGATGTAAATATTTCTTAAGAGAGCTGCATCGAAATTTAACGAAGAGGCAGTTTTAGAGATGCACGAATGATTGACGAGGTATTGTATTTTTAAATTGTCTTCAATGTTCCATGAGTTGAACTACTTTTTTCAAATTTGTCGCGGAATTTTTACCATTATTCGTGTTTCATTCACCTTCTTGCGAGCTCATGAAATTAAATCGTGAAAATGAAAATTGTGCGTTAACGATATATTTGCGCGATGAAATGAAGGAATCGATACAAGGTAGAATAGGATCAGTTTGATCATCTAAGAGGATTAAACGAATGTGCGTTGTCATACCTTATCTTTGCGATCCTCGAGTGTTTAGAGAGTTATTTTGGAATCTAAGTGTTCGTGTCTGGATAACCTGGGATTCTATATTGAGAAAAGCGGCCATCGAATTTCGTTTACGTTTTTGCGATCGTTCGGCAATAGTTATCCCAGCTCTAGTCGTTGCGAGAGATTTGCGGTGAATTTATTTTCGGTTCGCGCACACAGTACGACAGGGTAATTGAATATGAATAAAATAGATTTAGCGAGCTAGCCGGATGTGCCGTTGCATTACCGTGCCTTCGGTGGTCGTCGTGAGAATGCAGGCACCGTATCCGGGAAATAAATGTTGTGCCCGGGTAAAAACAGTCGAAGTATAAAAAGCGTTGCGTTTTTCAGTCGCGAGCTCTTTCTCTTTTCCGAAGATAGCCGTTTGCCAAAATGAAACGAACGAACTTTTGTAGAGTATCGACTTGTTGTGCTTTCAAATTTATTTATGCGTTCGCTTCGCCAACGTAAGCTGCATCGAAGTTACGAACAAAACTTTCGTCACGCGCTTCGACCTTTGGAAAACGTGTTTCCAAAATATATCGATGAAATTCGAAAAACGAACCAACTGCCTGTTTGCTACTAACTATACTTATCCTCGATCTATGTATGCTACTGATAAGTACGGAAATAATCCGCGCCGTTCGGTCTTTCACACCTGACATCTGATTTATCGTACGCCGATAAATATCGCGCAATAATTGTTTTTATCTTTTTCAGCAAAAATATGCTCTTTAGCTTCGCGTAGACACCTATACTATGCCTTATACTCTGACGTTTGTCGTGGCTGATAAAAAACATTCATATACTCCGCATCCACTTACGTTCGTTTAATCCGATACCGTTTACGCGAAGATGGCCTTCCGTATGAACCGTATCCGTAAAAATACTTATCGAGATTCCTTTATATAAAGCTGACGAGGAATGTTTCAGGCAGTTCGATTGCTCGATCCGCTGCAATGCAATAGTTCGATCGCGAGTAGCAGCAGCTCGCGTAATGTAACGTAAGTACAGCCCGAACCGATCTGTATATATACACGCGCGGATGTAACCGGTTTCCCAGGTTCATTACACCGAGTTGCGCATCTCCTTTCCCGACAAGTGTGCGGCCGTGTGGTCACCGGCAGTCGACAGACTTACTTACACGGGGACTTCATCCCTTTTTCGTAAATGCTGTCGGTCGTCGTTCAACCGGCGGCCATTTTCTTGGATGCAGGATCGCGGGTTCGATCAGGAAACGCACGATGATCGTCGCGTAGCCAGGCAATGAGAAGATAAGTCATCGAACCGATCATCGCCTAACTCGATCGTTCGCATCGATATGCCAGCGTTTTCACGTTGGGCAAAGCCGATAACATCGATCTAATGGCCGTATCATAGATCGATCGATCTCTAAAGTCAATCGGTTGCAAAACGTGGACGCATTGAGCGACAAGAAGACGCGTATGCGAAAACTTTTGCCTCGTATCGCGAGTAAACGCGCATCTCTCTCATAGTCTTACGATTTGACCGATGATAATAGAGTTCGCGGTGTCGAGGGTGCGCTGCTGTCTTCGATCTATTATTTCACGCCTCTATCTATTCCGGTTGTTGTTCCACGGAACGTCGTCGACGTAAATCGCATCCTGGCGCAAAATGCGTCTCTAGGCGACTTAAAGAGCCGTACTGGCGGCAGTTGCGACGTTAACCACGAAACGAACGTAACTCGACGAGCCGCGCGTTAATTCGCTTAATCGTAACGTCGACGTGATTACTTTCGACGCACGGTTCCATCGGTTCGCCTAACGAGAATACATAACGCGGCATAGGTGCGCGGCACCGCGTATCGGAGGGGTGGCCGCTGTGCGGCACGATTAAAATCAAATCGGGATACCAGGAAACGTTGTCGTGGTTCCTCTCGAGCTGCAGAGTGCACTTGCCTAATTGAATCGTCAGAATTCGGGAGCGCAACAGCTTACGCTCGTTCGCGCCGCACATCGCCCCACTCCGCTTCTCTCGCTCGTTCTCGCCCACCCTCCTCCCCCATCCTTCTTCGCCGAAATTCTTGCAACCCCGTTTGCCGAACCGCCGCGTTCTCCGTCTTCTCTCAACGGACGATCGAGAATCTCCCTCCGAGGCTGGCGCATCGCGAAATCTTTCCCAGTCTCCTTCTCCTTATCTCGCGTTTCACCCTCACCCCCCTTGCCCGTTCCGTAGCTGTCTGCTCCACCGCGTCCATGTTCCGTCCATCCTCGTCGGTTTCACGCGACTCGCGTACTTAGACGAGCCGCATAAAGTGCCGGTACAAATTCTGTTTTAGCAGCGGGTCGAACACGGCCGACCGTTCGGCTCTCCCGGCACTTCTCGGTCAATGAACCGCGGGTTGCTGGCGAACCCAGTTGGTCCACTCGCATCCCCCACCCAGCTTCTACGGATTACCCCCTCCCCTCTCGTCGTCAAGCGTGCCTCGATGCACGCTACCCCCACCGGTACGATCCAAACGACAGGGCTCACCTCCAACTTCGCCTTCTCCTCTCCCCTCTTCTGGTGCACCTAACCCCCTCGAACCCCCCTCGATACCACAGCCCCTACCACCATTTCCAGAACTCACCTCCGACCCAGTCGCTTAATTCTCCTTTCTCTGTCCTTTTCTCCCCTTCTCATTCTCTTTCTCATTCGTAGTCATTCTTTCTCCCTTTTCCCTGTACGCGCGTCTCTTTCCCTCGTTAGTTGGTTATCTGCCCTCTCCTTCTCGCCCTGCTGCTGCTCCCTCTGCCCCGTCGCCACCCCCTGTTGCATTACCATCGTTACCACCTCTTCCTTCGCTTTGTACCACCACCTTCACCATCACCTCCTCCTCCACCCTTTTACTCGTCATCGTTCCTCCACCACCCCCCTCCCCTTGCCTCGCTAGCTCGCTGGCTCGCTCGCTTGCTCGCTCGCGCTCTCCCCTCTCCACCATAGCGAGCCGCGGAACCCCGCGTAATGGCAGAGCGTGGGGCTACGAGTCGGGCGAGTCGCGCAATGCCGTAACACGTACGACGGAACGCTGGTTTTACTTACCTCACAGGTAAGACTCTCTCTCGCGCGATAGAGCGAGAAAGGGCGTCGTACAGCGTAGCTTCGCGACAAAGATGGGAAACGTTGGTCGTGAACGACCGAGCGAGAAAGATAGACGCGTTGGAAGGAAAATAGAGGAGCGCCAGGTCGGTCAGATCGGGAGAGAGAGAGAGAGAGAGGTGGAAAGCGTGGAAGGTAAGCGAGCGAGAAGGAGAGAGAGTCGGCTCGCGGAGACGAAGACAGAGCACGGAGAAACATACAGAGAGAACTCGCTCTCGGCACTCGCACGAGAGCGAGCGAGTCGGCTCCGTATACACCACCGCGACTCGTGACAAACGCACGTGATCGTAACAGGGCAGCTCGCGGCTATTTGCCCGGTTCCATCCCCTTTTTCGATCGCCGCGTTCTCCATCCCCCGCCACGGTACCTTCCGTTTCGCGAATATCGGCACAGATTTTCCGATATTTTTCGCGCGCTGCGTACGTTCCCCGTGGTTGTTGTCGCTCGTACAGTCGCTGACTGGAAGACACTTGCCGATCGTCGTCGATATAGTCGCGACATCGGTACGACGCAACAGGTCGATCGAGTTTCCGAGTAAATCGCGTCGGTGACGACGTTCGACGTCATCATCGTCGAACCATCGTTCGTCATCGTCGTGTTCGTCGTCTTCGCCCTTTTCTCGTGGGTTAACGTCGTTGCTGCCACTGTTGTTGTTGTTCCGCGGTTGCACGCGCACGGACAATGATCCCAGTGAAAGAGGATCATTACGGAGATTGAGTGACGTTCAGTGTGCTGGACCGAGTTGATCCAAGTGGACACGACTGTTCGAGCCCGGTGATCGCGATTTCAACGATCGTCCGATGAATTCTGTGTCCTCTACGAAGGACGCTATTATCTAAATCGTTTTCGGAGAAGGAACCAGGAAAGAGTTTCGATGGAACAAGAAATCGTTGGATTTTCCACGAATCGATGCGGATAGAGGAAGTTTCTCCTTGTCTTTCTCCTTTGGCTGACGAAGAAAACACGCGAGTAGACTATTCGCGCGAGGTGTGAACGTGGCTTTAGGCGAAACCAGTCACGGTCCGCGATTTCTGGCGTCGCGTCGTGGTACTTCTCCTTACCGCGGTGGCATCGTCCTGTTATCCTGGAAGGACAAGGACGCTTAGAACCTCCTCGCCGTTTAATACCGCGCAGGGAAGCGCGATCGCAGAGGAAAACGCGCGTGCTGGATGCCAGCGTGTATTCTGCATCGTCTCGTGCAGGTAAAACTCGTCGAGCGTGGCTCTCGCGCCTCTTCCCTTTTATTTTCGTACGAATCGCATGCGCCGCGCTCGGATAATTGCCGAGGAAGTTGCAAAAGCCGCATTGTGTTTTCAGTCCCTGTCGGTTGTCTCTCGTCGAGTGAGAAAATTTTCGACGTCGCGCGCAACCCTTTCTTAATCGCTAGAACACAATTAACGATGAAAAGGTACAAAAGAGAAGAGTACAATAAATAGATAATAATCTTTCCTAAAACGATGCAATCGAGAACGAATAATCGACGAGATCGTCGTTATGTCCGAAGAAGAGTTACGCGAGTTTCGTCGGCTCTTACGTGATCGCTTAAATCGTTTCTCTTACTCGGTGATTTCACCAGGAGCGTTCGAATGATCGATATTATTGTCAACATGGAAGGTTGGCAACATTGTATCGACGATATATATCGATCGCGCAGAGGGTCTTTTACGCGCGATAACGTTAACAATAAGATAATGAAATAACGCGAAGAAAATATTATATAAATTATATGTAACGATAATATTAGTCGTTCGAACGCTTCTTAACGCAAACACTTCCGTTCCGTGGCGAACTTTTTAATCGATATACAACTCTTGCGCAACGGTGTTACGAATCGGACAAAAAGCTCCAGGAAACTCGGCTACCTAAATCCACCTTGGCCAGATTACGTCACGCTTGAATTCCCTTTCTTGATCGCGGCTGTAACTCGACGGGGGTGGGGAGGGGTATTTAAATCGGGGAAAGGAATCTCTCGCATATTTGCATCTTATAAGCTACTATACAGCCTATAGCCAACTATATAGCCAAACTAGTTATAACACACTGATATTTATTAAACGATAAAGATAGCTTCAAAGACGGTTGAAGAGGAAAAACAAAAGTGGGAGAGAACGAGAGAGAGAAAAAGAGCGCAAAAGAAAGAGGGAAAATTGAAAATCAATTTAGTTCGGTTTTTCGCATCGGTAAAGAGCACGTGGTGCTATCGAGATCCAAGAATACGCGTGTGCACGGGGCTATCGCATCGGATCCGATTTTGATAACTCGAGGCAAGGTGAACGCACTGACTTGTGACGCAGATGGAACGCGGAACCGAGGCAGGCGTTGCAGGAGACAAATGACCGTCTGCGAGGCCGCGAAACCGCCATTCGGACCAGCCTTCTCTCTCTTCAAAGCGCGCCTTTACGCGACCGATTTGTCGGACAAGGGCTTTTGCCGTGTGTGCGCCCGCCCTCCTTCCTTCTTAACCGTCTCTTTCCTTCTCTCCCTCTTTGCCCCTACCTCTTCGCTCCCTTCGCCCTTTCACCCCCTTATTTATCCTCCCTACCCCCCGGCCTCTCCACCTCTGGCAACCCTTTGATGCAAATGCTAATTCGCGATTACCGTTTTTGCTTCGTGCCAAATCGTGATTCACTCGATTTATAAATCATTCGCGACGGATTATACCGCGGGTAATGTATATCCCGCGGCGCGTATGCCTCTCTCGTGCATACACCGCGAGACTTTAAATCATAGCCTGGTGCCCCGTACTCGACCGTGATTTCGTCCTTTGCAAGACGCGCGCCGTTCCACCTCGTGAAAAGCCGATTCTTCAAGTACGAGGGTAACTAAGCACGAGGCTCGAGGCAGTCGTAATTCCGATTCACTCTGTCAATGAGATGTTTTTGGGCGTCGATTCGGTTGAGTGGGTACAGACGAGTGGACGACCTTAGTCGAGTGATATGGATTGAGTTTTGCGTTTGGAAGGCTTGGGTGGCATCTTAGGACAGTTGCACAGTCTTTCTCCTCTATTTATTTCTAGAGAAAGTTATAACGAAAGAATTCGGTTGTAGGAAAGGAATCGAACATTAAATTATTCGAGGCTCGAGGTATTTACGCGTTAATCCTTTTAGTGTCGGATGCTTTTGGTTCGTGAAGACATTTTTTCCTTTGAATTACGAACAGTAGAAACATGCTTGCTTGATGTTTCTATAAGATAAGAGGATATAATGCGTTAAAATTAAGACCAGTTCTACTGAAAATACATTTATCGTCGAGTTAGTAACTCGTTGCGGTACAATATCGTGGATATACTAAATTAGACAGGAAAGAGTTAAATGAAATACAAATGCAACGATACATCGGTCGTACGACCAGCTTCGATCACAAATTTCAGACACCTGGCCTGTTCTTTAACTCGGAAGAAGCATCTAACTCGTTATCTTATTTCCAAATACTTTTCACGCAATAATCTGATAATCACGCAATTATTTCTCCACGGATGAACGCAACTTTAACGCATTAAATATAGAAGCATTATGACCGTGGAAACTAAGAATACATTCCTATGCATAGATTTTCAACATTTCGTTTCTACATTTCCAACCAAGTTGTGCAAACTTATCTTACACGTAGCAAGAGCAAATACGCGTAAAATATCATTGCACTTCGACTGATCGCATACACCTCGACTAAGATTAACAGTCTCTTGATTTATCATTTAATAATTGCAAGCAGAAAGCGGCTGCGATCGAGCGATATACCGGTTGATATGTTAATTCAACGATCGTTCGAAAATTCGTTTCCGATTAAAAACCGGTGAAACTAGAGAGCGGGTTAATCGTCTGGCTTGGATTTTTTAACGAATCCTATTCCCGCCACGGATGTAACATCTGTTCTAATCCACCATCTACCTGTGTACGTACACGTACTTTCTTCGTTCGTGTTTATTAAAATCTTTCGACGGGGAACTTTACGCGCGAATCGTTACGAAAATATTTGAGACTCACGAGCTGGCGTAACGAGCCACGGTTAAAGAGAAAAAGGGCGAAAGAGGGAGAAGGAACGAAGAAGCGAAGAGACGTGAGTGCGAGAGAGAGGCAGCGCGGAAAGGTGAAGGGGAGGAAAGAGGAAGCGAGAGAGCAGGTAGAGAATCGCGAGGAGGAACGCACAGGTGAGAACGAGAGGACAAAGAGAACGAACTGGGAGGGGGTGAGGTGGTTGGGAAGGGGCTTGCGACCAAGAGGAAGGAGGGACGAGCCAGGAGGAAGTCAACGTCCGAAGATTACGGCAATGACATTCGCTTTTTCTCACTCTCCTCCTCGTGTTCCTCTCTGGACTCGCTGTCTTTTTTCCTTTCGCGATCTTTTCCTCCTTTCGAATCCACCGATCTTCTCTTCTCTCGTCGTTCACCTTTCTTTCTCCTCTTCTCTCTCTCTCTCTCTCTCTCTCTCTCTCTTTTCTCCCACTATCTTTCGCTGTTACAGCTGGCGAGAAACGTTTTGGAAAAGAATAAAAACGCTAATATATTCGGCTATCGACCATGGTCGGGCCAAACTTTACCGATCGATCAATAATCGAAAGATTATTCCGAGAGAAGCACGACTTGCTCTTAGTTTCGTTGATTCCACTTGCAACAGGATTATCGATACCGTTCGATGAGCTTTGATCTCGTGGCGGAAGCATTCCTCCGCGTGTTCGTACGTAGCGACGACTCGTTTGTCCGCGAAAACCTAGGAGATCGGGGAAATCGAGCAAGGTAGAACGAGATCGATCGCGCATGCTCGAACTTCCAGTTTATTTATACGTCTGGCCAGAGAGACGAATAACAGAGAGAACGAATAACAGTTTCTTCTTTTGTTGATCGCGTTCGAAGTCGTGGTTTTCCCTTGGTTTCTGATTTTCGTTTCGTTTTGATTTGTCTTTTCAGCGATGGATCACGTGAAAAGCCAGGGGACCACAGACCCACTGAAAATCGGTGGAAAAGGCCGTGCTTGCGTTACCCGAAAAAAGTTTTCCCCTTAGATCGTTCCGTTGTGCAACGTGGCAAATAAAGTGAAACTCAGAGAGAAACGAACAAAATATAAAGAAGGGAGAGAAAATACGCGGAGAGGAAGGAAGAAAAGGACGAAGAAAGAATATATATACACATATATAAACATAAGCGTAACACAAAGATAGAAAAAAAGTCAGGGAGAGAGAAAGAGAGAGAAGCAGAGGAGCGGAAAAGGAAAGCGAAAGCAGCGAATGATCTCTCGATCTCAACCAAAAAGGAAAGATAATGGGTTGAACCCTCGCATCGTTTTTATTTCGAAGCGGAAACCCGGGGAGAGAGAAAGAGAGACAGAGAGAGGGAGAGAGCCAGAAGGGAAAATAACGATGTCGATGAGAACATGCCCTCGCACGAAGACGATACCGAGCGTCTTTTCAAACAATGCTGAACCCTGTCGAAGATCGCGATCCCACGGATTTTCGCAGCCCTCGGGCAACCAGATAGCTAACGAGAAAGGTCTTCTCTTCCTGTTGTGACACGGTGCCAGTGAAGTGCGGATTTTTTTCCCCGTTTGTTCGTGCAACCGCTGCCAGGTGCTTCGTAGTTGTTTGCTTTCGCGTTGACACGGGAAAAAGGATCGTTAAAAAAAGAAAAGGAAAGAAAAAAGAAACAAAGGAAAAGAAGTAGAATCTTGCGCGATCAACAACCTTCTATGAATCCAAACACACACATTTTGTGATCCACAGTTCTTCGACTTCGTTCATTTAACATTTTCATCTCGAACGAACCACGTCTTTCATTTTTCTCATATTTTCTTTCAGTCTCGCGTTTGTTCCGGTTTTAACCAGCCGCGAGTACCATCATCGATCGTCTCCTCGAGTAAAGAGTAAAGAGCAGAGAGTAGCCTGTTGCTCGGCTAGTGGCAAACAACGCGCTGGAGTAGACACAAAGAAGATACATGTACGTTGTATATAATAAATCCATATAAGTTTCTCTTGGAGCATATCAAGACGTAAAGTTGTTGAATCGGTGAAATTCGTGACGAGTCGGATTGAACTCGCCGATAAGAATCGGGAGAAAATAGAAACGTGTCACGGCGAGCGTAATAAAGCATCCGCGCGTAATCGTATCAGATTGAATAATAGGCTGCTCAAGGCTACCGAAAAGCATTGCCCCCGGCCGCCAGTGTCTGGAGAATAACGAGAATCGTATGAACGGGAGCAACGCATAATGTGTTCGAAGGCGCTTTGAAGGAGAGAGATTAACAGATAAAACGCGCTCTCTGGCCAAGCCGTGGACGTGCCAAAATTGTTCGTCAGTTGCCTGCGGACAGCTTCATTGAGAATCTGCCTGAGGAGTAACGGCCAGTGACCTCGGTTCAACCGCTCTCGAGAGCTCCGTTCGAGAGGAATGCTTTCTCGAAACCGTAGCATCGCGAAACCTGACGATCTTCTTGCGAAAACGTCGTCCTTTTCGCCCTCTTCGTCTTTTTCGTCGTCTTCTTCGTCTTCCTCGTCATCTCCGTGCCTGTCGTCGACGTTCCACCGTTGGTGAATCGGTCCGCGAGAAAACGAGATGTGCTCGACGATCGTTCGCGCGTAAAGTTTCCAGGTAACACGCTGTTTGGAGGAAAGCCGAGCGAGTGGATCGGGAATTTTATCGAAGTTGGACCGACGCTGCATTCGACGAGGATCAAGCAATTCGTAGAAACGCGGAGTGCCTCGTTCAGGTACTTTTCGCATTTTTCGTTCTTTTTTTTTTCTTTTTTTTTTTTTCTTATTGCGTGTGCTCAAGGGATTGAACGAAGAGATATCACGGGGATAAAGAGCATAGATGTGTGTCGTTTCGCGGACTGTTCCTTTAGCTGGTGATACACCAGTGAATATCCGGTGGGCACGAAGGTGACGCGCGATTCGTGAACCTCCTAAAGACCGTTTCGTTGCTGTGTTCCGTTTCTTCGTCGTGCGACGAAACTTGCAGTTCTGAACGCAGGATATATGTTTATAAATCAGCAGTGACACCTCCTCGATTCGTTAAACGAGAAACATCTTCGTACAAGGATCGGTTCGATTCTCAGTTCTTCGCCGATCTTAAGAACGGCGCTCTCGCGTCAAATCCTTGATCGAGAATAATAATTTCATAACGATACCGTGGTACAGTGGTTACGTACTTGAACGTACGAAGAAGGAAGAGGCAAAGAATAATTACAGAGACATATAGCAAGCATAAAGAAAAAAGGGTCTCCTATAAATCTCGACATAGAAAAGTGATGAACATCGAGCCGGACGCGAATCGAGTCACGTAGCGAGTCGAGTACGCGAATGGTGACCGCAGTTGGTACCGAGGTGCGCGATCACCGACGTCATTATCACCATTACCTCTTCGTACAATGGACGTTTTCAAAATCGATCAGTCGCTGAGCGCGGGTCTGGGTAGCGCCCCGGCGCCAGACACCCTTACACCGGAAGTGTCGTTCGACGCTGGTAGTGAATTCAATCTGAGCTTCTTCGACGGACCGGAGGAGAACAGCACCCAAGGCTTCAGCGATCCCGGTTCCGTTGGTAGCGCCAGCGCATCGCCTCCACCTGGAACACCAGCCAGCATCCCTGTAAATCCTCCGAACGCCGCCCTACCGATTGTCCAAGTGCCCCCTGGCATCGTCATTAAGCAAGGTTTGTTTCATTTTCCTTTTTTTTTTCTTTTTTTCCCATCTCAATTTTCTGTTTGCTTTTCTGTCGTGTTTTCTTTCCTCAGACGTTTCGTAATCTTTTAAATCCATTTCTGTTACCCCTGTCATTCGATTGGTACTAGGTTTTAACACGTACGACTCACGAAGGTATTTAAATATTCAGCGTAGACGATTTTTACGTATACGTCGTACGTGTTGGAGAAGATATTTTGCAATTTCATTGGCACCGATGTGCGACTATCACGATTCTATCGGTAAAATTTGAAGTCAATCTAAAAATGTACGTACGAGCTACGATAGACGTATTTACTCTAAACGTATATTTGGTAAAAAATTAATATATAAGCAGCGATCTTGAACATATAGTAAGCGTCAGAAATGGATGCGCTAAATTTTAAGGCTTATTTACTGAACAATTGCTTGTTTTATGATCTCTGTGAAATACGTAGCTATCTAATCATCGACTATGTTGCAGTTTCTATGTACATTTTTAAATTTCAAATGTAGAATTTCCAAACGTAACCGATGATCGTCGAGCGTCGTTACGATGTTGATAAAACTGCAGAATATTTCATAGAGCACAGGCGATATATTCGTAAAAGGTTTCTGCAAATGTTCAGATGTATCCGTGAACAACCGTATATAGCCATTTCGTTATTTCGTACGGCGATCGCGATACAATCGGCAAGAAGGTGTGTGATTCTATGTGTGTTTAAATAAACCGAGGAACATTGTGCGAAAAGATTTAATCGTACAATTATTTTTGACTCATCCTTTTCACGTACAATCACCTCCTAGTCGAAGTAAAAATAGAATGAATTTACGTTACGATATTGTTATCCGGTGATACTTTATGGTATGCCGTTGAAAGGAGAAGCATTGTTTAAAGTTTAAGCGATGATGTTTTGCAAGACGCGTGCCTTTGTTACGGTTTCTCGCACGGTTTAGTAACGCCGCGTGGATATGGGCGTTATGAAAGCGAACGGAGGAAAAAATTGGCGCGTCGCTCGCGTACCTGGCATTTCATTATGGGATGATGAAAGTTGTAATTGATTGATTCAATTTTACGGTCCATGATCGTACAGGTAAAAAAGTTGACCAACTTATACGCTGTTGCTTGAAAGCGATTTAGATGTTACTTTTTTACAGGCTATTTCAGTGTATTGTTGTTCAGCAGATAATTTATATCGCTCTATATCCATAGAAGATCGCTAATATCCGTGCCGTATTTACGTGTTCATTTCCATTGAATTTATGACACTTGCGCCTGAAATTACTTGAAACGTCTTGAAATATTTGTCCAACGGAGAAATATTTTACTTGCTTGGTCTCGATCTCTCAATCTTAAACGAAGATCTGGAGAATATTTAAGGGCACGTGAGGGAAATTGGTTTTATCTATCTTGAATTCCTACTCATTGTCGATAATATGTAAGTCACGCAGATTGAACACTTATCTCATTGACGATTAAAGTTGGATCCAAAGTCTTGTAATTTAAACGTTTGTCCCAGTAGCAAAGAGAACACGTCAGGATAGAAGCGTTCGTTCGAAACTCTCCAAAACGAAGAAGCTTCGAGACCGACATTGATATCTCTTGGCCCTCACGAAACTTTCAATTGTTTTAATAATGCCGTTGCTTATTTTACAATTCTGATTCGCCATGTTTATCTGTCGCTTCCATCGTTCCCTCTTCTTAGATGGTTCTGTAAAGGTTACGATACAAATTGGAAAGGTCGCCGAGTGGTTTGCAATAGTCGCGATTCGTTTCGAGGCGAGCAAAATGCTATCAGGCTACAATATAAATCCACGAAGCTCTGGTTGGCTACCACCGTCCTACCGATTTCTCTTTCAATTGAGTTTTCTTCGAGCGTTCCCATTGTCTGAAGGAAATATCGGATCGAAAACTGGTTTCGTACGATCCTCCTTGTGAATCCAGCCCAACCCCCGTCTCTCCTTTTCTCTTTCTCTCTTTCCTTCTCTCTTTGCCGCTCTCTATTTGCAAAGAGAACGGGGGCTGACATTTCACTCGCGAATCAACAGTGCACGGTAGAGAGATACACGTTTTCTTCTTACAATTAGGGTCTCGTGTAATGCAGATTCGTTGCCCTTTTGCCGCGAACATCTTCGCTTGGGAAAATGCGAAAATCGTACCGATCAGCGTCGTCGTGGCGAAAGGGGCAGAAGAGAAAGCTGGACCGGTTGTTTGATTGTATCTATTTATTTTTTAGGAAGAAATTTATTAAATTCAGAGAAAGACGATTGTTGTCTTTGATATTTGTACTTCGAAACACACGTATCTCGTTGGTTTGATAGAAGATCGTCGATTTTAAAGTGTCTGTGAAAATTGGCTTTAAAAATTGGCTTTATAATCGAGTTAAGCATTTGCTAGGACAAAAGCGTTGTAATTACTTAATAATCTTATATTTGGAACGAATAGATTGAAAGCGGAGAGAACTTGTTACGAAAGCGATATAAAATGTTCCGAGGAAATAATACGTTTGTCTGGTCGTTTGCAAACGATTCAAATTTCTTGCGCGTCATCCGACATACAACCGACCGAGGACAAACTGCGTAAAGTTTCAAACAACCTGAGACGTGACACTTTGAAGGAATAATACGAGTTACATGCATCTACCTTATATGTGACAATCAAAAGTTGAGACATCGCGACAACAAGATCAGCATTAAAACAATTTAGGGATATGCATTATCGAATGAAACTTTGTATACGTTCAAATGTTAATTACACTAATGTTTAGCTAATACAGGACCGTGGTTTGATTTTTATAATGCGATCAATTTTTATATATATTTCTCGTGCACCGTAAATACTCCAATTATCCAACCCCATCGTGTTTATACGAGTGAAAACTTTTATAAACACAGCTAGAGCATAGTTTCCAATATTAACGAGATTAAAATACTTTAAATGTTTTACGTACGTCTGTATGTTGTACGTATCTTTTAATCCTTCATAAATCCATAGAAACCCGCGATATAACGATAATGTTATAAATTTTACCATTCGCGTCTCAAAATATCGAAAACTACTATCAGAAGCTATTAAAATTCCCAAGAGAGGAGATACTATATCAAGTGTCTAATACGATCAGACCGCGATTCTTTCAACATCACTAGGTAACTACCTTTTCGTTAACCATGAGAAGCGTCGAGAGATGTCGAGGACCACGGTGGAAGTCGCCATTTAAATTATACATTCGTCTAAAAGGACCGTGGCGTCGATTTGATGCGATGGTTGCCGAAAATCCAACTTTGAATTTCAATCTCGATGCGGTCAAGGTCTGTCACGGCTAATTCTATTCGGAGCAGTTCCCTGAAGGGAGACGCGTTAGTACGCGACGAATCGTCGCGAGGAATTTCCTTTTTCTTCGAAGCTTCTACGCTCGTGTCATCCGCTGTCGATAACTTTCTTGATGCACAAGGAACAGACTCCTGAATATTTCTCGACCTGTCATCCCGCTAGGGTCCAAGGGAATTCTCGTGAAAGCACGATGACGCAGTTTACCTTTGCGCACGTCCATCCGCATAATTCGCCGGCCCCGCTGTCGTTCACGCAATTTTTTCTCGTTCAAACTTCGCAAGAAGGTTTCTCCAGGCACTTTAGAAACAACGAACTTTCGTTGAGGATCGACAGTTCGCTTAATCATTCCGCGGTACTCTTTTTAAATCGTTGCCAACTGCTCGCGAGAACGAAAGCAGCATCTTGGGTTTTGTTAAAAGTCAAACGAAGCTTGGCACCTGAAGGTTTTGGCGGTGTTCGAAGGGAAGTAGAATAGAACGGATGATATTAATGTTCGTCTGTTTGATAGATCCCTTTCCTGCCTGTTTATTTGATGGAGTGATTGAGTTTTATTGACTGATGGTGAATTATGAGGCAGAAAAGTTTTCTTCGCTCTGTGTACGATATTTTGCGTGGATATCTATCGATCATTGTATTGCGAGGTAATTGTAGAATCGACGTAAGGAAAGTAGGAATGGAGCGGCGTAAATTTTGACACATAAGAAATTGTTATCTATCGTTGTAAATTAAATTACTCTGTGAATAGTTGTACGTTTATAACATAAAGATGCAAAACTGCACGTTATACGGGTAATATGCAAAAATATATAAAATATCAAGAATATGCTACCCTTCGTGAATAAAACAAATCGTTCTGTCTTGTTTCGAAACAAACGTTGTTTTATTTACGTTCCTAACAATATTTACACAAATATCCTCGATCTACTAACAATTTCGTACATCTCTCCGAAGATTCACTATCATTCGGTTGTTGCTCTTAAATAAATTGTGTTTATAAGAAGTAACTTGTAGCAAGTCATATCGATTTAAAGTTACTAAATAAATTCTTATGGATAAATCACTTCCGCTAAAATAGAAAGAAAAGAATTTTCTTCCCTGGAAGAAACATAAGAATACAAGGTTATATGAAAAACGTAGATGGAACAGGAGATTAGAAAAGTAACCTATGATAGAGCGGAAAGCTATTAGTTACACCTAGCTTCGATATATATATATATATATATATATATATATATCTTTTCTATTTTTATGTCATTGCGGAATGCTTGCATCATCGCGTTCTAAAAAATTCGTTTCACTAGGACTCGATTCCTCCAGGTTCGACAGCGATAATCGATTCGAAATCGACATGTATTCACGATGATCTGACGAATGGAGAGGCGATGCTCGGACCGTCGATGACCGTTCGCAGTCATTGGCGTCCTGTTCATGTCACGTAAATCGTCTTCCTGGAACGAAGGCCACGAGAAAGTTCGTGCCGCTGGTTCAGTGCCACGGTCACGCTACGTGCGTGGCATCGACACCGACGAAAGTAAACTAAATCCAAAGGATTACGCAACACCGTTTTAACAGTCTCTCGATGTGCTTCTTTGACCGCCTTCTTTCTCATTCCATCTTTTCATTCCTCTTCGTTTTTTCATCTTTTTGTAATTTATTTTTAACTGCTTAATAAATTCTTGCGGACTCGATAGAACCTTCTTGCTAAGCCGAAAGATCTCACGACGGGGGCATTTGCGTGTAAATTACTGTTACACGTAGATATACGATATTTGTTGGAAATTTAAATAAGTTGATGATAATTAGTATGAGTCGAGTTTATGTTAATTAATTAAGAGTAAGGAAAAGTACATATGTAGATACGTGAGATTAAATTTGGAAATTCTGTAACAATATTTGTGTCAAAAATGTAAAAGATATGAATATTAAGGAGACGTTCTTCTCTGGCCAAAATTTTGCCCAATCTTTTCCTATGTTTTTTTTCACAATAATGCATATGTATATGTCCTTTAAAATGCATACGTGTCGATGAATTTAATTTATTTCGACGAGAGAAAGCAGTCTTTGATCGAAATGATACACTCTTAAATCCATATATTATAATAATGTAACAGCTACAAGCTTACATAATTACCGAACATTTTAGACAAATGATTATTCTTGAAAAACGTTCTAGCGTCTAAAACATCTCTTGGGAGACAAAGTTTAGAAGTTGTCAGGTATTTGAAAAAAATTGCATTTCTTATTTCACGCGCTTGATCGTTCAAAACGTCGAACTCTCATATAAATGGCCGGCTACTCAGAAGGATCTCTTCAACGTGGTCATTGGTTTTGAATAATTGCCGGCTACTTCCGAGTGTAATATAAGCACGACAGAGTCGTGTGTCGAGTTAACGTGCTTTATTAATATTCATGCAACCAGATACTCGTTTCTTGTCTTCGTATGGCGTTCACCTTTTCGATACGTTTCCGGATTTTTTACACGCCTGTATACTCGTCGTTTATCCTTTGATATAATCCAGTTTTCCTGTAGAAAAAGTGACGGAATCTCGTTAAAATTTATGGTTGCCATAAGAATTCGAAACGATCGCACACATGTTGTTTCGTGGCGAACCGTGTTTTTCTAAAGCTATATTTTGCTTGTCAAGTAGGAAAAGGGCGACGAAAGCTGACTCGCGTACTCGCTTTTAATCGAGTCAGTCTGGAACTACCACTATGTTAGTTTCTGTGTCTAAAAATAATTTCCGCGGGACTAATTTGTTCGTCTCGTACGAATTGAACTTTCTATCCGCATTCGACAGGTTATCGCATCATTTCCTTGCCCTGAAGCCTTATAGCTACCAGTTTTTGACACTTACGTAGTTTCACGTGTTTACATAACTCTGTGATTTTTATCCATTCGTTGCTACTATTGGTATTGGTCTCCATGGTTAGTTAACATCAGTGACAATTACATAAAATATACTTTTAATTATCTACATTAAAGGAATAAACACTTGTAATCACCGTCCCGATTTTTAACTTGTTGAATATGTGAGACATGTTATAAGTTATAACTAACTGTAATATGTTTTTAGCTCCTTATATTATTTATATGCTTATATTATTGACTTATTACGATATCGTATTAAATTTATTGGATACATTTATATATTACGCTGTAACATTAAGTATTTATAATTACAGATAGTTACGAATAGTTTAGTTAGCAAATTTTCTAACTAAACGAAGGAAAATAACACTATAATTACGAAAACTTCATAATTACCCAAAGAAAAAGGGAAAACGAAGAAACGAATCAAAGTTGTTTCCGCAAAAGTTAGAAATAGCTTAACCTGATTGGCGCCAGTCACGTAAGGGGCGCCAAATGCGCGGTGTATACCACGATTAGGTACGTACCTGGCGCAGATACGAGGAGAGGAGCCGGGGTAGAACGCGCGGATATTAACGCGAGGAAATATTCTGTGCACCGGCAAAAAGTGACGCGGTATTCCATTATCCTCGTCGGCACGATGCAAAACCGGTCGAAATGATTGGATTTTTATCTTCCATCTTGCTCGTTGCCCCGTTCCCTGTCTCTGTTCGTAGCGCGTATCGCGCGCAAGTTACCGCGTTTCTTCGTTTCTTTCTGGCGTGTTACGAGTAACGAGGAACACCGCGCCGCTGCGACCGAGTGAGAAAGACAAGGACGAAAGACGCGCGCGCACACGAGCGCGAATCGCGCGTGGAGACGCATGTGCGTACGCGAATGTGTGCGCTGTTACCGTGTGACTCATCCAGGTACATTGCACCCGGTACGTGTCCGGTACAAGCTCGAGTCGGTACGCTCAACGAGCGTCCGCGTCCAATATTTTCCGATTTTTCGATCGACTCAATGTCATTTTGATTTGTCCCGCCCGATGATTCGATATTTCAAAGTGAAGCGTGCTTTACAAGTGAATTTATCGTGGGCTTTGGGAATTGCACAGGCGAAGAACAGGCGGTGCGGCTGTTGAGAAAACCGAGAAGTATAACTTATCAAAAGTACCTATAAGAGCTCGTCGGATACGCGAATTTAATTGTTTTATGCCAGTTGGCTCGTGATTAACGACGATTACTACCATCGACCAGCCGAGGGAAATGCTCTCGAGGCGGTTTGTACTTACGAGGTTACGATCGTAGCCGATGTCTCGCGAGCAGCACGCAGTTTGACCACGTACGGATATAAAGCGTAACGTGTCGTTACGTTAGCACGAAACCGATACTCGCCGACGGACATTCGTTAGAAGAGCGTTTAACCCAATCGCTTCCTACCGGCCTTGCCATTTCCTTCGAACATGTGCGTGCGACCAGAGAAAACGAAAACATCGAGAGTGGTGTGGTCTTGACTCGGAACGGTGCGCTGGGAATCGCGTGTGAATTATTAAAAGTCGCCGAGACGTGTGGTAAATACATACTTCTCGATCCGTCTTTCTCCGCCCTTCCTTCGACTTTTCAGAGCTCCTTGACAGTGTCTTGTTCGTACCATCGGTTAGTCTCTTTCGCTCGTTCCCTTTCGTCTTCCGTGCTGTGCGTCTCCGTTTTTGTCTCTCTCCATCGTGCCAATGCCAGTTCGCGTCTCCCTCTCCGTTTCTCCTTCTCTTTCCGACGTTCTCGCGCGAATCCTCGTCGTTCTCCGTTGCACCTCAAGAGCAATGAACTCTCGGTAGGGTATATCATCAGTGAAGTGATGCTACCAGTGCGCGTGTGCGCGAATGTATGCGTGCGCGCGCACGCGAGACCGTGCGTGTGTAGCAGCACACAACACGGTCGAGTCGCGCGTTTCTATCGCACCTTTTCTCTTCCTTTCTTTTTCCCTGCATATACATACGCGTCGAATAAAATGAAATCACGGCGTATAGGATACGCGGTGCACCGAAACATTGGTGCACGCGCAGCTACGACCAGAGACAGCCACGTGTAGAATGCATACATCGACCCTAACCGCGATACATCTCCAATCCCCTGCTTTCTCTCTCTCTCTCTCTCTCTCTCTCTCTCTCTCTCTCTCTCTCTCTCTCTCTCTTTCTCTCTCCCTCTCTCTCTGGTCCCTCTCTTTCCCCTTGCATTATAAAACGATTGACCTTCCGGATACGTTTTAACGAGGTATCACGCGCGGTGATAATGGCCGGACAGAGAGTTTCGCGGCTCGTAATTGAAAAAGAAATTTTATTCCTTGCTTCGGTATTATGCCGCACGGCAATCTAGTCGCTCGCGACTCGCTCTCAAGTCGTCAGCCAGGAAACTAACAATCCATTTGCTATTCGGTGCTTTGTCTAGCGCTGCGTGCAGCACACTCTTCTTCGCAATACGTTAAGGAAACTCTGGTGTATTGCTATTCGAGTAAATCAATTTAGTTAAATAGAGTATTGCGGTTTGGCATTGAGGTAAGGAAAAATTGTGTTACGTAAACTTAAAGTAATTGGTTTCTCAACTAAACAGGAGAGAAAATGTTGCATAATTTCAAGGGTCATTAAAGATTTATTTGATACCTGTTTTTAGTCGCTCTTTTTTTAATTCGGCTGATAATTAAATGATATGTTAATCGGTAGTTTGTAGCGCAGTAGTTAGGGATAAGATTTTTTGCAGGGTAGAAGACTTAGCTAATGGCAATGCTAATGACGGTAGAGGTAGAAGAGACCTTTTTAGAAGGAGAAAGAGAGTCGTGTTAGCGTTGGCAGTGCAACGCCATTGAACTGCCTACTATGTAGGTATACAGTATACAGTACCAAGTGGTCATGCAACGGTAAAATTAAGGGAAATTGATTAAGATCGGCTGTTCCGTGTGTATCTGATCGAACTTGTACACCCTGACTTCCTGGTGCAGGAGCAGTGCCTCGTGATTAATGCGAATTCTTTGATGTTAAAAACGTATAAGTACATGTAACAAAGTTACATTTTTTCTACAAATTTTCGATTTATTTATTTACTTCTGATAAAGAAAAATTCAATACGGTTATCTTTTTTGATAAAATACTTTGCTACAAAAAATATTTTCTCCATCGAATATCGAAGTTTTACTCTTAAAATACATTTTTGCTGATACCTATAATTTTCAAGTCGCTGAGCAATTCGATATTCTTTACTCGAATTGTCTTTGCGTATACAAAAATTCGTGTCATTTACCGGCACCCAAAGACCTAATATTTAAACGCGACAGAACTGTCTATTTGTGTAGACTCTAGACTGTAGACTGTAGACTGTAGACTGTAGACCGTGGAGTGCAGAGTGTAGAGTGTGGAGTGTAGACTATAGACTGTTACATTCCCTCATGAGTATGGCGATTCTTCCCGCAATGGGGTCGTTATTCACGAGATAAAAGGCACGGTAAAATGGTGGTTACCGCGAAGCGATTTCGTTGCATCAACGAAACTCGTTCGGCGCACAAATAAGCGCGCCGTAATCGCACGTGCATTTCAGGCACTGTGTACGTTACATCACACATATTACGTGTCGTGTACCGTCACACGTATGCATACGCGTTCCTTGACGCGTTAAACGCACACGAAGAGTGATTATTTCCTTTCTTGCTGACCCGCTGTAGTCCTCCCTGTTGTACACTTGTTTTTTTGCACGTACTTGCACACCCTGTCTCGTACACACATGCGTATAACACGTATACAGGTGTGCACGTACGTATTTGAGTAAACTTGGAGTACACATTTTCCTGTACGCGTATCGAGCTACAGTATACGTACATCGAACACGAATATACGAGAAATGAGAAAGATAAATGTACGTGCATAGGTCCACCATGAGCGAATGCTAATAATATTCACTTCCTGTAACTCAGTTATATTAAATCACTGCAACCGCCTCTCCTGCTTTTCTGCGTTATTACCGTTTTCCTCCATGCATTACCATTACCTCCTACTGGCAGTGCGCGTGCACATGCGCACGCGCACCAACACCAGCGGCCGTGTACGCGTTCAGCCACTCCGATGAAAAGGTAAAAGAAACCACGTTTCCTCTACGCATCCTTTTCTTCCTTGGCTGGCAGTCGCACGCTACCACCGGCCGTGCTTTTCGTTGTTCGGTCTATCGTCGATCAACCAGTGTTCTCTTAGCAAACTTTATTACCACAGCGTTTCGCTCTACATATTTTCCATTCGGAATGTTCTACATAAATAAGCGGCCGAGGAAAATAATGCTTGTTATTTTCGTGCGCGGAGAAAGCTCGTTAAAGGCTCACATAACTTCGTCAAATCTACGCGGCAATATGTACTTATTTTCTCGTTTGGAGAAAAGAACTCGTTTGTATTGTGAATAATTTTCGCACTTATGCAAATTCCATACCCAAGCAGCGTGTAAGTGCCGCTGCACGTGCGTTTATCGGTAGACCCGAAGCGAAGATCAAAGAAAAGTGACTATAGCGAGAGTAGATCGATCTGGAAACTCGTATCTTTTGCCCGAAACGAGCGAACGGAATCACACTTTTTTTTTTTATCTTTATCACGCCCACTCTATTAGCGTTTCCGGACGATCCGGTTTCGCATACCGGTCTATTAGCGACGCTCAACTTTATTCGTCTCTTCTGTCTGAATTCGATAACGTCCGGGCCCTTATTCTTTCGCCGGCAACCTCGCCCCTCTTTTCCGCGTACGTGAACTCCTTGCACAGCCGTCGCACTGGTGTGTGCACGTACACGTATCTAGCGGTAAGGTAAGGACGCAGACCTTGACCATGAATACGAGTTGGTGGATTGCATAACTATAGTTATGTGCGGTGGTACGGCGCGCGGTGGCTCTCCCTGCGACAGTAAAACGTGTCCGTGTACGCACACTACGGACTGCACGCTGCATGAGTGCGTGTGCGTAACGCGCATGTGCGCGCGCACACGTGGGTCGATCAGTGGCGAACGTCATCTGTGTATACACGCGAAACGACTTGACTTTTCCGTCTAAAGATTCGAACAGAACACAATTTACCGTCAGACTTTTAGATTTAACGGTGACGGTGTCGTTGACTTTACGAAAATTCGAAGATTTAAATAATTTCACAAAAATTAGAAGGTTTAAATGGCTTCTTACTTATGTAATACCACCGATAATTGGCGATTAGATCGACGTATAATTAAATGCAGCGAAATGTCATTTAATCTTCCTCGGTGTTCTCGATGATGAAAAATTACGTACATAATCGTTTAATAACGTTTATGTTTCTTCAAACATCTTTTCTTATTTAGAATATCTCGCTGATAAGAAGCGTGGATTATACAAGAATTAATTAAATTGTATTAAGTATTGAAACCAAATATTTAGAAACTACATACATATTTAATGTCTTTTAGAATATTATATCCATTTTGAGGAGATCGATAGGATTATTTAAGTTATTAAACATTATTTTATCAAATTAAATATATAATAATTAATCTCTATCATCCTCGATCGAATCTTATTAATCCTATCCTCCTATCCTCGATCTTAGTTACTCAACGTTTCTACTTTTTCCTGCGTTTTATTTTCATCTGCTGTTTGCACATAAGACGAGAAATGTGTATGTATCGGCTGCGATACCACATACTGTCATCGAGTGCACTGCACTCGTCGGCGTATCACGTACTCGCGTGTTCGCACGTGAGCGTGCACAAATGCGCGCGCTAACACACAGTAGCGAATCTGCGCACGCACGCACGCGCGCTTGCGCATATGCGTACGTATACACACGTGCGTTCAGCGACGCGTTGAAACCGGCGGCATTGCGTACGCAGACGTAAAGGCTGCGACCTTGCCTTTAAGCTTCAAACAGCTGTTCGAGGCGTTGTTTTGAGCCTTCGTGAAATGGAACGCGAATGAACGCCGAGGGGTTGCGAGGCGTCGGCGGTGAGGGCGTCGTAACCTGTGGCCTCGAGATCGCGTTTGCACTAGTGTTAAATCTTCGGGTCGATGTATTTTCATTGCAAATCCACTCGCGCTTTTACGCGCGATACGATCACTGGGTCGCATCGATTTCTTTCGAACCGATGATTCTTGGAAAATTACGCCTAAGCGTTGTTCGTCGAAGTCTGATTCAAAATAAGTTTAATTCTTTTAGTTTAATCGATCCAGCGGTTTATCCTCATGCTCGTCAAGGTTGCTTCGTAAGAAGAATCGTTTCTGATCTTCAATTCTATTTATTTTTGTTATATGAATGTCGTCAGAAATTGTGTAAAATTTTCAAAACATGTAATGCTGTATCTGACTAAAAATATTGTAGGCTTATATTTCCTACCACAGTTCTATCTTTTAACGATTATATTCTTTAACTTACGTATAACTGAAATAGCGTAATATCTAAAAAATATTAAACTACCATACGTAATTATCGTCAAGCAATTTTCAATCTTACAGATTAAATTTAATATCGTAACCAAACTTTATCTCGTATGTAACTCGCGTTTGTCACGTTCGGCTCGCAGTTCAATGACCGCGTAACGTTGTAAGATAAGAACTTAGTTTCTTATTACCCGTACGGCACTCACTGTTTATGTTATAAAGGGTAAAAATTATAAGGAATATTGAATTTTTCTTTCGAGGTAATTTTTATAAAGTTGCTCAGTTATATCGTTATTATGTGTTACATATCCATCCGATGTTAGCAGGTTGAGGGGGGCAAAATTAAAAACTTCTATTCGTACAAATTAGTCATAAATCGGCTGCTATCGTGTCGCCTTTATCAGTTAATTCTCACGTTTGGTTCTCCGAAAAAATCGAAGGGCCGAGTCTCACTCGGACCCTGCCATTAGACGTGAGTTATCGGTTGCACCACCCACTGGTCCTGATTTTCCACCCACTTGAACGCACTTCGTACCTTCCTCCGCATAAATTCTCTGCCTTTCTCTCTCTTCCTCTTTCCGATTGTTATCTGCAGGATGTTACGAGCTAAAGTTGTGCACGTCGAACATCTCAGACGAAAGAGAAAGTCCGCTTGAATTAAGTCGTCTCAGTTAAAGAAGATTTACTGGTAATTACTTTTCACTTAACGCTTGATGCTCGATTAATATTAATTTCTTGTCTCTTACCGTGTTAACGCTTCGATATGTGTTAATCATGTTGTATCACGAAGTCTTTCCAACAGAAAGATTACGTTTGTAAATTCATTATGTCTTCTAAGTGGTAATTAATTTTATATCGCGAAAGTATCGTGAAACGTAGTTTGATAACCTTTAGATGAGATTCGGTTGATAACTATGTGTCTTGCTGTCACGTGTAATTTGACATTTTCTAAATTGGTTAAATATCACTAAATAATGTTGTTCGTAATGTAAAAAGGGTAATTAGGAGATGATTATATAGCTGCGATTACGTAATGTCATAAATTATCTTTGACAGGGAAAATTTAAAAGATAGAAATATAGGAAAGTTCCTACAAGATTTTAGCGATGAAGATACACAGCTATTATAAAGTTCAAAGTTTCTCAATGACGTACTCATTAATTTTCTCAATCCAGCTTCGACTCAATATTTTTTTAAATAAATAACATGGGAATATGAGAAAGAACACGATACGATCATTAACGATGGTCATTCAGTATCGAATGACAAAAATAGTTTCCGCGTAAATTTTCTCGACACTTGAAAATAGCCGTGCAGTTATATAATGCACGCTATCGTCGAGGCTGGCTGATTTTCCACCTGCACGCAGCTAGTTCGAGTCGACGCACATAAATTTGCCCCACCTTCTCTTACGATGATTATCAACGGGAAGTTATTCGACGCAGTTTCACCTACGAGCACGCGTGATTCTCTATCGAGAAGAGGACGACGAAGAAAATAAAGAAGAAGAAGAGGAAAGAGGAACAACAGTTCACGCGTACTCGTGATTTTCGTGTGTCGTAGTGGGTCGGCCGGTCGATCGTAAACGATCATCGGTCAGACGATGAATTCGACGCGAATCGACAGCTTTTGATCGGTCGATTCGTCGATGGATCAAGATAAATCGTATGGGGAGGGATGGGTAGGGGAAAAAGGTGGACTGTTCGCGACGATGGCCGCAGAGTCGATGGTTGTTGCGCCGAAGGAGAAGGGAAGGCTCATCAAAGAGGCATTGAACTCAGGATTCCGTGCGAGGACCACCGTGGAATAAGAAGCCAGCGACTTGCGCGATTCGTTCATTCGAGGGACGTGCGAATCACTGGTTTTCGCGCGCACCGCGTTCACCTCGTCTACTTTGACGGTCGAAGACCTCCGGTTTCGCAGGATGCCGAGCCAAGGCGGACATCTCTTCCGCTTCTTCGCGATTGACGAACGTTGATGTATCAAAGAGTTCAACGGACGCTCGAGAAACGCGAATCTCGCCGCGGATCCTCTTTTTCTCACTCTAATTCTAACACCAGGTCGTTTCTTTTTCTTTTTTACCATCGTTTCCTTTACCTGATCTTCCTTTTCTATCTCTAAACCTAAATCGCCGATCTCTTATTCTCCTCTCTCGCTCTTTCGTTCTTACGATTCTCTTTCTTCCCATTTCTTGTCCATCGAAACAACGAACGTTCTCTTTGCTATTTAGTTTCTTCGCTTAACTTGATCCTTAGTTAAACCTGTTTCCGATTTCGATGAGAAATTCCGTTTTGTGACATCGTTCCTGACAGTCACGAGGATCGTGTCCTTGTAACGGAAAACAGAGAGCCATCAGATAGCGAGAGATGTCCATGAATCGGATTTTTCTGACCGTTATCTGGTACACCGGGGAAATTGCACGGAGCAGGAAGGAACATTAGCGGATGGTTCGGTTCCAGTTGGAATAAATAGAAGCGTTTTGAACCATGGCGTTATCGATGCTGGGTTATGGGCCGTTTGGAATACAAAGGAGAAGGCGTGCTTGTTCAAATTATTGTACACAATGGCCGAAGGACCATACAGGCGAATCACGTAGTTCTCGGATCAGGTATTCTTGATACGCCACGCTTGGCTGCAACTTAAGGTTTACGGTTAATTTCGTGCATTGGCGTTAACGCTGGCTTAATCATCTTCTAACTTCGAACTGCTTTGGATTTCGATTTACTGCTGAATCGTTTAATTTAATTTTTTATTTATTTCATTTAATGCTTGCAAAAAAGAAGGAAACGAGGCAGTATTATTCCAATAGAATTAAGACATTATAAATTTTCTTCTGCCTTTTCTCATTTTGCTTCTCGATGATTTTATCCTCGCAACTGACTACGTCAATATCCAAATATCTTTCATTTGTCAATCCCAGCGAACTTAATTTAATTACTTTTAACAATCGATAATTAAACATTCAAATGAATTAATTTCACGTAGAAATAACAACAAGATAAAACTATTCATCAAGCGAGTTTCATAGGATCAAATTTTTGGAAGACACACGAAATTCACGTAACGTAGTATTAACGTATCCATCATCGTATTTCTATACAAGCATATTATCAGCCGTAATTTTGCCAGTGACGTTGATAAAAATTCCACGACAATCAATAAGATCATGTAAGCATATGCATTATGCAACAGTACTTTCGACACGTTCCCGAAACACATGACTCATTTCCCTGCCCATTAATCATTTTCCGTGACGAACGCTTAAGTATTAAATACGACCAGGCACCACTCGCGGAACGATCGAACGCGTCGTATGCAGAAAACGATAAACGTTGGGATACGCGGCATGCTCGCGTCGAGGAGAGCTACAAAACGGTCGATCATGCACCTGTCGTGACGCTGGTCACTGGCCAATGCACTTGATGCATTATTATCGAACCGAACAGACCTTCGTCCTCTTTGTCCGGCTCTTCTTCTTCTTTCCTTTTTCTTCTGCATCTTACTCACTTTATCTTGCTCCTTGTGATCGCACGATCGATCGTTACTAAATACTTATACTACACCATCATTTATAGTTATTACCTGCATCTACGAACGCTTATAGCGAATGAGTCGAGTCTCAAACATTATCGGGAAACGATCGAAATCCTTAAGAACTATCGTCCTGTTTAAAATCTTGGATCAAAGTTTTATATGCAAGTAAAATCTTAGGTTGCTACCCCGCACAACTTGAAAAACTTTGATCGATCGATCACTTTCTTGGGGATTTGAATCAATTCTAACGCCTTACATAAATCCTGATACTTACGCGTATATCCTTCCTGTAGTCTGATAAGCACTGTCCTTATCTACTGAAACGAGCAACGTATTGCTGATCAACGCGACGTTTCGTGCGTAGGATAACGAGGGTTTGTTGCTCTGATTGGAAGAGCGAATTTAGAGAAAGGAAGTCGCGCCGGAAAGGTGTGCAGGAGGAAAAGTTATCTGGAGAAAAAGTTTCGGACCGGTTCGTCTGGTTGTCAGGGATAACCGATCGCAACCACGTTAACAATGATTCGGTACAGGGCGTTTAAACGCGTGCGGTTGTCTATTTTCATCGGTGAAACGATTTCGCGTGCCACGACTTGCAAAATAAGCATCGATGACTTATCGTAAAGGCAGAGATGTTTCAGATACGTCGTACTTTCTTCGTTTCTCTTTTCGAATACTTTCCTTTCCTTTTGAAAATAATCGTACGATCGTGTATTATCGAGGGACAAAGTGTTAGGTACTTCATCCGGCTGACTTTGAGACAGATACGCAGCACTCGCGGGCGGATTAATTATTCAGAGTCTGTCCAACTAGTTAGGTGATTACGACACGTTAGCAGATTATATAACAGCTTTAAACAACATGGGTATAACATCTCGACGTAGTACGCATCCTCAATAACTTCCTTAGCAGTTTAAACGTTTGCAAAGATATGTAAACGTCGATTCGAGTAATTTAACACAGATTCAATTTGAAAGGCTATGGAAGTTAATGGATTTAAAAATAGCAGAGAAGCTTGAAGTACAGAGTAAGTAGAAACTCGTTTGAAAAATGTTGTGAAATATAATTAACGATCGTACAATGCCTTGTTTATAAATTATGTGGTTTGTAGCCGCGATGTTACGTGCACACAGAAATAAATGTTTGGAAATTGTACGTAAATGAACCAGAAACGTAAATAAATAAATTGGAAACGTACGTAATCTGAATAAATAAATCGCAAAGATAAATGAAAAAGAAATGCGCATGAAAATAATTTAATCGAAGATACGGGCAGAGAAACCAAAGACTAAAATAAAAGAGAGAATTTCTATACTTTTCTTTAGTTTTGTACATTTTTTAGCGTTCTATGACGTAGCTTTTCCTAATTATTTAATTCTTGGTTTTCGCCTTTGAATTGCTTTCAGTTTCCGTTTTATCACTGTACATCGTCTGTACACCAATACTATTTTTCTGTTACATGTTTACATTTACATTATGGCACTTATCTTCCCTATAACGTAGTTACTATCTCGTATGTTTTTCATTAGATAGAATTCGTTTGAATAAATTAATTCCTTTTGATACGCATTGTTTGAATATTCTAATATCTTAATTATAATAAAAATCTGCGCCATTCGCTGCAAGATGGATCGAAAAACAACATACTTTATGAATATACGTATTTACAATCGTATGCGTTCTTAACTCTTATCAAAATCTAAAATTCCAACGAAGTACTGAAACGTAGCTACAAACCGAAGCTATTAAACGCAACGACGAAAGACCGATTCTGTTTACATACGTAAATCTCAGCGCGATTAGTATTGGCCGTTTAAAAGATTATTCTATTGATTTAATTTTGATAAATTTACAAATAAAACATATCTTTTTTATTTCGCGTTATCCTATCAGATACATACACGAATACAATTTTTCTAAAAAGGATGTATCTTTATACTTACCTTAATCGAACTTTAGATTTTGATAAGAGTGAGAAATACATACAATGATAGATATTTGCATTTTTAGAGTATGTTACGTTTTGCTTGATTTTGTAGTAAACGATGCGGAATTCGGTTAGTCGTCTCAAATGACAAATAACTCGATCAATAAGTTATGATCGAAATTTACCATATATCGAAATTCATATTGAAATTCATCCCCAGGCAAGTTAACGATAAAGTTAAATCGGTTCCCAGCCGATTGCGAATTACGAGAATCCGTCTATCGCAAGAAAGGAACAACTCTCGCGGATTAGCACGTGTTCGCGGCGACAATTCGTTACGCAATTGGGTCTAAGTGAATCCGCGACTTTCACGACGCGTCGCGTTGCCGCGTGGCCATTTTCAGCGCGGCGATATCTCGTGGCGCGTCGCGGGTGATTAAGAGGTTCGGAAAAAGAAAATCCCGCGGCTCCCGTCGAGTCGTACACGTCGGGGCCGACGACTAACGACGACGATGGCTATGACAACGGGCTACGACGACGTGGAACCACGACGTGTGTGTGACGTTGCCACGAAGCTAGTCACCACGAGGTGCCTTAATATGGTTACGTAAGGAAAGAGACAGCCTTACCATGGCAGCCTTTCAGCAAGGCATGCATATACGATCGCTTGGTATAAGCCATAAGCGGTTGCGCGAACACGGAAGAGCTTGCATCTCCTTTACTCCCTTTCTGTCGTGTCTTTCTTGCCCCCTCATCCGTCTTCGTCTCATCGTTTCTCTTTCTTGCTTACCCAGTCTCTAATAGCCTGGCTGCCTCAACCGATTTCCTCGTCCCCTCTCGGTAACCGAAACGATCTGAACGATACGTAACGTACGACCGGTAAAGGGATCCAGGAAAAGATACATTCAGAAAATCAATCCAGCCGCTTGGGGCTCGTGCTGGGGCGGACTTTTTCCACGGCGAGGTCCATGGCGCCTCGAGACACGTCGTCGTAAATAATACGCGGAAACGGAACGAACGTTGGTCGAGCGGATGGACGGCTGACTACGACCGACAGAACCGGCCCAAGTGAATTCAAAGAAAAATGTCGTAAATAATATGGAGCCAGGGCACAGTGTATAGTAAGGCGGAGAGTGAGAAAGATGGTTCGATTAGCGAACGAGAGGTTCGATGGACGTTCAGCACCTGAATATTCCAAGATCGCCCTACCGGTTCACATACCAGCTTCGATAACGCGGATCGCAGGCGCACGAGCTCACCAACTAATGTAGCAGCCCTGTTTGCAACGGTTTTCCAAAGTTTAAGACAGATTTTACGCGCTTCTGGAATTCTTTGAAGAAAATACGCCGCGCAGCGTGTATACACTGCCGTTTGTACATATAGGCTCGCTGGTCCTCAACGTGATTATTAATTTACGTTATCAGGGAAACGACAGATTCGAAGAAATACGAAGGAGTTTTGATAAATTACGAATCAGCAGACAATCTTTTAACGCATATTTATGTATTATATATTTCCAATCCATCTTACTTTTCCGTATGCTTATACAGAGAGAGTGTAGATACGCGAAATGCTGCGTATAAATCTGTTGTCTAGCAACGTGGGTTTGTTCATGATGGTTTTCCGGTTCGCGTAATTGGAGCCCGTTTCTTGTCAAACGGTTTCCTAAGGCCGATTAGTCAGCGGTGTTCGTAGCTACCGGCGTCTTCTCCTTCTTCCTCTTCTTCTGTTATTAGCGAAGGATTTAAACCGATTCGTTGATTCTGCCTAAAGTGTCCGGATAGGCCAGGCACCAAGGGATTCCCGCGGACGTATAAGGTATCCTGGACATTAGCGGCGGTGGAAACGCGAATCCATCAAGGTATCCATCTAAGAAACGCCTGGTATCCCATTTCTGCCATTCGTTCTACGCCGTAGGAACGTACATTTCAGTAGCGTATCATCTTGTACTAATGCAGAAGCCACTTGCCGCCTTTACTCTGGGGAGAGAAGCTCACGTAACGCATTCTCTCTCCTTCGCCTTCTTTTTCCATTTAAACTCTCTTCCCTGCAACTATTTGCCCCTCTCTCTCCTCATTTCTCTTCCCGTTTCTCTCTTTTCTAATTCTATTTTCTCGCTTTCTCGTGCTTTCTCCCTTCTTCTTGCTTTCTCAAGTCTCGCATTCTCTCTGTCCTTTACCTTTTTCTCCTTCCCTTCTTTTCCCCTATACGCTATGTAACAAGGATGTGCAGGTGTGCAAAGCTTTCTATCTTTGCACAGCGTGCACACACGCTCGGTCGCGGGCACGAACGTGCGGCTCCGAGGAACTCGCGGATTCATACACGGTGTGCCAGCGTGGAATCGCACGCGATGCTCGCCCACGAGAGGCATACAGCGCCGACCAGCCGGCTCGATCTCTCTCGATAACGGGCCGTAGCGGGGAAAACGCGGAATTAATCCTCCTAGCGTTCGCTAGATATCATCTTCCTCCTAGCGATCGTTACACGCCCGTTCACCAATTCAAGTTTCACGGAAACAGTTTGATATTTCAGGCGCGTCGAACCGCCGAGAATCGTTTACCTTCGAGACGAATCGTCGTGGCTGTTCCACGTTTGCTCGATTGTTCTTCGATTTTACGTCCGGCGCAGGCGAGCGTCCCGATCTCTTTGTAATCTTGCAATGATGACGTCGTTACGATTTGGTAGCGTCGATGCAGGTACGAGACTTCAAATGCAAAACGGTGGATCGAGGCTCGTTTTTCAAGTTACAAGAAATTACAATTTCCACTGTAAACGTCCGTAGACGTGGCATATTCGGATTTACGATTTACGCGAAATAACTAAAATTCCTGACAAATCTGTCGTCATATATATCTGGCGTTACTTACATATATCTTACTCTCCTGCTCGTCGAATAACGCTAAACGGCAAGTTATTACCGTATCTATGTAGTTAAGAGGGTGGCACGCAATTGTCACACCCTATACATTCGTCGAAACGAGTGAGCACGCGCGTGCGCACGATGGCGCGTGATTAGTGTCCCTCTGCGTCGTCTGCGAACTTACGCCGCGCCGTGATCCATGGCCTGTCCCAATCTATGCTGCTAAGGCAAAAGGAAGCAAAGCAAAACGCGGGCAAACACTCGGCTTAACCCAGTGAGGGGCCTCGGCTACCCAGAATAACTTGTTCCGCATTGCATTATTAGACGGTTATTTCGGAACGCGCTTTACGACATTTCCTTCGTAGAAGGACCTCGTCTCCTTTCGTCTCGTCCTTCCCCTTCGCGGATCTCTCACCAGAGAAAATGACATTTTTCCGAATCGCTAATTCGTTCTTCCCCCTCCCCCTTTTTCGAAACATTTTCTTATCTTCGTGGTAAACTTTATCTTCTATCCGCGCTTTTCTCAAATCAGATATTTTACCGCCTCAACCTGCTATCTTTCCTCCGAAATATCCTCCATTATTTTTTATTATCCGACATATCCTTCGTGTTCGTTGTATATGTCCCTCGTACGTCATTTCTTTTTATTACGTACGCCCCTTGTTTCTTTACATTCTCCACGTTCACCATCTCCCTCAAACAAATATATCAAATAGCTGCTGCGAATAACAAGCAAACGATTCCCCCAGAGATCGCGTATCGAGTATAGGTATATTCGTTACAAAGACGCGATCGTTGCAAGTAGCACCGGAAGTGCTCTCGGCTTCGAGTGGTATCGCGATACTCGCTAAACTATCCGAATTTCCGGTAGCATTCGACGGCCAGTTGGAAAGAGATTGCTCGGTTCGAGTTGCCGAGTCGAACGTCTTCTCTTTGTTCCGGGATCCCTCGAGTTCGTCGGGTTGGATACATGGGTGTGGCTGGCGCGGATCTATGGGAAATGGCAGAGGTTAGAAACCGTGTACAGAGAGCTTCGACCAGCTTATACGCGCACGTATGCACAGATCTGATACACGCGCCGGTTGCTGGTATAGAGCATTACGAGGCATCCACGGTGCTCACCGCGGGCAAAGGCCAATTCGAGTACAGGCACGACGAGACCGCGAGCCCTCTTCTCCTCGTCTCTTTTGGAGCATCGAGCTGAGACTGATGAGAAAGTACAGCTTTCCCATAGACGGCGTACTTCGAGAGTGCGCTGAGATAAAATTTCCGATTTGAACGATTAACGCTTAATTGGTATCATTGGGACGTAGACGATCGCAAAGGTTTGCTTTAAGTCAGTGGTCGATGTTTATGTAAGCTGACATTTTTACGAATACGATCGAGCAAGAGCTTTGTTTCACCCGGTGAATATCGTAACGAACGCTACGCTTTTCACATTTATATTTGTTGAAGTGGTCACCACTTCTAGGAAAACTCCACATCTGGTCTTTTTAGCTTTCTCAAGCGCTGAAGCCATCGACAGCATATAGACAAAAGAATAGCAGGGAGGCAGACCATAAACAGTAGACAGGCGACGTTGACTTCGGGGTTTTCAGTTATAAAGTAACACTGCTAGCGTGCGGATCTGGACCAGGTCAAATTGTATTCCTGTATTCCACTATCAAGTCAAATATATATTTTTTATCTTACACTTTATCCACGCGTTTTTCTCTCTTTATATACTGAATAACCTCAACAATATTTTATCGTTTATCGCGTACTTTCTGTACATTTTCGTATCCCTAAATTTTTCCGACCAGTCAACAGAAACGCTGTTACACCGAGACTCGAATTCGACAATGCCAAGCTTTCTATTAAATTTTCTCCTGTTATCAATTATCGAAACGTAGAAGCGTTTGGAGCAGGTTAAACGCGTCTTCTATTCCATTTTGACAATTTTGAACGCTCCAGTTTAGAAATTTTTAAATCATGGAACCAATGATTCTCACGAGATGGCCTTCGTTCTATTTTGAAAGGTAATTTTCCCGAAGATGTTAATTAACGTTCGAATGGCATAATAGTATCGTTTGAACGCGTTGGCACTGTGATCTAAGAGTACCATTACTGCCGTAGCGACCTTATTAACGGGCTGCTATATTTGGTACACTTGATATATCGTGTTATATATTACAGTTTGTTCTGTTATTGCTATGCAACTTGTGGGCCTCGCTTTCGAAGTGAGAGTTGCACGCGGTAATTGTTCAATGATACGAATTATCGGGAAACGCGACATAAATATTTCTTGCCTATTCTTGTTGGGGATCTGGTATTCTTGTTTTTTGTAGTTATGCAACGCTCGAACGATGTAATTTATATTTATATCCTCGATGGATCGAAGAAAATAAATAAATCTATTTGCATCCATCTACTTTTGACCATTGATTCTTTCTTCAACGATATATACGTGTGTCGACTAGTTATTAAAATTTTATATTCATTCTAGAAGTTTCAAATATACTCTACATATTTCTTTTCTTCTCTAATATCGAATTATTCGGATATATTAGGTCATCCCATAAGTTCGTGCCGTTTTTCGAGCGGTTATATATGTTAAGATTGTTTACATACCTTTCGGTTTCATGAAAAAATGTAATCCCCCTCTCGTTGTACAACTTCTTCCCATTTTTCACTATTCCGTCTCGATAAAAGTTCTCTTGCTTTTCTTTAAAATATGAAACGTATGCACAAAGCTCGGCACGAACTTATGGGATGACCTAATAGTTTCAAATGTATTTATGGAAGCGAACATACATTTTATTAATTTGTTTTCTCACATTCTGATCGATCCACGTTAAATATACGCTATATTTCCGAACTAACTTAAAGCAAAGTCAAACTTAAAATATCCCTTAAAGACACGAGAGACTTCTTTTCGTTACAGACGCCACATTTCAATTTCCAAACAGCAGAAAAAGAAAAGAAAATCCTCCGTCATTGTTCCTTCGTTTTCTATTATATATGTAACGCTTATCGACCGGTTGGATGCTAGCGGTAGCCTAAATCTTAAGATCCCGTGCAAGCTATTTACCGAAGAAATTACCGATAATATTCAAGCACACTTCTCTGCGAGAAATATTTTTCTACGTTCACGAAGAAGAGGCTTCCCACGTTAGGAAGAACTTGTTTGAAACTACAGACTCGGGAACGCGACTAATAAATAATTAAATTCAACGTACAATGTTTATAAATCGTTTAAAAGGATGCAAGAATTTGTGCGTGATGGTCGTTATCAGCGGTGATAAATTTTGCAAGTGAAAGAGATATGAATCGCGTCGCGCAACGGTAGGTTTGTGATTTCCATGGCTCCACGTTTTTCTTCTTTCCTCATCGTCGACCCTCTTAATACACGTTCGAGGTCGTAGACGCCACATATGTATTCCACGATATCTAGATGACATGACAAACGTCATTGCGTTATGCGTCTTGGGAAGAAATTGATATTAACCCTTTGACTGGTAACCAACGTCTACAGTCGCTTGACGAAAGTTGTCACGGTCTACCAACAGCGCTTAAAATTGGCTAATCGGCGCTACTGAGCTCTAACTTAACTTTATTTATAACGGAGAAATACTCTAAATGTACACAACGACGTTGTATCCGTGAGAAATTGCTGTTTCATTTATTTCATATCGTCGCACTTTAATTTAGAAGAATTTGTAAAAACGACTGAAAAGATGTTTAGAAAAGGACAGGCAGGTGAAAACGGCGATTCGATCGCATTGCATTGGAAATTCTATTTTCCGTTTCATAACGTTAAAAATACCAAACCAGCCAAAATAACTGGTATCAGATTTTTGCTTTTACAATTAACAAAAATATAAAAGTTTCCTTTCTTGATAATATCTACGTTTACTTCTGCCGAGATAGAAACGCGATTATACACCTTGTATATACCTATTAATCTTTGTCATATCGCTTTAATTCTAATTAATTACGTATACAATAACCTAATTAATGAAATTACGTCGGAAGACAATTAATCAGCAACTATTAATTCATCGCTGTCAGAATCTTCATCGTTATTGTCAATATGAGACTAAAAATACTTCATTTATTGTGATATTCGTTTTAATTTCGTTTCGCCTCGATTCTTTGGATAAGATACAATATTTCGGATACTTTCTCATTAAAAATCAAGTTAGCATAAATTCAGTGTATGTGTCAATATATAAAATATTATGCCCCCAAATTTTCACCATCCTACTGCTCTAATTTCTGTAATATCATTAATCGGAGTAGTGGACTCTACCCATACGATGTATTTACACGTATTATATTTTCAAAATTGTACGTATATACATACGTGTAATATTTTGCGAGAAATTTATTCAATGTGCCTCAATCGACGATTAAAAGATGTAGATTCGCTGATAAACCAACCCAATAGTTTTCTTACACACTTTGCATCTATATGCTTTCAATGACTCCATAAACGATATTTCAGTATTAATTTTTGTATGCTTGAAAGTGTAGTAAATTTAAAAAAGATTACGTATTTATTTTTTACTTTGAATTTGTAATCCTGTCACGCCAGTGTTCATATTTATCTAGGCTTTTCGTTCTGTGTCGTTTCAGTAGTGACGCGGGTCAATTGCTTTTCGGTTGCCGTAATTGTGTTTCCAATTGATTTACATCGATTAATTTAATCGCCTTTATCGACTTGGTTTTTGCTACGATGTCCCTAACGCGTTAATTCCTACTGACTTGTTTAACACGGCCAGATTCCTAAATGAATGTGAATCGATTTAACCTGCTTTACGACTTTATTGTATCGATGGTACGTCGCGCGATACGACGTTAACGGCAAGGCTAATGGTTGCGTAAAAGCTTGTCGAAGATAATTTTCGAATTTCGTGAAATTAACTTCGTACCGGTGGATTAATCACGAGTTCCAGTAATAAAAGACGTAATGGGAAAGAGGAAGTTTGGAGAAAGTTTAGAAGATAAGCGATATGAAGAAGCGCCATAATTGTACGAACCAGAATTTATTTATTTAACAAGAGAAATTTTTGACGAAAGTAACGGGAGGAAACGTTTTGAACAGCGAATTTTTTTTTTACCTCTAGTCCGTAGAAACCGTAGAAACAAACGCATTTGTCGCTACGTTCGTTATAATACCGCGAAACGTTACTGCGAAATGTTTGCCCTCGCTTACGTACATTTATTATATCACAGTATAATCAACTCGTTAATCAAATTTCGTTTCATTTTCGTTAAAAGCGCATTATATCACGTTTACATATTCCGTGGATTGAAATCCACTTAACTGAAATTCATTCGTTTATACCGATTTTTATTTCCACGATTGTAGAAGATTAATCAATACCGTGTCATAATAAAATATCGATAAAAATCAACGTAATAAACGACTATCTCGTTCATTTCTTAAGAATATTTCATAGTCGAAGGTAATTAAGAAACGCGCGAGTTTATAAATTTTGTCGACACATCGTGACAATGGAATCGAACTGCTCTCCGAAAGCGTAGAGTAATCCGTAGCTAAAGGTTAACAGGTTAATACTACTTCGAGATAGCTCTCTATACCGGAAACTTCAAGATGCTCGCCAATCAGCTTATACCAGTCGACCTACCCAAAACACTTCTTCGATCATCTAATCCGCAGGCATCTGCCTACGTGCAATAATCTCCGACGAGACTTAACGCGTGTTGCTGGCGTGTTGTTTAACTACAGTGTGTACCATTCGCCGCATGCTCTTAACGACTTTGTCATCGTCGCGACAGGTACACGGCGGGCAGCGTTTAGCCTAGCTCGAGTTAAGTTCCCCCTGTGTGTATCGAACAGCGCATCCTAGAGAAGTAACTTCTTCTTGCAGGGCTGCATTTAATAAATCGACGTCGAGGCGCACGTTCGCGGTACGGCAGCCGAACCCGGAAATCAGGACGATCTCGTGTTCACGGTGGGTCCTTCACATGACGTCACGGACTGGTTCTACATGTTTCGCATGTGTGAGCGCATACTTGTGCTACACGTAGATACGAAGGCGCACGTAGATACACGCTAAAGTGATAGAGAAAGAGAAAAGGGGGGACGGCGCGCCTTGAAGAGGAACAGAAAGAGAGAAAAGGCACACGTTAAAGAGGGAGAGAGAGAAAGAGAGGGCAGGCGTACGTTGAAGAGAAATAGCACGACAGAGAAGACACGCGTTAAATAGAAAGAGAAAGAGAGACAGAAGACACGCGTTAAGCACGAAAAGGATGTGAGAGAGAGAGAGAGAGAGAGAGAGAGAGAGAGAGAAAGAGAGAAGGAGAGTTGGCTGGCGATCGTTCGGGTGCCGGAGATCCAGGAAACTGCAGCTGCAGCTGTGAGCAAACGCGAGACCGGTCATCGAACGACAACACCAGCGACGGTGCTGGCGACCAAACGTAAATTCTACCAGGTGAAATATAGACAAACCGAGGATACGAGCATGAAACACCTGAAGGAGAGACGAGGATCCGCGGAGGTGGGACCGGGTCAGGATTTATCGCGTACTCGTCAGTAGAGACGCGAGAATAATGTCCCGTGTGCTCTCGGCGCCACTTCATCTGGCAATCCTTCTTTTTTCCTCTTCTTTTTTCTTTTTTTTAAAGGGGTTTCTCACGTTGCTGGGAGATTTTCTGCTTTGAAAGATGGAAGAGGGTGGTTTGTTCTTGTCGTCGATGCGGTTCAGCTGGGACTGCCGCTTGAGAGCTTGGATATAGCATGATCCAGACTCTTTCATTTTCTTTTTCTCCCAAGGTTTGGTACATAGCGTGACTCGTATGTATGCGATTAGTTGTTCGTTAATCCAGTCGCAATTCCAAAAGATGCAGCGAATCTTTTGACAAAACTTCGCTTTATACCAAACCAAGATGTCTATCTCGAAAAGCGATCGACCGGGAATTCTGAAACGTATGATCAACGTTTCAACGAAGAAGGAATAATCGCGGAGAGAAAGCGCGCGGAAAGATAGGAAACGAACGGTTATCGAGACAAAAGGAAAAGAAAACATCGATCATCCCGTGTTATTTTCCATGTTGGAGAAACTGTTCGATTTAGAGCATCCGGCGGATTAGCCGCGAAAGACGTAGGGAAAAACACAAGAGGAAACACGCGAAGCATCGCGTTCTTTCATCCGTAAGAACGTCGTTGGAACGAAGGAACGCGTGAAACCGAGAGACGAAGAGGAACGACTCGTAAAAGGAAACTTGAGTCTATCGAGAGTGGAAGGAGAAGGAAATCGAAGAAAAGGAGAAGAGAGAAGGAACAGGGGAGAGAAATTAAAAGGGAAGAAGGAGCGAGCAACGAAGAAGGAATGGAGAAAGAGAGAAAGAAGCGTTACGTAATGCTGGGTTGCGAGGGATAGATATAACGAGTTAATTACACGACTGCGATCTCTGGGATCAATGCACCGCGGAGAAAACGAAAAAAGCGCGGATAAGGAAGAGCCGAGGAAAGAGGGAGAGACCGGATCGAGAGAAGATCGAACGTACGACCGATCAATGACGAGATTCGTCGTGCATGCAACGAGAACAAGCGTCAAGAGGTTCTACGCTTAAAATTCAAAGGATTAACCTTAGGATTCATGCTTCGAGGTATCACGTGGAAGACTAATGGGAACACGTCGTGGCTATCTAAGTTCGTCGTGCTTTCCTTTGGGAAATAATTCTTCGAGGATTAACGTTTTATACAAACCGATGTGAAACGATGAATCCAACGATCTTTCTTATTTCACGTTTCCTTTTTAAATATAATATAATTCCTTAGCTAATCAAAAATCAATTCTTCGACAGCAGTCTCAAGAACACGAACGATCCTCCAGATAAGAGAAACAACGTATGTTTCGTATTTTTTAAATTAATAACGTCTCTCTCATCGACTCCCAGCCTGGTCTTTCGAGGGTTAATGGACCGAACCAGGGCTCTGTTCCTTTGTCTCCGGCTCGGTTCTTCGCTTAGATTTCAGGTTGATTTCACACTAGAACCGATGACTCGAACTTTGACACACGCGAACCTCGCTCTCCTACGAAGATCTCTTATGTCCCAAGGCTCAAAGCTTTCTCTATCGGAAGGAAGGAAACTCTGCGATGGAATCAGAAATCTGATATAGAATGTTTGCTCTCGACTCGTGCGACATAGTTCGCTAAGAATACAAAGCTCCTCAAGAACTTTCAACGTTTTACGAAGAAGGATGCTGTTTGGAAGTTTTTAAGCTCTTGATTAGTCTGCTCCCGAGATCTGTCTCTGACTTATTCGCCTTGGCAAAGAGGTAGTCGAGAAAGCAAGCGAAGCAAGCGATCTTCCAGGATGAAATATTCCTCGCTTCCGCGGCTGGCGTGCCGCAAACGTTAACTTTTCCGCACGAAATTGTCCCGACGGACACACACACACACACACACACACACACACACACACACACACATCAGAGATAACGAGAAGTATAAATTCCGAGGGAGGATGGGTTCCTGTAAAATTGCAAGGAGATATTCGCGTGCGCGTGTGCACTCATCTGTATCGATACATATACACGTTCGGTTTCGTGCGTGCAAACGTTCCTCGTTGGTGTACACGCGTGCATACACAGTGTTCACGAAGTTCGTGCGCATATTATTGAGATCGAGCAATTTCGAACGGCCATTACCAGCTAGCATGCGGAAGTATATTTGCAAATGAAACACAAGAGAGAGAGAGAGAGAGAGAGAGAGAGAGAGAGAGAGACAAGAGTAGTTCTACCGATCGGTTTTGTGAACCGTGAGGTTAACCTCGCTGATCGGCCAGATATTTATACGGTTGTACTGGAATAGAGGAAACTGTGAATCGCATGGTGCTGGTAGTTTTGTTTGGTAAAGAATCCATTCGATCAGCTGTTCTAGGAAGGATAAAAGGCTCGGATACTTGACATATTTTATTACGCTGCAATTTAATTCTTTAAAAAGGAAAAAGAGGAAAAAGGAACAGGAAAGGAAGATACAGAACAACGTACAGAAGTTACGTTTCATATTAACAAGCTTCTCCGTTCTAATTGCAAAGATAAATAAGAAAAGCGACGGTCGTACATCCCTCGTTATTAACATCGAATTACCAAAAACACTGAATCTTTTCTTTTTTACTGCACTGTAATAAGTATTAAGGTATTAAGGCGTCAAATATTCATTTGACTTCTCCTTGGCACTGTGCTTTCCCCACAGCTGGCATCGAGTTGGACCGTGCTTTCGCGTTGCCTGCATTGCGCAACGCATTTTGTAACGTCTCCAACGTCCTCCAGATCTGGAGGATTCTAGCAATCAAGATTGGAATCTTCTTGACAGAGTTATTCGAGACTCTCCTTAATCGCTTCATTACCGTCTTCATAGTCTACGATTACTTATTTACGTTCTATTCTTCTTTCACGCCATTGCTCACTGAGCAAATTTCTATTTCAAACGCGGGACCGAAATGCGAACGAATTGTATAAAAGACTTGCCCAATGCTGTTTCATTTCCTTTGTACAAAAATTGCCTTAAGTAGACATTAATGTCAACGCAAACAATGTTAAATAAAGCAAACAATACATATATACACAGTGTATACACATACTCGTATGCATTCTTCCTTAAAAAATTCAAGCTTATTTCGAAGTAAACTTCTGCCTTCAAAATTATTAATTTTTTCAATTCCTCTGCGAGTTTAAGCGCGTATAAACAGATCGCGCAAATATTTCCATTACTCGTGACGATGACTGTTTGTAGAGACAAGACTATAAATCTTGTCAACATTTAAAACACATGTGTTACAGTTTCTTCTTCTCTAACGTGATTGATATCAATTGACGATACGAGAAGGTTTAATAGGTAATATTGGTTCGTAAAACTTCAACTCTGCAGTCTCGTCATTTCATATGTATCAATCTAATATGTTTTGACACGCACGAATTCAACCGCGAAAAATATCTGCAGAATTGTTTCACCAAATCGTTCTCATAATCACTGACCCATATGAAATTTAAAAAATGCTCGCTCTAACGAACAAATTACGCGACAGCGCAGACACAATCTCCGGTCGTAACATAAAGAGAAAAAAGGAATATTCTTGCAAAACTTTCAATAAATCTGCCTCGCGACCAAATGTTTCTCGAGCTACACAAAAATTCCTTTTCGTCAACTATTCCTACAGGTACACCTTTCCCGGTCTTCTTCTTACAAAAACTACATAAGCGACCAGAATTAAAAGCAATTTCAAATGCGATATTGCTTACACGCATCAATCCTACAAAGCTTACGCTAACAACAAATCGAAAAAGATAATCCCCGTTCAATGAGAATTCAGATCCATTCGAACGAATTAAACTAATGGTTCGGAATTAACACAGTCGCCCTAATCGAACAATAATAAATACTCGCGCTCCACCATCTCTAAAATAAACAGGACACCTTATGTATGAGGTTTTCTCGGGGATGCGCGCGCTCTGCCTCGGGCAGCATATGTGCAAACGATTTTCTGTTGAACGGGTCCCGAGGGGATTTGACTTACGTTCGAGGCAACCCCTGTTCATAAATCTGCGCGTTGTAATGCCCGAGGCGCAATCGCAATCACTTTGTGGACGGGGCCTGCGGAATGCTTTATGGCCGAGTTAATACCGATATCAGGTATCCGGCTGTGCACCGAGCCAACTCTTCCGCGGGATCTGTCTCTCGCGCGTTTTCCGCTTTCGTTCTCCTACCCTCTGTTCTTCTCTATCTTATTCAATCTGTAGCCGTGGCCATCGCGATGCCCGCTAATTTCATTAACTCCGATCAAAGATCGACCTTTGATCGCTCGTTGTTCATCTCCGTGTGCACGACGCAATGGCGAGTTACGTGTTTCACGCAATCCTGTTTTTTCGTAACGTTGGAAAAAGCGAACAGGTTCGTTTCAAACGAATACGTTTGACGAACTTTCTATCTTCGTATTTCGGCTTCTTATGGAATCTCATTGGATACAGGCGAGAGCGTAGCGTTTATGGAGCTTGATGTTTAATGGACTAGTCTCGATATTTTTTAACATTCTGTCTTTGATATAATTTGATTAGAATTTTGTAGATTCGTGCACGAGGTTGTAACGCGTAAGAGAATATATCCCATACGCTGTGGAATGACATACATTACGAATTACACAAAGCAGGATGGAAGTTTATACCTTAGCTTTAGTAAAGAAAACGCCTAAAAATCGTATCTTATAGTTCCGCTATATCGATCATATGTATTAAAAAATTCTTTTGCCCCATTCTCAGTTCTGTCGAGAATATTCCGATATTTTATCAATTTTTGTATATTATTAATAAGATTCTGAGCAACTAACTCGCATAAGAAGATCACAGGTATCGTTAATTTGTCACTGCTTTATACAATTCAGTCACATTTACGTACTGTTATTACGAAAGACTCGAAATAACAAACCTATACTTATATATCTACGTAGATAGCTGTACTCATCGTTACAGTCGTATCGATAAAACATTAAAAATTCGCGTACCTCTAAGGCATTGTACGAGTATAGATTTTCTAATACGTACATTGTAAAAGTTTTCGCCGCTGAAATATTTTTCGACCATTTCTCCTGCCAACCTTTAGACGCGTAAACAGAAGTTTTCAAAGCGTCATTTTCCCAGACGCGAATCTACATTCAGCCGGTGTTTAATCGAATTCGTAAAAATAGAAGAATGATTTTCCAAGGAATTATGGTTTGTATCGCACAACATAACATGGTACATGGCACGCTCGTGTGATGCTCGTAGGAATATACAAGTACTCGTTAATTAGCTGTGAATGAAATTACAGAATCGTATTATGCGCGTACAAGCATAGGGGGAAAAATTCATGTTTGTTATTACCACTTATCTACATCTAATGATTTTATAAATGCTATTTTATTCTCGTGCTTCTAACCAAGCACGTGTACTCAGCTATACCATTGCACCGAGAACGACTATACCGATCGTATATTTCGTTGCAAATCGATACGAGACAACAAAATCATATAAAATGATCGAAACTTTTCCGATTTATTAACAAACGTTGCTCGATTTTGATCGAAAATGTGTTGCTTAATGATACGAATATTTAAACAACAGGTAAAATATTTTATTATACGTATAATTCATGTAGATTGTTGCGTAGGATTTTTTATTTGAATCGATAAGATGTTCGTTGATCGATCGTTGAAAACTCTTATTCCACCTTTGTCTCTTGATCGTGTCTATTATTAATTAATTGTCTATTAGGTAGACATTTTGAGTGGAGAAGGTACTTATCACCTAAGCTTATCAATCTAAATTAACGATAAATTGCTTATTTAGATGCAATAGTTTGCTTATTTGCACATTCTCAGTCTACTGCATCGTTGTATTTCTAATAGAATATTCATTTGTAAGGGCTAAAATAAGTTATATAATTCCACTTTATTTCCAAGTGGAAATAGAAGTAAGAATTCTTTGAACGGCAATGAACAGAATTTCATTCCGTTAATTAGAAAGAACACGTTAACGTAGGAACTTATCTCTCATTTCTGAAAAAAACACTTGTTTCTGAACGTAACACTGCACTTACAACAGATCAACGTTTTAAATAATTACACAGTTAGTCTTTTCATATCCTTTAATTCCACGCCTGAGGTAACTTGTCAATAAGAAACGACTTGGTTAACGGACTAATTAACATATTTATAGACGGCGAGGTGAAATTACAATTTCAAAGCATGTAGCTAGTATATCATAATCCAATCGATATCAACGTTACACTGTTACACGAGTTTCTCGCACGACGGTTCATACAAAGTAGAACCTCGAGTAATTACGTTTTCACGTGCGATTTATTTCGAATCAATTTCCAAATATCAATAAATTTTCGAATAAAAGTTTTTGATCAAATTTTTCGTACTCTCACGATGTTTCTCGCAGTCGATCGTTTCGTTAATTCGTGTTCTCATAATACAAATTCTGTTTTACTTTTCCTCGGCTTTTCCGACGACTGACAATCTTCTTTCCTTCGAAAGGGAACATTACGTTTCCATCGAAGTGATAATATACTTGATAAAGGAAAAATTATAAACGAAAGGAGGAGGAAATCCGAAAGGTAGCTTGCCGGTTCTATCGAAAGTCCTTTGAAGTCAAAACAAAATTAATTGTAAATTTAACGTGTTTATAACGCCGGCCGCGGCCGCGTTCAAGCTCGCAGTTCCCTTTGACGCGTCGTAATTCTGTGCATAGTTGTGAAGAGGTCCTGGCAAATATTTCCCCGTACGTTTACGACGTATGTACGCGCTGAATAAGTTCGCAATTAATCTTGCCGTTTCAAAGCTGCCGGCGCGTTTCCAGCGGATCACGCGGTCGCTCGCTTGATTTTGTAAACAGCCTCTTCTTCCAGATTATCTCGCAGGATGTTTCGCTGCGTTTTATTCAGCTTGCCAATTCTTTTATACGACTCGCTACAGCTATCTCCGTTTCGTTCTTTTCTTTCGACGAAGCGCAGAGTTTATTTGCACCGAAATTGCGCGATTCAAAGCTGGGTTTCTCTTTCTTTTGTGTCATAACGTTACTTTACGTCATATCCGTTTCTCGTGTATTTTATCTTCCGACTTAAATTGCATTTAAATTACGATTAAACATCTTTCATCGAGTAAGAGAAAAAGCAACGATGGATACGATCGACGACGAAGAAAATGATAGATCTTCGGGGTTTTCTTCAGCGTGGGAACTGCGGACAGGATACTTTAACTAAGGAAAGCGGAATTATACACCGATGTGTTCGTTTGCTGCTATAAAAGTTAATAAACGTGTAACCTTGGTAAGAAGTTTAATTCTAGTAAAAGTTTTCGTCTCTTTGCTTGAAGTTTGCTCGTTACTTCGTAAAGTCGTGCATATGGCTTTATAAAAGTTTCGTTCATACTTTCGACGTTCATGAATCGATATATTAAAGTAGAGTTGCATAGCTGGAATGCGGCGCGAATGCATCGCTCGTACACTATTGTGTGAATGAGAAATTATATAGACACGCTCGAGAGATCGTGAATAATGCCACTCTCGGATATTCGCTCATCGAATCATCGTAGGAATTTGTTATCTGTCTCCATTTTTATTCCTCTGCTAATAAAACCGTAATAAATCATGTAGTCGTGTTATTAATTAATCGAAGCGCTCGAACTTACAACGAGTTTTATTGTAATAATAGGAACAAACTTTTTTTCTTTCATTTAATCGAACTTATTTGAATGTTTAAAGCCTATCGCTGGCTGAAAGATTTTAAGATGAGAACGAAGCGAGTCAAACAAGTGGAATTAAATATCTTATTATCACTAAATGTTAGAGTAGAAAGAAATAGAAGAGTAGACAAGATACGATTACGGAGGACGACAATGTTAAAGCAAAATTATTAAAACATGGTTTGAAGTTCGATTAATGATAGATGAGGCTCGATACAAATTACTATTATTCGAGAGACAAGTCATAGGTAATCGCACGAATATGCTTTTGTACGAACTTCGATTGTACGGACTGTGTGTTCTCTCTCTCTCTCTCTCTTTATTATCTTCATTTTTATCTTTATTTGCCATACCAGGAATAACGTATATCATCGTGTTTTATTACCCTTATTTTTCATCTTTATTTGTTACGCTTGTTTTTCCTTTTATTTATTTTTCCACCTGTGTATGCGTAACTTGGATTGTTGTCATGTCCATCGTATTTCTCCCGCATGCTCTTTATTTTGAGAGCGTGAAACGAGACACGAAAGAATACCCAAGCATGGTGAACATGAAACGTTGCTTAGGAATTACAGCGACATGAACAAGAGTGTGTAAATTATCGGTGTACGTTAACCAAGAGTAGCTTTCAACGAACATGGTTTATGTAATCCACAGCATTACGCTCGGCGAAGAATAAATTTCTCCGCAATCTAATCTCGTTCTTTAGAGATCTCTACTTTAAATACCATTGGTTGATACTCCTGGAATAGACACGCTTGCTCAGAACATCGTACTAATTGTAAGTAGATACGTATCCTCTTGCCGAAGGAAGAGAAAAACGTCGCAAACCATAAGATATTGAGAAAAGCCATTAAGCAGGTTCAGAGAGAAAACCATTTCTCTTTTGACCCCATCAATCTATTCGATTCGAAGCGAACACGCAATCTTAAACATCGCCGCGTATCTATTTAACTTTCAACGATGTATCAACGCTTTCATCGTCATAAAACATCTCACTGTTTCTTTAGCAGCGTCATTAAAGATACAATTTCATTTCTTACGAAGTCAGGCTCGTTTAAGAAATGAGAGAAACGAGCGAAAAATACGGAACGAAATAAGCAAAGACGGAAAGGTAACGACAAAAACAAGCAGGCAAGCACGTATTCTCTGTATTCGTCTACATCCGACGAAGGTATCGACGCCTGGACAAGATGTATTTTAATTACAAGAAAACCTTGAATAAATCGAATTCCAATTCCGGTCTCATTCGATGCACGATCGTCGTACAATATTACGACAGAATATTACGATACGGTGTAATCGATATTTAAAAATCCACAAACGTACAAACATATGAAATATCAAAAATAAAGAACATATCCGTCACGTTTAGAAAATGGCAACGCTCGTTTAATCAAGTTCCACGTGTTTTATTCGTACCTGATAAAAGGAATTAATTTTTTATAAATATTCGCTGTTGTCTATTACGAAGGATGACGTATTCGCGCATAGACTCAAGTTCGCGTAATTCTTACGAAGCGTACAGCGCTTCCATTCGCGAAATTCAGCGTGCAGCAACATTCAGCCTTGCTTTTTACTTATGCAGAGAACTCGATACTACGCTAATGTTCGGGCTCTCGCGTTTAACGCCGCTATTGTTTAGATTCCCTCTAGATACGCGGCTCCCCTTTTCCCTCCTCGTGCTCAACGTGTTTACTTATCTTTCTCCGCATTATGTAACGCCGAATGAAAAATAGAAGCCGACAACGAAAACCGAGAAAGCGAGAGAGAAGTTTCGACCCGTTCTCGGCAACCAAGTTCCAGCCGAGCCGAGGAGGATCGATCGCGATTCTGCTCACTTTCTACTCACGGTGCTCGTAAAGTTCAGTTACGTTTGTAATTTGCGGTTCGCTGTGCGCGCACCAATCGAATTCGTACCGCGGCCTCCTAAACGATCCTGCCTGAGAGTGCCATCGGCAATCCCTTTTTTTCTTCGTGCGAAAACCGATAGCAGAACGCTTTCTAATGGGCTCTGGTACTCTACTGGAAAGTAGAGATCGCGGTGGATCGTACGGTACGACCCCCTGATACAAATACGTCCCACGTTATACGAATGTCGCGATACACGCCACGCAGAACGTGGAAAGCTGGGATTAAAGGAAAATCGTTTAATTCAATGTAACGGGAAAGAAGATGAATTTTATTTTATCTTTGAATAATAGAAACACCATATCTTCTTCGTTTACACGTAAAGTCTAATCGTCGTGAAAATTGTTTGAAATTAATTTCCACCGACGTGGATTTTTTAATGCCGTTACAGTGTCTTTTCCAGAATTTCTATGTTTTTCTTCTCGCGAATGTCTCTTTCTCCTTGAGAAACGTGATGTCTTTTTTACTTTCAAAATCGCGTTGGACGAGGGTAGCAACTATTTTTCGCTGTTCTTGAAACGAATGGAAAGGAACTTGGAGGTTTGCGATTCTATAATTAATCGAAAGCTTGTCAGGAACACATTGGAAAAACACGGTATATTTATATTTCGTTCATTTTCTCATTTCGATGCTACTTTACAGTTAGAAGAGAAGCGACGTAACAATGAAACGTGGAAGAAAGTGGCAAAGATATATGTAGATGGTATTTCATATCAAAATCAAATGAAAAGCAGGAAGTCGGTTGACGATATGTGGAATTTTCAAATTGTCCCTTCGTGAAGCATAACAAATTTGTGACGTGTAACAAAATTACTATTTTAATCGTATTTTTACGTCTCGTTTTAAGCTTTCGAAACGAAGACTCGGAAAAAAACAATGTAATTCAAGGAAGAAAAAATGTAAGGAACTGATGTCAGTAGTATAAGCGTATAACTGATCAGACGCTTAATACAATCGATTCGAATAGCTTTTACCTTGGAAACTATATACAAAATTCTTATATTTCTCTGTTATAATTTCTCTATTATGCTATATTTTTTATAAAGTTTCCAGTCGAGCATCGAATTTTAACTTTTAACTGTATCGTCACAACGACATCGACGATATGAAAATTGTTTCCTCTATCGTCCTCGTAAAACAAAATAGAAAAGGGAAGAAGGTTATTGCATAAACAAATATACATAAAATTCGTAACTGTTTTCTTTTCGAAACAAAACCCTTCGTTACAAAAAGTGTCACCGTAGTGAGAACCCGCTGTACATTTTCGTTACAGTTGTTCGATTCTATCGTGAAACTTTTCGAAATGCAAGGAATTAAGAAACGAAACGATGCCCAGCTCTCGCAACACCCGAACAGTTTCAACATCTCCGTCGAACTTTGTCATGGAGTCTACTCTAAATTCAATGACTAACGATTCGCGGTAGCTCGAACTTTCTCCAAACTTTCATCTCAGCTATTTTTTCGCCAGATTTATCGCCGGAGTCACACACGCGCGCGATCCTTTCTAGGCGTCGTAAATTACGTTTGTGCTAAGAGTCCGAATTAATTAATTTTTAAGATTAAAGATCTCTAATGGCCATGTGAAACTTTATAAATACGAGGTGGTGGCGACGTGGCAAAAAGTTTGCCGCGGCGCGGCGACGCCGGATCGCGCCGGCAATAAATACATCTCGCGTCCTGTCGACTCGCGTTAACCAACCGATCGTCGGCGTTTAATTATAAACCGGCCGGCGATAAATACCGGCGCGTCTATTAAGCAGCGATTACAAGGCGCCGCATCGGTAAGAATTAATTGCCGGCTCGGAAGCAGCAACAATCGCGCGACGCGGAAAATGCGATTCTGGGAGGATCGGCAAACGCCGCAATGCATAATAATACCGGCTGTTTAGCCATGATTTATCGGCTAGATTTTTCTCTCCATGCTCTTGCCAACCGTTCTCGCTTGCAATTTTTCCACCTGCTTGTTCCGAGTCTGGAAATTTGGATCGTTGTACACGAGTTACGAGTCTTTGCTTCGTCCGCGCGTGATAGCCTGATTTAGTCTATAAATATACCCAGTTTGTTATAGGAATGTTGTTTGTTTATAGGGAATTTTATATGCGAATGAAGGTACTTGGTAATGTTCGTTAGATAAAGGTGCGACCTAACTCTGTTAAAATCCTCGAATTTTCCAGTTCTTTCGTTTCGACGAACACGAAGACTCTGATAGTTCGAAGAAATCCTCGACTGTATCGACTTGAAATGGAAAATCATACTCGTCGATTTTCTTTTACATTTGTCTCAAACTCGAGAAACGTTTCGTCTTAATAGAAAAGCGCGACACGATGAAAAACGAACGAAGGAAGCTCAGCAGAATGGATAGGATGCTGGCACCTTTAAACAGAGACGTTCGAATGTTCGATCTTCAAATCTCCCGCAAAAACCTTTATCAGCACTGCATCTTCGAGTCAGCCAGCCAAGCACACGCATAGCGCGAAATTACAAAAGCTGCATCGATCACGCGAGTCGTCTCGAAGTTCACAACCCGTATACTTACACGGCTGTTCCTCTTTGACCGGAGCGGTGGCTCGAGTGTCGAGTATAGGACGACGATACGGAACGTGAGTAACGGGAATTCGAAGGTGAATGCTCGGGCAAATTGCGAATTACGATACGACAACGTCGCCCGTGTACGTCTACGTACGTTTTGCACGCGTCTGTGCGTTTGTGCGAGTAGCGTCTCTCTACACTTGGGCGCAGCACGCATCGGCGAGTAACCGAGTAACCAGTAATTGACTTCGTACGAGACCAGAGTCTCGAATGTACGTAGATCAGGCGTTCGAGACGGTAGAATGAAAAAGAGAGAGTGCACGAAGCGTGATCGAGAAGAAGGACGAGGTAAACGAAGAAGGTGCGACGAGCGAATAAAAAATTTCCCCCGAAGCTTTTCGTCGAAGAATTTCGAGCGAATCGTGGTAAATGCGGTCTAACAGGCGGCTGGTAAGAATAAATTCTCCAGGAGTAGTTCCGCCAGCAGACTCAAGGAATCTGCGATTCGCAGGGGTGGGTGTCTTAATGGTTTCTCTTATTACCATTGCTCGTTTCGAGTAATTGTTCTTTTTTTTCTTCTCCCTCTCTCTCTCTCTCTCTCTCTTCTTCCCTTTTTGTAGTTAGAGCGTGCAAGAATGTTTCGTTGAGGTTGGATTGGCGCGCTCTTTACGGTTATTTACGCGCGAGTTTTGTATAGGAAATTGATATCGAGGAAGGATTAAAACAATTTGTTCGATTGGCGATTGAATCGAGCGATAAATGTGATGTAATTGCTAGAGTTATTTCAAAATTTGAGTAACGAATTACGTATGAAATTTTTATAATTTATAATATACGTGTTCAATTAATTTACATATGTTATGTATATATATATATATATAAAATTATGTAATTGTTTATGTACGAGTAGTTAGAAGTTTCTTCTTGCACTTTCGATACTTTTCATTCATCATGCGATAGTTGGTACGTATCTAGATGATCTATAATTAGACGCGTGCTAGGTGAAGTTGATATATGTACGCGTATGTTTCTTCAAGTATCTTTGAGTGCATTCTCGCTCGCGACACGTAAAATTTAACGTTACGTGTGCTATGCCATACGACGTAAAACACAACCAAATGATTTATCGATTATATTTTAGAGATCACAGAGGAATCTACTTTGGTTCGATGGAATCTGATTTTGCAGGAGAAATCCGTGAATTACGTTTACGATTATAAATCCAAATTTTGATTAGACACTTTGATCGGACATGGAATATGTATGTTGATTAAATTTTGATCACATCGTTTACAATGTAATGTATTACCGGTATAATTCATCAGCAGTTTATCTGCCTAATTCTAAATGGTACACGCATATTAACGTGGTACAAATTATTTGCTAAATCTACGGCTATATCGATCCTACAAACGATCATCGTCCAATTACAGGTGCACATCGAATAAATGACGTGCTTTCGAGAATTTCATAATTTTCCGTGATTGAAAATTACGCTTTCATTAACTAAGATCGTAAATATCTTCAGAAAGCTATCGTACGTTCTGAGGAATAGCTCGTACGTTAATCGTGTATGCTCGTCTCATACGTGATTATTTCTACCGTAATAACCAATTAATTGGTGTCGTTCATTTTAATTAGCATCCTAATATTTAATGTCAAAGTATCATTCGGCTACCAATTAAAAGTCTTGGATATTGCGATACATTTCTAAAAGATCAAAGGTTATTCCTACAGATCGTACATAGATCCATAAAAGCAAACCGCTTTCGATTAGAATGTCAATCCTTTTATTTCAGCCGAGACCTTTTATTTACTCCGTTGTTAAACAAAGGGATTTAAATCATCGAGAAAGATAAACGAAATTTTAATCCGCGACAAAATTCAGCATCAGAAATTCTCTGTAATTTATGGTTACTTAGAACATAAAAATACTCGTGAATAAATCGCGGGCGTAAATCAACTTCATCGTAATTTAGCGTAACTTTCGTTGCAACTTTCTTCTTACGTCACTCTTGTTTTCAAGAGCTTACGTAAATGTTGCAACTATTCAAGACAACCAGTCCATATCGTACAGACCGATATTCCTCGCGACATAAAATACGACAAGCATTATTGCGTTTTATCGTGCGAAACGACCGGTCCGTGTACATGTATTTTTTTACCCCTATTTTTCACCCCTATATTTTACCCTTATTTTAATAGGGGTAGTCAGTACGGAATGTACGATTTGAAATTTCACAGGAACGCGAGTAAGGCTTGTCTGAGCGATTTTTCATCGTAATGCCTGCGTTGAAAGTTAGAAAGGATTGAAATGTCACAGAGTAACGATACGAATATCAATGAGCGTTTCTACCGCAAAAATTGAATTTTCTTCTTTTAACGCGATACTCTACCGCGTGTACGGTGGACGTGGATGTATTCGCGAAAAGCAGGAAAATATTTCAATGCTTACCATAACGCATTTTTATGCCTGTATCGCTTGTATCGGATAAATCGTTTAAAAATATCATTAGCTCTGCGATGGGACACCACTGTGACGATTATATCGTTCAGACTTGGAAGCAACGTGAAGATGCATATGAAAGTTACAGGATATTTATCGTTGTAACGGATAATTGATTGTTTTACAAATTTACAAATGGTCGTGTATTTGGATCTATGTAGCCTCTGCAATATCTTGTAGATTTTTTGGAACACCTTCAGATCGCTTCCAAATTTTACCGATGTAATTATTATGGCAGAATGGTACTTCGTAACAGCGTTGACGAAATGTCAAGAAGTTCCATATAACGCGCATAATATACTTGCGAAAGGTTTATATAAACGCGTGTATGAATATTTCGATGAATTACTATGTGTGTAATTTTTTATAAAAAATCTGTTGACGAACGCTCTGTAGGTTTATAAAGGTGTGGTTTTTATAAAGTATTTTATTTGACATTGAACTGCAGTGCGATATTTCTATTAAATAAAATTCGTAGAAATAACGGGGAAGGTAACCTGCCCCGAACCAGATGGAAAATTTTGTTTCTATTGAAAAAACAAACAACGCGAATTAAAGAAAAAAAGTAAACGTTTTTTAACGATATTTTTATCGAAACGTTTTAGTAGGTTTCATTTTAGATACACGAGCAAGTAATTCATTTATAAAATGATCAATTAATCGTCGCCGTGGGAATGCGAATAATCGTATGAAAAATTTATAGCAGTTTTATTAGCATAAAAATTGACGAATAATAAAATGTAACGAAAAACATTCGATGAACGCTTTCGATGAAATTATCGTAGGAACGACGGTACTTTATAAAAATGTATAAACGCAGCAATTTTGTAGTAATATTTTGTTAAACGCGCGTTTTACGTAACGGAAAGGAAAAATTTTCAGTTTTGTGTGTGCACGGTTTTCAAGCTTGTTATTTTTAGTTATTTCATATTCCATGTTATACAATCCATGTTACGTAATAACCATCGGTTCCAATTTATTTTCATGGAAATTGTCGTGCACTGATTTTATTAAAGAACGATACTCTGTTCGAATTTTACTTAAATATTGAAAATGGATTCTACCTTGATGTCGCATTTTAACGATAATAATAATAATAATAACCAATTTAATCGTAGCTATATATAAGCGAGATAAAATTAGAAAATTTACGAATGTTCTGAAGAATCTGCAACGTACTTACACGTAACGAATCTACTTTCGTTATTTCCGCGTTCTTCGAGGGCCATTCTCGCCTTCGACACCCTCCAGACATCTTTTCCACGATTGTTCCATCGTTCGAAATTTCTCGTTCCATTTCCCGTTCGCACGAGTTCAGAATTTTTACATCGAAATTTGTTACGTCGCTAAATTGGAAAATATACACTTGGACATCGGCCGATTTTCCCATGCAACAATCACGGATATCGATGTACGAGCTGGCCAAATATTAGATTTCGTCGCAGGATGATGACGAACAGCAACAATGCGCGTGTTCCGGCTGTACGAACGTAAATAACGTTTTTCTGCTAAATAACGTTACATCTGCGGCTATAAATCGTGATTCCACGCAAATAACACGAAAGCTGGTGGAGTACGCGAAACCGAGCACAAAATATCGGGCTGACTGTTCAATAGAATGGTAATATCGAACTATCGACGACTGATCGACGACGTGAATTGAAAAGCATTTGCGTTAGGCGGTTAATTGACACGGAAGTTGCTCGAATTTAAACGATCTACTGGCAAATTTAATTATGCCTAATTAATCTTCTTTAACCTGACAGCATTGGACGTGAGAATGACCGAACGATTATAGAGTAGCGCCCGCGAGAGCGAAATGATTTATATTGATACGAAGATCGTGCGTAAAATACAGAATAAGTAGACCGCGGACTTTCATGCAAATTCATATTTTTGGGAATATAATTGAGAAGGTAGAGGCTCGGTAGAAAATTGTTTTACCCACCAAGTATTACAGAGCTTCGATACATACATGCTGGTTCTTGAGAAAACGGAGCGTTATAGTCTACGTTTTATGCAAATTTCCATATCTGAATATCTATCTCGTAATACGTAGAACGTTGAGATTCAGATAGAAATAATTCAAATGTTAAATTACGACGTAAAAGAAAATATATTTCTGCAAGAGGAACGCTAATGCGATATACTGTTAAAGCTAATTACCAACCCTGTCGAGGTTGAGCTGATAGGTTGAGATCTGATAGGTTTCTGTTATGAATTGATCGCTAGAAACGTTCATTTGTAAGCATTAAAAAGGCTGCATGAAAATTTCTTATGCGTGGAAAAGTCATTTTTAAACCAACCTTTTAGTTTTTAATTTGTAATTTTATTTTTGCAAAATTCTGATCGATTCGAATGTTTGAGAGCGATAAAGCTCACAGCCTGAGATGTAAGTGGGATTTTGAAGGTAATAAAGATATGAAATGTCGCGATTCGACCTCTTTGGGAAATCGTCAAAGACCCAGACTCTAAGTAATCGATCTACACGTGTTTGCTTCGTGTCGAGCTTCAAGCTCGTATTTCTTGTCGTCCGAAGTATTTGATATCGTAGCATGGCAATTAATTAAAGCCGTTGAAGGAGCACAGCTTATCGCGAGAAGCTGCAACTCCCCTAGGAAAGTATAGCTTCTAGTTAGGTTTAATCTGAAATTCTGGAAAGCCCGGTGTATATTCGCGCCGCGTAACGAGCCCGCATTAATTAAGTTCCGCTTCCGTCCGCGAACGGAAGCAACGAAGAAAGTTTAGCGGCCAGTTATCTACCGACCTCCGCAATGCGAATTTCGTCACCGAAATTTCCGATCTCTACATGCAGGTTTCAGTCGAAACGATTCGCTTTCTGTTAAACGAAGTAATTTTCGAAGAAAGAGACCTGCGATTTACGTGCTATTATGTACGAAACCAGAGTCTGTCTTTTAAGCTCTTTCGATCGTAACGAAACGACTAACGGAGGCAAAGATAAATATACAAAAAGACAAAAAGAGAAAGAAGATAGAAAAGGGGAAGTAGATGCCGACTTTGAACGGGAGACGAAGATTTACATAAAATTATCATCCAACTTTTTGTTCAGTCTAACTTGACGATTGCAGCTTTTCGCCCGCGTGTAACAGTTGCCGAACAGTTTTTCAGGAACCCATAGAACGATAGATCGTTAAATAAGCTTCCACGAGTTTTATCGTACCGGTAAGTAATAAAAACTATTACGATTATGTGTTTAATCTAGCGGCGTGCATAAAACGTATCCTCCTTGGAGATCTTAACATTCTTGGCGATACCACGGATTCCAGCTTTTCCGTTAATGAGAATAATTAGCAGCAGGGGTCGTTGCACTTGCGTACGCGGCTTAAGGTCGCGCTAAAGTTTCTATTGAATCGAACGTGGGATTCGTCCGGCGCCTGCAGTTTCCGGGATCTTTCAGAACAAACTAACGCGATTTCACGTGTACCTATGCGTACAAATATGTCGTACATATATACAATATATATATATATATACACACGTGTTTAATTACGTATTTTTATTATTTTCTACAGTCAGACGTTTTTCTGTAATTTGCATTAAGAAGCAGACATTTGAATTTTTCCTTCTCGTTGCGCGTCTAATGAGTTTAAAATTATCGCTACTCACTGCTGAACACGCGTAACCATTAGCTGACGCGAGATTTTCACTTCAAATTGATCGAAAGTGAAGTTTTCCTGTCGTAACCGCGCTTTCATGGTTAATTTCATGCTTTTATACATGGACATTAGTATTTATTTATGTCGATGTGTTTCTTGCTGCGTTCAGAAGAATTCTTGGAAAATTTTTGCAGAGATTCGTATTGCGGCAATGTTAAGGCTATGACGCGTTAAAGCCATTTGACGAATAAAGATGAAATTGGAAATTTGGAACGTTGATAGACATGGTACAGAATACGAAGCGCTATAGTATTAATAATACGTTTACGTTGCGTCTCCTTTTCCTTCGAGAAATCTATCTATAGCTCGATTTTGACCATTTAATAATATTTGATTTAGTTAGTTTAATTAATAGATGAAGACTACGGTTTAATAAAAAATATTACAAATTTTATCGAAGGTAATGGGGGGCTATTGTAGGTAATGGAACGTTTTAAAAATTGCAGTGTCTTTTAAAATTATCTATATTTCGTACCCAAACCTCGTCCTCTTTTCTCGACTTTCTCGGAGACTTTTGATTTCTCCAGTCCGAAATACAGGAAAAAGAAAGATAGAAAATGAGGAAAGATTGTTACGTTCCAGCATCTTCTTCAAAGGAAACATTTGAATTCTGATCGTCGAACGCAATAGTTTGTTGATCAAAATCTTCAATTCTTGGTCGAAAGAAACGCCTACGAGAGATTCTCCATTAAATATATGTACAACATTGAAGAAAATTGATCCGACAAGCTCAACTCGTGCCGACACCAGAGGTCGTTTAATTGGCAGGTCGGCAATTAGGCGATTAATTAAGCGCGGTTAAGGCGTAACAGGAGGAACGAACGGTAGGCTCTTCTTGCGTAATAATACTCGTGGCAGTGAACCTGAAGTCGCTTCTCACGAGAAACGGCTCTAAGCGGAAAAAACATTAGTCTGATGCGCCTACCTAGACGATTGTCCCGTACGGTCTCATCCTGCACACAGGTTTTGCATTTTCTTCGTCATGACGATGGGCAGAAGCAAACCTTCCTGTTCGGTTAAAAGGCAAAAGAGTAGGAAGTGAAAATTTTCCTCTCGAACGTTTTCAGGTTGCTAAATTTCGTCTCCGATTTCATGCGATTTCCCTTCTTCAAAGGGAGGAAAAAAGAAATGGAGAAAAAGTAGAAAATGGGAACTTTCTTTTCTTCCCTTTTCCTCGTGATGATCCTGTTTTAATTTAGTTTTTATATCAACAAGGTGAGCTATATATTCATTTAGTAAGTCTCGATATAATTAATAATTAACAATTGCTTGCTTCAACGAGAGGAAAAGAAAACAATGCACTGCACTCTGGATTCTGGAGATTTATGAATTTCATAATGAAAGTAATGGAAAGCGTGAAATTTTATTTGCAAAGTTCTTTGCGTCTTGTTTTAGCTTCGAAATATTATTCGAATGAGATAAGAAAAGAGAGAAAAGCGTTTTTTAATATCGCGCTAAAATTTGATTATTAATTAACAAAAGTGAAATACAGAACGTCTTTTGTTTTCTTCTTCGACGAGGGAGCAAATACAACGAGAAAAGTTTAAAGCATAGAGAAACGTTCCGAATTCGACAATTCACTGGATGTCTAATTTTCTAAACAATTAACGAAAGCTCCTTGGAAAGTCTAACGACACAAAGAAAAGGAAACAAAGCAAAATTTTCAATTAAACCGTTAGAAAGAGACGAAGCTGCGAAATTGATCGATTAATTAAATTCTTCAAAATATAGAAAACGAACGATGCGATTACAAAAAACACAATTAAACCAAACGAACAACAAACCATCTCCACATTCAATTTGCTTGCCGTCTAAATTTTTAAAAACAAAAAATACACAATATGCCTACAACGAACGAAATTTAAGCTAACCAACAACAAACCATCTCTGTTTTAATAAAAATCCTCTTCCATGGAACATTTCACCGATATCAGACTGTCGATAACAACGATTTAAACAAAACCCTTGTTCCCTCGCAGAACAAAAACATGCTTAAAAATTCACCAACCATCGGAAGGCGATTTAAACGAATCGATTAATTCCAGTTTCGAGGCCGCGTACAAAGACCAATACTTATGCAAATCCCAAGCGGATTCTCTGCTGAAATCTCGTTCTTTTCAAGGGCTGGTTTAATTCGATACCATAACGCGATTCAGATTGGTTTGTCATCCACGAGAGGAAGAGCACGAGGAAAAACAAGGCGGATACGCTTACCCGCCTACCCAACCATCCGCTTTATTACCAAATTCACTTCCTTTCTCTTCTCTCCATTTTAGCCAGCTTTTCAGCAACCTTGTCGACATACAGTGGCTCATGAAAATATCTGAACACTGATTATTAATAATTTGTACGTACGTATACGGTGTGGTATAAAAATCAGTCTCCGCTAATTTTTCAGTCACTTGCTATAATCGGAAGAAGAGACGCTCCGAACGAAAGTTAATCGGCTTCCGATCGATTACAAATTTTCATATTAAGAACTTCGAGAAAAGTTTTACCTCTATAAAAATTCAAGGTCGCCTCTGTTTTTTTTTAAACGGAACACTGTATACACTGGTCGATGCATTTTTTAATTCTCTACAAGAATGTGCGAAAGTAGTCTAGTCGAGAAACGATCAGTTTAAAAGATGCCCTGAACGTTTTCAACGTTGCGAAACTTGTCACGAAAGACTAGGAAAACATAGAAACTAAAAGGTATCTACGCTATCTTTGCCATATCGCGTGTGTCACGTGAAATACCTCGAAATTTTATTAGCGCGTGACTACAGTCAGACATAACTGTCATCACCGTCATCATCAAGACGTCGAAAAACAATCTGCGATTGTCATAGTCGTGTCTCGTCACAGCGCTAATGAAATTCCGAAATGTTTCGTATAACAGACACAATACGCGTATTCGTAAAAGGTATTTATTTGCAAGTACTCGAATACTTTCACGGGCTACTGTACCTTCCTCGCGTACATTCGCGACAATTTGTTCCTTCAACGGGACACCCTGTTCTCGACAGATAATTTGTTTTATTCATTAGCCTCGCCATTCATCCTCGTCTCGTTTCCTTTTCATTCGACCCTCTGTTCTCGTCTTTCCCTTTCTCTTTCTCTTATTCCGTCTATTATAGCACCGGTGCTTCATTCCGTCAGTTACGTTGCAATGGTCGAATTTCTCCCTTTATTTTTCGACCAACAAACACCAACGTTTGTCCACGTTCGTCCCTTTTTCTTCTGCCTGTCCGTCTGTTTTTGTTGGCGGCATTTCGATGCTGGCGCGCGACCGGAAACCAAACGGGTTTGTTCGAATCGATTGTTTACCGGTTGAGAAAAAAATCGATTCGAACGCGATGGCCCACATTCTGGCCACGTCTCTGCAACTGCCCGATTGGTTCTGTTCCGCTCCTACTCGTTTGAATATTTACAAGAAGCACAAGGGTATCCATCGTTCGTTCGTTGGTGTTCGTTTCGTTTTAGCCTCGTTTTCGTCCCGTTTCAGCCGTGAAAATTTCTAGCAGAAACGTGGCCGTCTCTCCGTGTGTTTCCTTTCGCAGCGAATGTTTTCAGGCTGCTGTATTTTATTTACGATTTCACGAGCCTTTCGATCTTCCCTTCGCTGCTCTAAGAATTTTCCAATAAATTGCAACCATTGGACGCGCGTCGGCTGCGGGAATAGCACATTCCTATTATTTATCAAAAACAAAACTCTAGAAAAAAGAAGCTGCAGAAATATTTTTCCATAACAGTAGCGATATCTAGAGTGTTCATACGCGAAAACACGCAGAGATTTTTCCACTACAGCGAAAGGGACTGGGGACAGAACAGTTGATCTAATAGAAATTCCTCCGCATCGTCTGTGATTTTTCTTTTCTTTTCTTTTTTTTTCATTTCTACGTACAAACAATAAGAATTCACGTTCGGTTAAATGGATTAAACTGGCAGGAGTTGGTTTAATCGGCCACTAACTCAGAACTCTCGTTCCAACAGATAAAGTTCTACTGTGTCCATAGTTAGAGATTTTCCAGTTAGACATTTTGACTGCTTCTTGAACTTCCCAGTTAAAAGTATACTTACAACCAGCTTTCGACGAGTATATAAAACCGACCAATCGCGATAGACGAAAATATATTATTCTATGCGATCTTATCTACGCGATCTTCGATCTTTTCGCGACAAGTCATCCCCACGTCACGTTCGTTAGTCAGCTATGTGTTCTAACTCTGTTTTCGTTCCGTTTCAACAGTAGAAATTTTTGTCAACAACATCTATACGTAGCGTTGTACCGTTCGCTTTTACATAATTTAGTTATGAGACATTTATTATGTAATTTATCGAGACACGCTTGAGAGAAGCCAGTTGCGTAACTTCCTATACGAGGCTTGATTTGCCGCGTGAATTACGCGCTGGAGTGCTTGGAGATATTCTAACGCCTCGACTTCACGTTCTAGTTACGTGTGTGTGTTTTTTTTTTTTCTTTTTTCTTTTTTTGCTTACACGTTATTCGTATGTAGTATGTGGTAAGATATTTACGAGAATGTGGAAATTATTTTTTAAGTACCGTTCAAGCGTCAAGATGAAATATGTCCAACGTTATATCTTAATCTTGATGTTATCTTTTACCTTAAAAACGTTTTCCTTTGTGCTCATCTTTTAACTTCGTTCAAATATCGATGGCGATGATCTCGTGTTATGTGCCGAGTCACGTTGCTTCTTATTCCTTTCCTAACTTTTTCGTGTTTGTACAATTTTTGTATTTATTTCTCTTTTTGTTATAAAATATTTTCTCGTTTGTTTATTTCGTAACTTTCTTTATATCGAACATTACAGGCGAACTTTATCTGAAATTCTAGCGTTATCATGGGATGTTTCGAAAGCTTTTACCGTTTTTATATGCCGACTTCTTTAGATTTATGAAACGATTTCTTCTTTTATTTATTTCTTAATTACTTCTAATTATGTTCTGGTTTATTAATTTCCTAGTCTCTTTCATGCCGGGTTGTTTTATGTTAATCATATCTGATATGCTAATGCGTGTGTTGTTGCCCACTCTAAAAGCTTTTCACTGTTTTTAATCCTTCTGTACTTTTCTTTCCTTTCTTTTTTTCTTTTAATACTTACGTTTCTTTCATTCAGATTTCATTTAATTACACGACGTATAACTTTTTTTATTTCCCAATCTCTTTCCAAATATCTGTATCTGTTCTCCCGCTACTATTTACATTTTTTACAAACCTCGAACACCTGTCCCGTATTTTTTCGTTATTTACAGGGTTCTGCTTTTTTGATCGAAATAATTGTACTGCGCTTAAACCGAAAACAACGTGAACAGAGTTGTTTATTTTGGAATGTAAAGCCGTCGATGGTGTCAGCTACGTTGCTAATAAATCATCGCGTGAAACGATCGTTGCCAGCTCGTAGGCGCTGTTTGGTTGGCAGGTTCTTTTTTTTCCTTCCTGGTCCCTACTGCGGTTCCACTTGGCGCGTTTCGTTTCATAGTCACTCACCCTTGGCACTGTATTGTCACGGTATCAGCCTCCCTTCTTCGAAGTCGCGTTTATTTTCATTGTCATAGTTAGTTAACGAGCCCTGAACGTCAGTTCTTGGTAAATCTGACTGCTAAACACCGTTTTCTCTCGTATTTCTCAGTCCATTTCCGACGCTTCTTCTTAATCTGTTTCTATTTCTACGGCGAGGAAATTGTAGGTACGATGTATATATATATTTGTCTGCGTATGTATATATATATATTTAATACGTAACAATACAATTTATCGTTAGAGAATAAGCTTTAAACTTACAATACGTGTAGTATGACACGAGTTTTCAACTTGAAGCGTTTTAGACGCTTGAAAACTCGAAGAAGAAACTTCATAAGATCATGTAAGGTCGTCGCTTCGAAGTTCAAATCTACATGTTCGACGTGTTAATCGTCTACTTTCTTTGCTAGAAAATCGCATTTAAACGCGTGTATCTCTTCTAGAATGCTTCGTAGATCTTAAGGCAGATCTGAGTCGAATTCGCCACTGCGTATTATTGACACAGTACGTCATATTATAGTCGAAACGTGTGACCCGTGTGCTACTTCTTTAATTAGTTTCTAACGGTTTATAAAGTGCGTATTCTAGTAGTTTTCTAGTAGCTACGCCTGTGGCAATTGATCGAGTAAACAAGAGGTTTCTTCTCAGGTTCATGTTCTTTTTACTGGCACGAAAATATCAACCAAAAATTGGGATTAGAATATCGAATGAGAGATAAGAGGTTCCCCGTGAGAATTCTATGTTTTATAAATGTTGAGCTTGTTAGATGTATGAACAGAGGAACGCGTGGATAAATTGTAAAGTAGAAAATATATTTTAACACAGAAGTGTAAGTACAAATAGGAATATAATTTGAGCTAATCCCGATCCCTATGTCACTCTATGACTGAAAACCCCGAAACCATCGTCGCCTGTCTACTGTCTATGGTCTCCCTTCGTTCCAGTCTATTGTCCATACGCTGTAGATGGGCTCAGTGCATGAGAAAATTAAAAAGATCAAATGTAGAGTTTTCTTAGAAGTGACCACTTCAACAATAAAGCTTTCTGTATTTAGGATATTCGGTAGAATCTTCCAAGATCTGTTAATATTATTCTTGCGTGATTAATTGCTATTTACAATCGATTTGAACGTTCTGTTTCACACGCTGAATCACCTATCGATCTAACAATTCACAGAGATAGCTCTCTTATACGAACCTAATATCGAAATCGTTAAAAACCAATGTATTCATCGTAATTAAATACCACGAGTCAAATAAATGGCCTACGACTGAAAACCCCGAAACCATCGTCGCCTGTCTACTGTCTATGGTCTACCTTCGTTCCAGTCTATTGTCCATACGCTGTAGATGGCCTCAGTGCTTGAGAAAATTAAAAAGATCAAATGTAGAGTTTTCTTAGAAGTGACCACTTCAACAATAAAGCTTTCTGTATTTAGGATATTCGGTAGAGTCTTCCAAGATCTGTTAATATTATTCTTGCGTAATTAATTGCTATTTACAATCGATTTGAACGTTCTGTTTCACACGCTGAATCACCTATCAATCTAACAATTCACAGAGATAGCTCTCTTATACGAACCTAATATCGAAATCGTTAAAAACCAATATATTCATCGTAATTAAATACCACGAGTCAAATAAATTTCAAGAATCGACTTTACGAGAATCCCAATCGATGTTCTTAACACGCACAGACAGATATTCATTTACCATGCAATTTCTAAATACCCTATAAAGATTCAATTTAAAATTCTGGTCTAACAGGTTCCTCGTCGATTATGCGCTTTGCCATCTTGCCACCAAGGCATCTACAGATAATATTTCTTAGACGTTTTGCAGCAAGGGTATCGTGAGAACGTAATGACTCATAAATGGATGAGATATCATAGCGTCTAGTCGGCAACGAAATGAATTTCTATACGATTTCACCGACGCTCGGTCGTTGATCGTGCTGCGAGTATTCTGCGACGTACACAAGGTGTCTCAGTAATTGTATATTACCATCGGCAAGGTGGTTGTTCCACGTGGAAAGATAAGTCGGGAATATACGTGATAAGATTCTTTCATGCGACGCGTCGTTTTCGAGAGAATCGAGTTCGAAAATCTCGAAGTCTAGCCGAGTTTGGGTAATTTCGTTTGGAACAGGAGCGAATGGTCGAAATGAGATTATTCTACGTGCGAAGATAAGTGGAAAACGTAGAATAGGATTTGTTCGTCAGACGCCACGTTCTGGAGAGAACGAGATTTGAGAATTTATCAGGTACGCGTTTTGGAAAACCAGGCCTTGAAAATATTCCACGTTTCTCACTGATTTTCGCACGTAGGATAATCTCTTGCCGATCGTTTACAAATACCGTGGCCGTAATTAAGCAGATGTTCAAATTCAATTTCACGGAAAACGAAGCGCCGTGTAAAAAGATCTCGTTGTATATTTTCGACTTATTGGATTGGCAACTAAATGATCGCGGATTTTGTAATTACCAACTAATGACAAAATCCGCAATCATTTAGTTGCCAATCGAATATTTTGTACTCGTCTGAACTCGCACAATTGTACTACGAGCTCCGGGACACCCTGTATACTCGATACACGCACGTATCACGCAACTTATTCGATCGAGCAGCGATCGATTTCTCATTAATGTGGAAGCATGATCCCGCGGACGATCACGACGAGAGTCACGCTTCCACGTGTTATCCGACGTGGAGGAACTTTCGCGACGCATTGAAAAATCCGTATACGCGGAAGCATAGTTACGGATGCGTGGAGAAAAATTCGTCTAGGACTTTTTTGATGGATCGGTGCCAGCCTCGGGATGAAATATCGTGAGAAACGTGTTTTTTTTTCTAGTTCCTTTCCTTCTCTCTCTCCTCCAATGGCGTTTGTTAACGAGGAAACGCTTATGAAATCTCGAGGTGCTTCACAGACCGCGGCATGCATGCAAAAATATTTCTGCGTATTGTAACGGGAAGAAACAGACATGCAACTAATACCCGCCGCTCCGTAGGCAACTTTAAACATGCAAATATGCATATAGCTACGACGTAAGGCGTAATTTCTTAATTTATCTATCTCCCTCCTCCGCTCTTTTCTCTTTCTTATTTTCCTTTTTTATTTCGATGAATTTGTAATTAGCGTGCGATCAAACACGCCCCTGTCGGATGAATTTATTTTACCTTTGTACGCGCATATACGTGTAAGCGTTTCTAAGAGCAATCAATGTCGTGAGAGCCAGGTTTATAGCAAGTATCCAGCGGTTCTAGAGAGAGCTAGTTTTAGCCAGTTACAGATACACGCCTAGATACGCAGCTTTGAATTTTCTTCGATAAACGAATCGATCAATTTCTCATATTCCAGGCGTTTATAAATTTTTATCTGATATACAGATGCTTCAATGTAATACACGTATATAATGTCGTTATTAATTAGGATTTAGATAAATACTCGTAGTTGAGAAACTGGTTGAAGGCGCGATATTAAAAATCTCCGAATTGAATTTTTAGACGAAGCAAGCTGTTGGGCCAACCCGAACAAATCTGTCAATTTCTTTTCTTTCCATGTAGAGGAAAAAATGGAAGTCGTCAAACGTCTCAGCGTGTATATTCAAATTAAAGTCATTAGTACAGCACTCTGCTACTTTCTCCTTTAAATCTAACGTGCTCGTAATACGGTTTATGTCCGGTAGAATTAACAAGCCATCCCAGGAGTTATTTATTCATCAATAGCATTCCCTTTGACTTTACGATGTTCTAAACGATCAGAGCTTTCTCCATTAAAATTGTTTTCCTTCGACTCACTACCTTAGTTAATGACGTATTATCTTTCGTAATTAAAAGGGAATGAAATCTACAGTGCCGTGTTTTACGGTGATTATTAACGAGCTGCTGCGTAAGAGATGCCATTTATTTGAATGAAACTTCAACTTCACGTTCCTTCGATATCGTATACCCGATAAAAATTTCCATACACTGTAATGTACAATTTTTTCAACTGTTAATAACTATAATATCTCGAACATCGTCGGTTATGGATTATTATACAATTTCCGCGTAATACTTATATAATTTTCACTTTATAATAGCTGTATAATTTCTTTAATTAACTGTTTAATGCGTTTAATAATCAAAGATCATTAGTCGCGAAATTATGAAACTCGATTGGAGAACTTTTCAAATTCTGCTTTTTACGCTTTCTTCGTACCGAGATAATTTACGCAACGGACAATTTCCTGCTGATAAAAAAAATTACAAGTCTTATAGTAAAAAATCGCAAATCGAGAACGTTATTTTATAGAACATCATTCTTCGTAACTAATATCAGAATATTTCATTCAAAATGTATATTCTAATTCACAGTAGTGGTACTTTCTCGTCCGCTCTATAACACAGCGTGCATTCAACGCGGTTCCATTATGAACATCGATATCTCCTTCGTTCGATCTTATTATCCCTATCGTCTTATATCTTCTCTATCTATCAGACAAGATCTAAAAAGGGTATCCGCCTAAATAAAGTTCCAAAGGAAAAGAGAACGTAATACCAGCAAACCGTATTTAACTCTTGAGAAGTCGCACATCACTTTGCGTTAATTTTTACTATCTTTAAACTATGAAATATTTTTACTTTAAGATAGAACATTTCAATTGATACTACAGAATAGAATTTTATATTTTAGATTAATTTAGAATAGAATAGAACGTTACTTTAGAATTCTACTTTAGAATATTCTGATTTTCATAGCATTTTCTAAGATAGAAAATTTAAATCGTAAATTAATCCTAAGATAGAAATTTTAAATCGCAATAATTTCGTAATATTATTCTCCGTTATTCTTCTCTTCGCGATGGAAGCTGACTATTTTGAAATATTTCGATTTACGATATTAATTTAAAGCAAGTAGTTCGAATCGACGCTAACAACTATAATTATCTTCCTCGCGTGGGAATCTTCCGTTTAAAAAATATTCCTTCTAAGACAGAAGATTCAAATCTACAGTAACAATTTATACCAATTCAAATGCATGGCAATTTTCTTCGAGAAAATAAATGATTCAACGGAATTAACCCTTATCCGACCGAATTAACCCTGGTGCGACGAGGAAAAGCGCGCTCGTGTGTTAGAGCCGAGGATGCTCCAGCTAGCCCCACGGCGCATCTAAACGGCGACGTTTCCACGTCTAGAGATATATCCAGACGCATTAGTGACATAATTTTCCCGGTGTATTTCTGTAACGTGCCAGAGAAACTGGCAGAGGAGATAGGGGAGGGCAAGTGAGAGTCTGGCGACGCCGCACCGGTCGTCTGGGGCTCTCTCGCTTAGACGAGTTTATCGACATTGCATTTCCGCGTTTTCGTTGCACAACACCTGTTCACTGCCCATATAATCCCCCACTCTGACGATCTCCAAAGTCCCTAATTGTCCAGTCTCGGAGAACACGTCATCCAGATCCTCCTGTCTCGCTCGTCATCGCCCTTTTATTAACATCGCGTCGTCACGGTTCGCAGTTGTTATTTGTCCGATTGGTTTTTCATTTTCTCGAGCAACATCGAAAATCTCGTTTGCGAACGTTCGTTAGCTAGGCTTAGGAATAACGTTTGTAAAAAAAAAAAAAGAAAGAAAAGAAAAAAAATATGAAAGCGTACGAAGGTTATTGATTTTTAACTTTTTAGGGGATATCAAAAGTTTTCTTTTTTTTTTTTTTTAGGGAAGTTTGTTGGCTAGGGTTACACATATCACAGCTATCGTTTGTATTTTTATCGATTGTTCGCTTTAAGGGATGTTGAAAGTTCGGTTTGCAGGTGTGGTTAGAAATTATTGTTATTTATATTCTTGGAACATTGGAAATTCGTTGTTTCGGAAAGGTTTAATAGTTGGGATTTGAATTATCGTGTACTATTTATCTTTTCTATTAATACTTTTAACCTTTCAGGGTTTTGTTTTGGAAGGGTTGGAGTTAGGGTTACGATTATTATCGTATATTTATTATTTATGTGTTTATCGATTTTTAATCTTTTGTGAAGGTCGAAAATTTTTGTCACACGAGTTTGATGACAGGGAAGGGAAATGAGTTACGAACGTTGTATATTATTTATAGTTCCATTGATTTCTAACTGTCCAGGGGACGCTGAAACGTTGTTTTCAGGAGAGAATTTTAATTGTTCACGAAACAGAATGAATTTCACATACATCGATATCTTCTTTCAATTTTAATTTATAAATACATACCTATATAAGTTAGAGGTTTGATTATGCTTGAAACTATCGTTGAATATACTCACTCGCATACGTATACTAAGTCAACATTATGATGTGGAAAGAATGGAGATTTCGATAAAAGCCATCGTGCACTGTTACGATCGTATCATTAAAAATTATCTATGTCGATGAACGAAAAAGTTCCACGTCAAAAATTTAGGTCAATTCTACTCACATGCGATCACTCGCCGCACGTTTCACAATTTATTATTGGCTACTTGCTATAGCTCTAACCCGAAGAAAAGGAAGAAAAGACGAGAAACAGCCAGACTCGTGTAAAAGACAAAACGATTATACAGGTGTCAAACAACAAATGCTAAGAAAAGAAAAACGCTTTTAATCAACAAACAAATACTTTTTACGATCCATCTACGACACGCCTAAAACCTACGAATCTACTATCCGCTATAGTTTTCATCCAAGGAGAAAACACTTGCACTGGCAATCAAAGATAAAAGTCGAAATTGCCACCCGGTAAATATGTAGCAACACGCGTGAGACCGGCCGAAGATATTCCTGAAGCGACCATATATCTTTGGAATTGCGTAACGTGCGCCAGCGCCACTTGAAAAGAGAGAAAAAGGCGGAACGAGAGAAACGACGCAACGCAGAAAAGGAACAAGAGAGAAAGAGAGAGAGAGAGAGAGAGAGAAACAGAGAGAAGAAGAAAGTGAGAATCGTGGGGAAGGAGAAGAGGAGAAAGAGAATCGAGGCTCGAGCCTCGTTGCAGCGGGTAGACATCGCCCGTAGAAAGTGCATCGGGAAAGCGAACGAGGCGGACGCATAAACGCGACCATAAATTATCTGTCTCGCGCCCGTGTACGCTTATGGAATGCATCTCGCGTGTCCCTTCAACTCGACGAAGATTAGCCTCGTCCTTTGACAAACGTTGCTCCTTATTAGACCGGACGAGTTGATTTAATGAGGTTTAGAATTCGAAAGCTCCTAGCTGGTATAGTTTCACCGATTCTGAAAGGGATCGTCGAGAGGAGAACTTTGGAGTAGAGCGTCGTGCTTTCGACGAGATTCAAACCGGTAGGATCTGTACGCTCGGTCCGAGATTGAGAAAATTCGGATCTTGACAGTTGGAAGAGAGAAGGATTAGGTAGCGAATTAAAACTATTATTAGCGAAATTTTGCAAGCCACAAGTTGCAACTTAGAGATGTTTATAGTTGTATATTTTGAACTTGCCAGGCAACTCAAGTTACTCAAGTTGCCAGGCAACCTACCGACATACATAATTCACTGTTTCTATCGGAATTACACATCGCTTGTATTTGTTATGTTACTGTTACTATTGCTTATCCTTTGGTATTTATTTACTTAATTATCCGTTACTATGTATTTTAGAAGGAAAGAGGCAAAAGAGAAAATTAAGAATTCTGAATATTCGAAGGTATCGAAGAGTGAATGACTAAATCTAACAAGATGAGGTAATAATTTTCTTCCTGCTTTACATAATGCAGCAATTTAAGGATAAGAACTGTGTTTAACTTTCATTGTGCTAGTATGTATCACGTAATAAGTGAGGTAACGAACGCGAACGTTCTAACAGAAAAGAATGTTCGATCTTTGGAACGAGAAAATCGAGCCTGCTAATCTTTGGTTGTTAGTTAAACATACACGCAACTCTTAACTAGATACGTAAGATTTAGTTGAGACAATCTCGTTTCGCTCGTCTAATGTTTAACTTTTAATTATCGGCTCTTGTTACGCTGCGAACGAATGTTCTTCCACGAAATGAGATTCTCTCTTTGGAAATTTCAAACTCCGTGCTTCGGGTACGTATGGATCCTTGCATTGTTCGTAAAACATTGATTTAACGTCTTCTTTCTTCTGTCACACCATCGTCATTTTCTTTCCCTATAAAATTGTTAACAGATTCGCTTAATGCAATATAATTTATATTCTTAAAAATATGCGTGTTAAATTCTTTATGGCCTATGCCATATCATTATGCCACGACAGGTACATCAATAAATGTTTCTAAACTATTCCTACAGCTCGATACAGCGGTACGTTTATAATACGAGCTGCATTTATTTGAATTATAATTCGCGTCTGACCATATACTCTCCTATCGGTTGAATCTACTTAACCACTAGCGAGCTTCTGTTACATTAACGAAAAAATTCATAGATATTGGAAGGAAATAGTTCGTTTCATAAACACGAACGGTTTATCTCTCAACAAGTTCATATAAATAGCAAAAAAAAAAAGGGATTTTAACCTGTTAAAATTAACAGGCATATCATTTAACCAAAAGCTTCATCAGTTACACAATAAAAAATTGACAGTAATTGACAAAAATTGCAGATGTAAATACTATATAATCCATTTGCTCTAGAAAGAAAACTATGCATAAAAATATATATTTTTCAACAAAGGAATTATTATTCGTACGACGAGTAAACTCGCCATAAAACGATTGATCTGATCTCCGGTTCTACTCTCGAAATTCTACGTTGGAAGAAGAAGCTAAAGTGAATAATTTCACGTGTAACGTATAACGACACGACAAATCTTCCAAAAAGTCCAGCCGCCCTGTTTCACTTCTTCGCGATGGAATAAACCAGAGAAAAGGGAAAGAGAAACGACGAGAAAAGGGAAAAGACGAGACCGGGCGACGATTCCCAAAGCACACGGCTCGACAGTTCTCTATGGCCGGCCCTGGAATCGGTTGACTCGTCGAAATACCATCACGTATCGGCACTAGAGGCACACTCGCACACTGCACTTCTGCATGGCGGAGTACGAACGGACGGACACACAGTCGGTTGGAATACGAATGCTGTGACCCGAGCAAATATATGCGATGCGCGCCGCTTCCTTGTAAACAAGGGCTGCTAAATGCCGTGAAGTGGCTCTCCGGCTCTCGGGTCGAGGCCGCGTTCTAAACTTCTCCGTACAACTATCCTGCTGTTTCCTCGCGAGAACTCTCGACACAGAGCACGATAACTCGAACGAGTTTCCGCTATTGTCAGTTGAAGCTCGTGGCCTGCCGGTTTCCCGTGCTCTGCTAATTTCATTAGTCCGGGCCGATCCGACGATGCGGTTTCGTTGCGCTCTCCGTTTCGTCCATCGACCCAGTGGATCATCTTCGTGCGCCAATTGTTTCAAGATATCCAGCAAATTTGGCTAAGCTTTTGGTAAAGACGGTAACACGAGTACAGTGGAAGTTTGTTTATAGTCGCTTACGAATATATTTGGAAATTGGCGTGGGTCTGTAAAGTTTTGTAGATCGATACGCGAAGTAGCTGTATCCTTGTTTTATTGTTCCACACCTTTAAATCCTTTGAAACAATTCTCAGCTACTTGCCGATGTCTCTGCTATATTACACGATACAATTCCATTTCTCTGGCGCCATTAAAAGAATAGCGCGTACAACCGGAGTTTCCATAATGAAGTACAGTGGAAGTTCGTTTATAGCCGCTTACGAATATGTTTGGAAATTGGCGTGGATCTGTAAAGTTTTGTAGATCGATACGCGAAGTAGCTGTATCGTTGTTTTATTGTTCCATAACTTTAAACCCTTTGAAACAATTCTCAGCTACTTGCCAATGTCTCTGCTATATTACACGGTACAATTCCATTTCTCTGGAACCATTAAAAGACGAATAGCGCGTCCAACTGGAGTTTCCATAATGAAGATACAAATTTAAATTTCACGATAAATTTCCAGGCTCCAGATTTTTAGACGTGTTCGTAAAAATTTGAATTCTTTTAAACGTTCTCGCTTTATTAACGATTAACGGTCTTCTAAAAGTTGCTGTTCCAATTTTCTTCTCAAGTCTTTTTCTCGCGTTTCCACTGTCTTCTGGGACGAAGAATATTTTCACTATTCGGTCGCTTTAATATCAATGCCAGTATAATTAGGCGGTAAAGATACGTTATTCCTAACGAACGTTTCTTAATGAACCAATCTGTACGCCATTTAACGCGTTGCGTGTCGTGCACCGCCGCGTTACGTCGATATTACATAGACATTATATCGACGTTACAGAGACACGTGTACAGGTCTCGTAATATATATGAGCTGCTTACCGCAAAACTGGAATGCTTAACTCGAACTATCCCCCTAGAAGCGCTTATTGCTTCGTTAATATGCCAAATCTGTCCCCACGGCATTGATATTAAGTTTTCATCTCGCGAGGGATGTTCTCTTGGACTGCGAGGGCACTTTCGTTATTGAAGTGGAATTTACTCGCGGGATATAAAAAATGTGAAATTTCAACAAATGAGATTACGCGTAATGTAATGTACACTGGTGGCCACACGCATCGAGATACTTAGTGGTACACAATAGAAACTGAATGCTTTCAACAGTTTTTACTTTCTAATTAATTTATTAAAAATCTGTTATTTTATCAGCATAACTTTTATTAGTTATTTTATTATACATGTTATTAAATGGATATTAAATTGTAATAGAGGTACGAATTATAATTTGTTAAATTCTCGCGATAAATGGAACGAGCAAGCGTACCGATACTTTACGACCAGCGTTGTATGTTTCATTTATCGCGCAAAAATATTACGCTATGCTATTTTGATATTTTGACTTCGACGAAGAAGGGAACATAAATGGAATTGCCTTGGATCTTCTAAATTAATTCAAACGGTATTCTTCCATTTACTCTATTAGAATAAATCTTCGTAACAAACTGAGAATGAAATAATCGGAGAAACAAACAGTCTTGCTAAACAAATTTATCGGGGACGGTAAAAATAAAAACAATTAGGATGAAGAAAGTGGGTCAGCAGCTACTTTGATTCTTGAATCCATGGTCGAAGTAAATTCCACGAAAAGCTTCCATCCAAGATGCTTCGAGCACTTAATTAAATAACACGCAAAGAATTCATATCGTACAGAGAGAAAATAACCTGAAAATTGTTTCCTAATTAAATAAAAAGGGAAAAGAGGCTTCGCGTAGAGAAGAAAGAAAAAATAATTCCCCTTTCTGCCAACGTATTAAATCGAAGACATCTCGTCCATTACAATAATTACACCGTTGCATCGTCGCCAGCTTTCGCAGCTGGTCAAACGAAATCATCGAAAAACATCGAAAATACGATTCTCGTTAATTACGCTGAATTAAAATTATTGCCCTTATGGCGATTATTCCTCGAGGCTCACGAACCAGAATTATGAAATTAATTAGGCAGTGTTCCTCGAGGGTCGCTCTCTCCTCTCGATAGTCCGCGATTTCGCTTAACGAGACCGCGTCGATTTCGCGTATTTTCCCATCCCCCGACCCAATTCTTTCCGCAGTTATCCGAATATAAATCGGGTCGTATGTGTGTCAAGAGATCGATAATGTCAACGGGCACACGATACACGTACATGTAATACACGATGATTAATCTCGCAAGAACAACGTCTGATAAACATGAAACGTGAAATCACACGGATATGTGCGGCTGCGTGTGTGTGTGTGCGTGTATGAGAGAGAGCGAGTGGGTGAATAATAATAACAGAGAAAAGCAGAATCGTCTGGCGATAATTTAACCCATCGGTGAGTAATCGATGGTATTCGATACGGTAAAAAGTCGAAATTTAATTAACGTACATGTTGAAATTTGATAATTAAAATTACGTTTTCGGACGTATCACCGAAAGAGTAACTCTGTTTTCATTTACCAATTGGTTTTGTTCTTTATTGCTGTAGGCCTGCTTCTGCCGTACTTTATCACGATATTCAATCGCAACGATTAATCGTTATTAATACAATGTTTAACTGGAGTTGACGTTTGATTAATTCAAAGGGCTGGCGTGCGATAGTATATAAAATATCCAAAATAAAAGAGATACGATTTTTAATTATAATAATTTCGTAATTTTTAACACGCGAAGCAAATGTAAATTTAAATTATATTATTTCTCTGGTTTATAAAAATATGAACTTCTTTAAATATGAACGCTCTAGCGACGATGAATTATTCCGCGATACCTCGCGTATATTTTTACTTCTAAGTAAATTTCGTTCTTCGTTGACTGAAAATGTACAAAGGTAAAACGTATTGCGAATATTATCGCACTTTCTGTAGCAGTAGAAGTACGCTATTTCTGTTGCTCGTAATTACATGTACCGTTAAACGTACAAGTATAGAATGTCGTATTGATCGCAATTACCTATACCGTTAAATATAAATACACGATTGAATGGGATCTATCATTACTTCGTTTCCTTTCCCGTTCAATGCCATAATTCACCTATGATTAATCTAACACGTCCGATACAATCGTATTTCTCACATCTTTGTTAGTTATAATTTAGTTTCTTCGTTTCTTCGATCGTAGAGCTATCATCCATCATTCGAGCAATGATCGCTTCCATTTAAAAATTCTATTTTCACCGGTGAAATTTCTCTTATCTGTGAATTCACTTTCTAATTCCATATGTTAGATACGTTCTTCTTAAGATTGTATACTATTCCCGTGTGCAAATCCAGAAGTATACACATTTCAATAGTCTCGCCACATACATATCAATCAATCATCGAATATTTGCTAAGCTTAAACATAATATTTATTAAAATAAGTTTTGAAAGACATTCTCAAAGTATAGTGTAATTCGGTTCTTAGAAAACACAATATTATTTATTTCTGCCCGAAGATACACAAATATCATAAAGAAATATCAACTTTCTATAATGTACAGTGTTTACTCGTCTTTATCTTAAATATGCTAATTAAGTGTTCCTAAACTAAACACGTATGCGTAATGATAATGACTTGGATGCAGGACACAGAAGTTTTTTAATTCGATTAAAATAGACACGCGTAATGTGTACGGTGTTTACTCGTCTCTATCTTAAATATACTAATTAAGTGTTCTGAAACTGAACACGTGTAGTGTGTACAGTGTACACATATATATAACAAATTTCATACTCTACGACGTAGAGAGAAATAGCCTTTTTGTACAAAAATTGTTACTGTACCAGCACCTATGCGTGGTAGCTTTCACTGGAGGATTAATCGTATCGCTAATCCAGGAAACTAATAATAATTAACAGCCACATCTACAAGTTCAATTTCGAACCGAATACGCTGCTAACAAATTATGTATTTGCATGTATGTTAATAAAACAGCCACGAGCAGTGAACGCGTTGACCAATAAAAAGCAAAACGAAATATAGTATCTGTAACGATAACAGTAATATCACTTTCGATCATCTACTTTGCTACTGGCCCAGATACGACGATACAAGGAAGAAAAATACCTAGCAACGTCCAGTCGTTCCCGGGCGATAAAACACAGCACGACAAGATGTTGAACTTTCTAAAACAGATAAACATATGCCTGTGTGACGGTTCGAGGGGAAAAAGCTAAGTGCACGTGAGACACCTCTTTAGAGCAAATCGACGTGTCGTTGCTCCATTTCATTTACAGAGTCTACAAAAAATATTTGCTCGCAATTATATTTAATTGTTATAACATACACATATCGATTAACTACGGCCAAGTATATCACACTTCCGCGATCATTTAGCGCTACTTTTATGTACGTAATCGCAAAGATACGATACTATTAAAACAGAATGGGCAAGCTGATAAAAGAAATAACGCTTCATCGAAAAATAGGAATACGTGCAAGTACTTCTGTAATCGCTGTATCGGCATGTACCTATACGTAACGTAAGATAAAACAACGGTCGCTGAAAAATGTACTCGTGGCAAACAGCAAACGAACAAACGATCGTAATCGACGAAACTTTCCCCTCGATAACCCTGAACAGTAAAAGTTTATCATTTTCTCTGGATCAAAACGCAAGGATACTTTCCCAAAGAGACAAATCTCTCCCCGAAGCGAGTGTTCTAGCAGCAACCTCGGTTTTTCAGCCGCCGATAACCTCGACCCGTGAAATCCTTCGTACGTCCACGATTCGTTATTTCAAACAAAAGCGCACAGCTTTTACAGTGTTACGTTGAGTCGCGAGCACCGCCGCGATCGTTTATCACGACGATCTCTGGCGCGGACAGAGAATCGTCGTTCAGAGCGCACCTCTCGGCCATCTTATCCGCTTCGAATGCGCAATAATAGGCGCTGCCATTATTTAATCAGCGAAACGTCTCGTTAGCGATGTGGGTCACACACGAGCACGTTTCCCGGTCTTTCACGGGGCGAACGTAAATCTCAAACCGGTGGTAGCTGCTCCTCCTCGAGCCACGCTCTCTCTCCTTTCATCCTTGCCTCCGTTTCCGGAACGTCTGGCGTCGTAGCGACCACGCATCGCTGCCCCTCGACAATGGCCAACCTCTGATGGCTTTCGTGTACGCGTAGATTCGCGTCAACGATAGCATTTCGCACCGCGAAACATGTTTTTCCGACACGATCTCCTAACTGCTATCGCGCGCAAGGACCATCTTTGAAAATTCCTCGATACTGTGAACTTCCATTTAGAACGGAATTTTAGCGTCCGACTGGACAGACTCCCGGTCCCTTTCGCACAATTAAACTGATACGAAGGCGACAGGTGAAAAATATGATGGGTAACATTTCTTTCATAGAAGAACAAGTTTAACGTTTAACACGTTGTCATGCAGCTGCACGTCAAAGTGATCTCGAGGTTAAACGGATGTTTTTGTCACCCTCTTGCACATTTAAAAGACATCAAGATCGTTGATTATATATGTACAGATATATATATATATATATATATATAATTCTTATCGAGTGTAACCGAAACACGTAGCAACCAGACTAATAATTATTCGTTTCTTACGATACGTTGTGGATTTATCAGGCATGTTTAAGACACATGTATCTTCAGATCCGACAGATTTTATTCCCCTCGTCAACTGTTCCGTATCAACACACTTTTCAGGCACCGGCTGACACGAAAATCAGAAAATCAATAAAATTGAACCAATTAATCAGCGGAGTACGCAGACCTATTAGCAACATTCCTATTTATCTGAAAATAAATATCCACTCGAACCATCCAGCGTCCTCATTGCGCTTTCGAGCACCAATCATCGAAATCACGACTTCGCTGAAAATTCACTTTTGCACCCGTCAGTCGTGCTAATTACCCTACCGGGCAAAATCATACTGTGGGTATCCTAATTACATTAACGTGGAAAACTTTTTGCGGGGGTAATTTCCCGTTCGAAGAACCATCGCCGTGGGAGTTGAACGAGCTCTAAATAATCGAAATAAAACACGGGGAATCCGGCTGATCTCGAAATTCGTGGCCGTATTCACGATCGATATAGCAACATTTAATGAAATTATTCGACGGTCTGAATGGCGTCAATTGTATCGGGGGCTCGTTAAGTTGCTCGATTCTTAATTAATTAGCGTCCTTACGCGATTCTCGCCGATATGTCTCGAAATATCGTACAGAAATATCGTCTGAATACGCGACAGCCCGGTGGCCGTTTTCCATTTCGCCATTTTCGAGAACGAGAACGTTCGCTCGCGAGGAAACGTTTATTAACATTCTCGTATAAAAGGATGCATTTTCGAAATGAGATTCCAGCAGATGCGAATAGCGAATCATTTCTCCTCCTATATACATAACTACGTACATATATTTTCCTGTCTTTCTGTCTGTCTTTCTTTCTTCCTATCTCTCGCTGGTCTCGTGTTTATTAAAGGCTTTTTACGACCAGAGAAATTCTTAGCCCGCCGTTTTCGTATGACGTAATAAGGAAGGAGCTCGAGGCTAGGAGAATAGGAGAAACGCCCGTCAGACCGATGAGGAACATTGATAAAGTGTCCTAAAGCTCGGTCCATATGTAACTTTCCGCGTTTCATTTCACTGGTAGACGCGATGAATTGAACGATACAAATAATAATATCGTACCAAAATAAAATAAATTGGGAATTATTTGTACATCATCAGATTTCTCAATTTCCCAATTTATGGATTGGGTGATCTGTGGTTTCTCGATGGACTAAATGTTACGCGTGTAATATTTTTTTTAATGAGATAATACATTTGTATACATTACCGTATCACGTGTTTCGTATGATTTATTATAACTTGTACAAGACGTATGACGTATTACGTACATAATATACAGGGTGTCACCGAAATAGAGCGATGTCTTGTTGTCCGGGTTTGTAAGATTTGCCTAACTATCGTTTATCGACTTATGAGCAGACAATCAGTAAGAGTAGGTTATTCTAGATGTGAAAATAAGCGAGAAACGTAGGATAAAATCTTTTCGTTTAAGACGTCGTTTTCAGGAAAGTAGTGTCGGGTAGTGCTAAGAGAGAGAAAGTGGAGTGAACATATTTACTTGGGAATTGGTCCGGTAGTGCGCGTCTATGATTAAACTTTTAATGTATTTTTTGTCGGAAACGAAGCATCTCGCAAATAAAAATTTCTTCTTCGTTTTCAATTTAATTTCGCTCGTAGAGTAACCTCCCATTGATTATCTACTCTCGCCCAGTCCGGAATTAGTCATAGTCAAGTATACTTTTTTTTTTATTTGTTAAAATATTTACGATCAATTCTCGTTGAGAATTTTCAATAACTTCATTTGACGTGATACAATGACATGGTTTATAATAGTTTATATCGTTGGTTCTAGTAGGATCTAAATATTCCATCTAAAGTGTATTTTCTTTTTAGTCTGCGGATCTGATCCGTCGTGTCAAATAGTTGGGTGATTAATGGGTTGTGGTGGTTGTTGTCTCTTGTGTTATATCCGCTTCTGGACTTGTATATTTCACCTTTGACTGTGGGTAAGTCAAGTATACTTGACTTCCAAACAAAATTTTCTGGAAAATAGAGCCCCGAACAAATACCGAAAAAATACCGCTCTACATCCTCCATTTATTTTTCCACGCGCAATCGTTTCTTATCGAGTTGTACGACGTGTCGTAGCTGAGTTACAGGACACCCTGTATATTTCTGTATCGTAGAATATTTTATGTAAAGCGTGATCGTATGTAGATTTCATAAAAACGTACTTCGCTTTATAAAATTCAATATTTCTTCCTATTAATTTTTCTTTATACCGAAAGAAAAAGACGCAAAAAGAGGAGGAACAAAAAGGAGCGCGGTTCGTCCCACTTTCTAGAAACTGTCCGTACAAACCAGTAACTCGCGAAGGAAGAAGAAGAGGAAAGCAACGTTTTCGATGTAACCTTTTTTGCTCGCCGACAAAGTTAATGGGCGAAGCGGTTCCGTGCAGCGAGACCTGCTCGCGAAATTCCCCGATAAATACGCAGGAAACGAGCCCGCATAACGATAGAAATCGATAACATCCGACGCGATAATATCGGTGGTATCCCGTGGCAGCGTTTATTCAAACGCGGCTGTGCTTTCGCCGCACGGCTGATTTCGAAACAAAGCCGAAACGGGCCCCGATAGTGTCATCGATTTATCATTGCTGTGATGGATTATGGAATTTACTTTATGGCCAACCGGTTGAATTCACCGACATGAAAATTCGTTTTGTTTCTTTCTTTTTTTTTTTTTGTGCAAAATTGCGAATATGAGTACTATGCACGTACGATATTCCGAGCAACGTTTCACCGGCAAATGTGAATTGATTAGAGCGAGGAATTTCGTTCGTGAAATGTTTAACTGTTTTTTGGAGAATTCCCATTGCAAAATTGTACTATACTTTTATTTCGTAATTGTTATATAATGAAACAAAGCGACCAGTGTAGATATTGTAAATATAGATTGTTCTACCAGAAAGGAGTAACAAATTTGTTTGGTTTAATTATTGAAAATAAAATAAAATAGGAAGGAGAAAGGGGAACCAAATTTAATTATCTGTTGTACCAGTAGTGTTACGAGTTAAAACATACCATGATCTTTGTACGTGTATAAAGAGATATTTGATAGAATTAGATGAAATTCTAATCATCTATATGGCGCAATTTCTCGAATATTATTTTTATATTTATGTGTAATATTTAATGTTATATCGTATTCCCGTGCAAATTGTAAAATGTAGCGATATAACGAACGTTAAATATTTGTCTTTATTAATGTAATTTCAATTGGATTTAATATCCACGTTTATTAATTTTACATTTTAACAAAAGTAAGAATACTTCGTTATAGTTCGTTCAAATGACACTGGTTATTGTGGAAGTGCGTTATTTCGAAATGCAAAGTGAAGTATAATTTTGTATCGTTGCATCTTATCGAAACGTTTATTGAATTTCGTATCCAAGAGAATTAAACAAAAATTCTTCGCATCTCTGATGATTTTAAAGCAAAGGGTACGAATTAATTCGAAACCATTAAACGTTTCAAACTACGTATTAATTTCGAATCCTAATCTATCGGCATTGTTTTCCTACGACTATAAATTCAGTGCTTTTAATTTTAACATCTTCTAAGACAGTCCAAGACTGTTTCCTCAAACCCATTCTTCCAGCAATTCCTCAAATCGCATCCCCAAAGGATCCGGAGTCATAAACACGCTTCATAAAGTTTCAATACTGAAACTACAAGTTGCAGGTGACATAATGGATAAACGGTCGTCAAGCGTTCTTATATAACTCTAACTAATATTATATTGTTATCGATATTCAGTAAAAGCGTTCTCGTGTTTCGTCTGCAATATTCAAGGCGAAATATACAAACGGTGGATCGATGGAAAGTGTATTATAGGAAAACTCCCACTTGGCGCTAGCTAGCCGTTTTTCACAAAAATATATCAGATACGCCTCCTAAAATAATCGTAGACAACATTTTTCTTCAACACTTGCCTGATTTTTATTCCACCATCGGTCGAGCAATGTCCCTTGCAGGTTTCTTAACGACTTTTCTCCTGAACGTATTGCGCAATGCTTTTCAGAGGATTTCTAATTAAGCATCGTTGGTATCGATTAATTACGTCCGCAAAGTCTGTTACACCATCGATTAACCGCGCCTTATTTATCGTCTCGTTTACGTTTCCCCGACGTCGTGAAGCTGAACGAATGGAATATAATTCGCCTGCAGTCCTTAAATATATTTAAACGTCGAATCATTCTTTCGCCAGTGATATGGTAGCTAATTGCACGTTTGCTGAGAGTACGCGATTATTATTATCCTTAAATAAGAAGGAAGCAGAAATACGTCGAGTATTACGTTAAGATAGCGAGGTACAAGATGAAACGGGCTCTGAAGGAATCTCGGCGACTGTTACGAAGAATATGAGGTTTAGAATGAATAATTAAAATGCTTGAGAGACGTTTTGAGAGATGTACATGCGAGGAGAAGTGTACCGCGCAATTATTATTTTAATAATCAGTGGTTTTGTTACTGTCTCTCTCTCTCTCTCTCTCTCTCTCTCTTCTTGTCTCTCTGGTAGATTCTTATACGTGTATACGTAAGCCACTTCACGAGGTTTTCTAGTAACTGGAAATCTGTCGTATAAACGTTCATTTACGTCGAAAGGTCATACTTCTATTATTTGTTTTCTTATGTGTTTTCTATTTTTAGCAAAACGATCAGAACAAGGTAATTTAAGAATATTCAGGTTTACGATATTTGACGAATATGTTACTGGCTTTTTTTTAGAATAATGCTTCCTTTATCTCGAAAATAAGAATCAATTTATTGTACTTATTTATTCTATACGATACGATATGAAATTGCGAAATGTTTTCGGGTAAATTTATTTCGAACGATTCCTCGTGCGTATAATACGAAACGATTATTTATTTAATTTATATTATTTATATTATTTAATTATCTCACTGGGAATTTATCATATAATATATAATTTATAATTCATAATATAATTATTATTACGATAGAATTTCGACGCGAATCGTCCGAACGAAAAATTATAATTTTTTAATTCTACCCGGTTTCGTTTGCCTCTGTCCATATTTGCTTCGTAGACATCAGGAACGCAAGCTGCAGAATTTCACCTGTCCGTCATCCATTCATCGATCTTTTCGCGTTTAACAAAATTAAAAATTAAAAAAGAAAAAAGAATTCCGCGGATGCTCGAGTCGCGCGGTCTAAAATTCCACGCGTTACTCTTCCGTAATTACTATATTTCTCTTTTATTTATTATATCGATACGCCAGCGTCACCGTGCAAAAGAGTAAACGCGCCCCCGAAAAACTGTCCACGATGAAACAGGACGATCGTTTCACTTTTCAAACGGGGAAATGGCCGATTCTCTAGGCGACGTAATCGAGCGTGGCCACCGGTTACCGAGCACGAGCAACTCTCGTTGAAATGGAGAGGCGATCGGTTCAATGGCAGAAGCGTGTCCGCGTGTTCTCCATGCTGACCCGTGACCGCCTCAGGTGTAATTAAACGCGGCGCCGGCAAATTGCATTCGTTGTGCTGCACACAACGCCGGGGGCCTTTCGCCCGTTTGTATTCGACAACGTGCCCTATCTCCGGTTGGCGTGCGCCAAACCTGTTCGCGATTTCGAGCCATCCAGAACAATGTGTAGGTGGGTAAGAGAAACACAGGCAACATTTAGAGATTATATTGGGTCCCTCAGGATAGTTTAATTTACCCACGGATCCCTGACCACTGCTATTCTTCAGAATCTTTACATCTTCGCTGTTTGATCTGCTCCGCTCTGTCGTGCAAACTAACAGCCGAGAAGCTAAGAATCGAGCTGCTAAAATAACAAAAAGTAGGAAAGAGGAAGAAGAAAGGAATAATAGGAAAGGAGAAATCTTTGGGAGGGTAGATGGGGCGAATTGATAAGAGAATAGGAAATAAAAATGTGGTGTGGGATTAAAGGACAGGGGAAGGAGATAAAAGGCGCTTGCAAGTGGCAAAGGAAATAGGTGAAAAGATGAAAAAGAGGAAGAGAGAAATTGTGAGTATAAACGAAGAGAAAATGAAATGGAATAAAGGAGAAATAAAGGTTTTAGTAGTAGCGTATGGGCAGATCGAACGAAATACATTATTAGACAGAAAAGAGGGAACAGAAAATGCGTGACTAATATAAACAGAATCGTGGATATAAATAAAAGAAAGTTCATATAGTAAAATAACAAAAACGTACTGAAATAAATATGCACAAAATATATGCAGCTGAACATTGTTTAAAATACGACAAAGAAGATTATAAAATTGTATTTATATCTCCTTTATTAAACAATCCTAATTGTTTACTACGATTAATTTACCTTTCTTAATGGCTATATAAAAATAACGTAATACAATTTCATTCGTAACACGAAAGGCTCGAGAACCTTCACGACAACGTTCAAAGGGAAGGCAAAGCCACGGAGGGAAAATAATACAAAGCGAAAGAAGGTTGAAACGAGCGATAAAACAAACAAGGAGGCAGGAAAGTGGCCGCATAAGCGGAAGTATACGTATAAGAGTATAAAAGGGATGGAAAGTCGGGGAGAATCAACGGGACAGAACGAAAGTAAAATAGTAGAATAGAAATAAGAATGGTAAGCGATTGCAAAAGAAAAGCGGCCGACACGAGACGGGACAAGAGGAAGAGGGAAAGGGAAAGTGGAGGAACGCGAACAAATGAAAAACAGGGGAGAACTGTCGAAGAAAAGGGGCACGAAGGTATGAAAATAAAGAGGCAAACAGAGAAAAGGACAAACAGGTCCGTATGAAAGCCGCCACGAGCACAACACGCAAACAAACACGTGCATCTTTGTACCTGGAATATGCATAAACGCGTCAAAGAAGCTACTGTACTAAATTTTATTCAGTGTTCCGTCCAGTTTCAACCTGGAATTCTTTATCGGCACGATCGAGCAAAGGAAATTGTATTCCGCGCGCACTCTCCGCCGTAGTTCGAGCGCTCTAACGTCTTGGAATAAGTAGTCGTATTTTATTAGCGCTTGACACAATATCCTAGTTCCATTTGCGCGAAAAATAGAGGAGAGAAGTCGTTAAGAATAAAGAAGAAAAAAGGCGGATGAAGAAGGAAGGACGATGGACGATGATCGATCGTTTACAAAGACAACGCGCGAAAAAGTCACGGTACTTCATTGGTTGCACTTCAGAAATTCAAAAAAAATATTTGTGAATGGCGCCGTAGAAAAACAAAATCGCCGTGCGTCGCGTCCCCACGGTAGAAAGAAATTTTCCGAACGTCTGACTCGCGGGAACGTTTCTTTTTATCGGCCAGCGACCAATCGCGCATCAGCCTCGTAGCGGTCGACAATAAAACGCTTAAGTGTCGGGAAACGCGACGAATAAGTCTCGGAGACTTGCTACTAGCCAGACGAAATAAAATCGAAAAAGGAACAGGGGAGATATTTACGCGCTTGTTTCATTTCGTTTCACTTCCGTCTGCGCCTCGCGCGCCCGATATTCCCATTCCTCTCGTCTTCGCTATTAGAAACGTTATAATTAGTGCGATCGGTGATCACAGATTGGAATTATCGGTTTAATAGCAGTAGCTGCAATTTGAGACGATCGTGCTCGCTTCTGCTATCGAATCGATAATTCCGACAGATTAGTACGTCTTATTCCATATGATAATCGTTCCATATAGTAGTAAATAATTATTCCATATAATAAAAAGAAAAACAGTCTTTATAACAATACTTTATAAGCGCACGATCCTTTCGATGCGTCTTTTATCGTCATCGGTATCTAGCGAGATACTGACTACTCGAACAATTTGTAACGAGATCCAGTTTTCCAATAAATTTCGAGATAAACGTCAGAAAAATTGGTGATTTCAGAAAATGATCTTACGACGTGTCTTCTTGTTAGTCCGCAAAGGGTTAACGTCGAAAGCTTCTCTCGTGGAACTCGAGTTCTATAAAACCTACTTTTCGAACATTGTCTCGTATAATACGTACGAGTGTTTACGCGCTTATACGAAAGCTGCTTTCCGACTGCACCGGCGAAATCTCAATTTCGCTTCACTTCCGGCAGCGCTTTGCCGTTTCAGGGAGCTACGACGAAGAGGTCGAACTTGTGCGAGAAATCTCGACGTCTCTGAGGCGTGCACCGCGCCCCGCGCTCTCAATTATCGGGCGACTTTCACTTCTCGTTGCGTAATCGCATCATGAGAGTTCTGCGATAATTAAGACAGCGCTCGTCGAACGTGTTATGATATCGTTTCTAGTAAACAGCGTCCATTCTTCGAAGGTGGTGGAAATATTTACGCGATGCCGAGTATATGTAACTTTGATATAGGTAAATCGGCTCGTTGATTTTATTAGGTTTAATCAGAACACCTATCGGATATTTCTAAACAATGGAGCATCGAATCGATTAACACGTTCGCTACTGCAGATTAAACATTAATTTAAATCAGATCGCAAGCTGCAAAATGAACGATCGTGTAAATCTTTCGTGCTTGATTTAGAAAAAACTTCAGACAATTAACGCTCATAATAAATGTACAGCGTACATTGCATTAGTACTGGAAACACAAGCTATTAAGTGGATTTAAGAAGAAGATTTCAATCGATGGTTAAACGAGACCAGAATGACCAAATATGTTAAATCTTCTGTTGTTTAGAAATATTTGTCTATAAGATAGAGGTTTACCTAATGGCCTTAAGTAGGAATATTTTTGGATTTGAAGGAAATTTGTAAGGGAGGGTGAAGAGAGGAAATTCTGGAACGAAGGATATTTTTATTTGTATAAAAAAGTTTACAATTTGAAGGAAATTTAACAAGTTTAGTTAGTATTTCAAGGATTTGTTGACTCCGATTCAATAGTAGTTGATGTAGATGTATGTGCACTTACTGAAATTGTCAATTTCTTGGTGCTGTAAGAACTTCGTAAAAAGTTGTAAATGTAATACATGTAAAGTATAAAGAAAATTCAGCGACTAATATCTTAAAAAAAAAATGTTAATAGGTTAAATCGTTAACAATAAAGACAATAGTAACATTTTCATACCTTGCTGAGCATTTGAGTTTGAGTATTCTTCCAACTTGCTAATTTTACTTTTAAATTTTCACGTGTAATTGAACATGTAATCAAGTTACTAGCGTGTTGTTTACTTAAAAAAATTGAACTTATTAAATAATCTTTTTCTTTAACCGGACGAAAAGATCGCTAATCAAGTGCTCGCATCCTTGTTATGCATAATTCCTTTAGTGAGATATTTTTAATACTTTAAATTTTCTACGAACAAATTAACACGACGAATCTTATGTTTCTTTCAAATCTCGTGTTGTACGTTCGTGCGGAAATATAATGTATGTTAACGTGAGATTAGATAGAAAAAATTGATTAGCTCCATAGATAAGTAACGTTCAATGTTTAAAACATCAGAAATTTATAAATACGTGTATGGATAATTGAGAGTCATAGAGTCAATGTTCGAGTACAAGCGATATCCTAGTTTATTGCTTCGTTTAATATTATTTGAATTAATAAATCTCCCATTCTGTATATTGCTAATTATTCATCATGGCTAATTAGTTCGTACGTTTTACGGAAAATTACGATTAATTTTGCACACGTCGAACAGTATTGCTAAATTTTAATGTGGTACGTAACGAAAATACATTTTGATAAAAAGGATTATATTAATAGTATTGTCATATCTTATTTAAAAGATTATATTATTAGTAGTATATTAGATTGATAAAGACAGATTATATTACTCGATATATCGCTACTTCAAATTGATATTCATTAGTACGCGTACTAATTCATCTAATATTCATTAGTACAATTTTACGAGTGCTTTATACTTGAATTAAAAGATGCTTATCTGTGTCCAGATACTTTCACCGTATCAATCCGCTTCTGTATCGATATTTTTGAAATTAAGATCTACAGACGCTTTCTTTCTTATTTCGTCTATCTTTATTCGTAGTCGCGCGAACTTGGAATTTTCGCTGTTTCTCGGTAACGACTTAGGCAGGTTATTGTTCGCGAGTTTTGCCACTGTTCGAGAAGCTAATTAATTTCTCATTAGTCAGCGTCTCGCCGCGGAGAATTACAAATTTCGTACATCTTCCACCATCATGAAAGAGGAATGGAAGCCAGGAGAAGAGACTCGTAGCATATTCAAGTCTAGGTCAGAAATAGAGTTCACAGAAACAACAGGCGTTACAAGTAGATTCAGATCCAGACGCAGACTGGCGACGTTCCATGACGGTCATTCCGATACAAAATCGACTAATTATCGATAATTGCCGTACATCATCGAAGACTAAAGATCAAAAGTTCGATAAAGCAGCTTTAAAACGAAAGAAATTTCCCCGAGAACGAGACTCGGCCCGTTTGAAAACACGAAATCACGAGTTTAATAAATCAACCATCGAACCGCTCGAAATTTCACTGAAAACTCGAAACCTCTGTGCTCGCACGGGAAGAATTATACGGCGTACACTTGCCGGCGAAGTGTTTCCGCGTCAGGAAGCAGCTGGTACTTGCAAGAATACATCAGTTTCCGGCGCTGGTAAACAAGCAAGCGAATCGTCGGTATTACACGCCAGGGCGACGACGACCCGACGAATCGATGTGTGTAACCCTGGTGCACCAGCTAGCTATTCGGCTCGACATCGAATATGCATTAAAACGAGCCAGTCCAGGCCGAACGTTCAACGTTCAACGCTTGAAAACCCGACCTGAACTTCGTCCGATTAATAATTTCCCAGTTTTATTTCCCTGTTCGGCGGAGACTGGACCTCTATTGATGGCCAACCTTTCGTTTACAAACCATTATACGATATTTTGATTATTCAGTATATAATTGATGATTCGCGGCTTGTGACCGTGTCCCGATCACGATGATGAACTACGTACGTATGTATATAGCATGTAGAGTTGCTACATCGAGATTTGAATGAAGTTTGATCATTGTGATTAATTGTGTAATGTACTTTTTTCTTCTTTTGGATTGTTCGCTTGGAAGATTAAGAGGAAATATAATAATCGATACACCGAAGTTTTACGTTTTACTATATTTACGGAATGCTCGTTATGATAGTGTCCGATATGATTTTTCAATCGTTCGTAACAATGTGATAAAGGAAAATTATTGACTACAATTTTCTTGTATCGATGGATGATACGTAGTAGATAATAAACATTTCCAACGTTCGTACAGGGCGATTCGATGCATTGAGTCGTAACGAATTCAAGATTTGGTCCATGATTTCGATTATTTTAATGCAACTACGTAATCTTTTTAATTATATCGGAAATCGGTGATATTAAGATGAAAATTCAACAAGCGTAAGACATGACATTTTACTTCACAGTATGCCAAATTTGCAGCATATTCGAGTTTGAATTTTAGATTTAATACGTACGTACGTGCGCATACGTATATTACACATATTTCAAAAAATGGGATTTTGCTAAGGAAATTTTGAACTCTCGTTGAGACAATGCACATTGAAGAATATTTTTCAGTAATCGAATTTTAGTTACGCATAAATATTTTTCTATGTACATGTTTTACAACGAAATGTTTCGCCATTTTTCAACTCAAACGCGTTAATCCTGTAACATTTAACGTACGAGAAAAAGTAAAAGCTGAGAGAATAATACGTTCGTGTGCCTGTCTAATTATAGAGATAGTTCACTCGAAGAAGCATTTATAATAATTTGACGCAGAATTTAGAAAGCACCAATCTAATAGATCACGTACATCAAAGAAGATCTGGAGCCACTTTTTGTACGTAAATGTTTCCGCGTGTCCTCGAAAACTCTGCAACGTTCGAACATCGTTTTAATGCAAAATTATGTGCCTTTGTCAAATGTTCTATGATGTTGTACGTGAAACCGCAATCTAAATACGTCCATTAGATCTTGGAACACGTACGCTGAAACGGGCTCCTAATTATAATTGGTCGTCGATTGATGCTTTCAGCTATTGTTGAACGATATATATACAACAGATGCTCTCTCAACTCTGTATACGCGAAGTTGTAAAAAAGAATTGAAATAAACAAACTTCTTCGATATCTGGATGAAAAAGTCGGTGAAATTGAACGGCAGAGATATGCCACTCACGTAATCCTGGACACACGTAATACGTAATTGTATAATGTGAAACGAGTTAAGAGACTGGCTCGTGAAAGTGCAATCATATCGCATCGGGCCGATCGGAATTTATCATATTAAAGTTACGTTTCTGCATCTAATTCACTATAATATTATGTAATGAATTAGAATGTAACGAGGCGTTGATCCGCAGCCAGGAAATCCTGTCTGGCTTTCTTGCCTATTCGCTAGTTACACCCACCGTCAATCAAGCCGCGTGTTTCTATTTTCCACGAATTGCCTTTCGACAGATTGTTGATTGTTTATGCAGCATTCTCACGTAACGTGGAAATTTCTTCCCAACTTTATTCATTTTCTTTCCTTTTCTCTTCTTTCTTTTTTTTTTTCTTTTTTTTTTCAAAGTCGAGGTTGATATGAAAGTCTAATCTAGCCTCTGGTTATGAGAGATTTCTGCCGAGAAGATATTGTTCGATATACAGGATGTTTCGTTAGTTCTATAAACATCGGATATCTGTGTTATTTCAGGCAATAAATGAAAATATTATTTCGAGAATTTTGCATGTATCGTTTCAAGAGAGACGTAACGCGATAGAAATAGTTTTTATAGATTTAATTTCTAGGCTTTAACGTTACTTTCGGTAAACACGAAGGCTTTGAATATTTTAAGAATATCTGTATGTATAGAGTTAGAACGCATATCAATAAAGATCCTTTCATATTTTTCTGAAACTTCAGGAAAGCTTTTTGCCTGGCAAGAAAACTTTTGCAGAAGCGTTTAATCTTCTTTTTAACCAAATTTTCTAAATATCTAATTTTATAAAAATACTAACGCGCATTTACCGTGCAAGTTATTTAAAACAGCAAAATTGACTTTTTTTGCCTGTCTCCCAGAACACTCTATATTTGTCGCTGAATAGTTTATAGTACTGGTACGATCACTTGGAGTAGCTTGCACAAAGACATAAAAACGATTGTAAGTTGAAAACTAGGTCAAATTCAAGGACCAACTTTTGTAAGAATTTTTGCGTGTGGTATTCGTCATGAAAATTATGCTCACGATTTATGAAGCGTGTTATATTATATTATTATATTATTTCAACACACACACACACACCACACAATGAAAGTTTTTAGCGTACGATTTATTCATAACATTAATATCAGCATAAACAGTTCAAAATTCGAGTGACGCAAATAATTCAAAAATTTCTATCATTCTCTAAACTCACCTTCTCTACTTTCCAATCTATGGACCCGATCGATATGACTTCAACTCGAATAATACAAAATTCCAATGTTTTATAAACTAAAGAACGCGAAAGTGGACAGAGAATAAGCTCGCTGCAACATTCCCAAGTTATTTAGCTAACAGAATTCCCCGTACGAAAAATAAACGAGTATACGACTCTTAATTAAACTCTCCCCGAAGATTAATCTCCTGTGCGTCTCACAAAGGAACCTCTCGAAGACCGTTCAATAACTCTATCGCTAATAACTTTGAACTGAACGCGAATAAGAGCCGCCAAACGTGATATTCGTTCCCGGAAGTACACGAGCCAACGTACGATGAACTAGCAGTCTCGTTGAAAAATACTGAAGTTTGCTGATTCTATGTAGCACGACCTACTTCGAGGATACAAACCGGAGATCATGAACGGAACAAGGGAGGAACGGAACGCGGATAAAGGCGCGGAAGGAAGGAGAACAGAGGGAGCTTACTTTGCTGACTGGCTTCCGAGCAAGCTTTTGAACACGGCCGCTCAAAGCGCTCTTGAATAATATATGCAAGTCACACTCTCGCGAAATTTATGTATCACGTTCTCGACCAAGGAAAATACGTCGGACCGATGTTTGCCAGGCGTATGTGTCCGAGAAAATAATAATATTTCGTTTGAGAACGATCGACGACAAAAGTCGATGAATGACGCGACACGTGCGTCCTCGTCGAAAGTTTCCAGTCGATATACATCCGTTTCTCTTCGCTCTATCGCGATACAACGTATAAGAAGAAAGCGTAGCAGATAGCTTATTCTAGTTTAGGATTAACTCTCTAGGGCTGGATTAACAAATTGACGAATAATATAAATTTTTCATCGACGAGTAACACCGGACTGCATCGGTGTTCGACGAACGTCGAGTATCAGATTCGATAATTATTCGCTGTCAAATAGACGATCAATTTCTGTGAACGCCAATCACGGTAGATAAACCGTGAAAGAAGTTGGAACATTGATCGTCCACGTTGCGATGGCAGAAGTTTTTGCGACGGCAGAAACGGAAATAGAGTAACGGGTCCTCGTGTTTTCTGTTTTTCCACTGTTGACGCTGGAAACAGTACGACTCTGGCCAGGTTCGGATGCAGCGTGAGAAGACAAATAATTTACTTAACCAATGACTAATTGTAAGTTGCCCGGTTTACGAGCTTAATTCGTTGTTTGTGTCGTTCGTTTCGAATTATTTGACCATAATTTGTTTGGCACATAGCGGAGGAAATGGCTTGAATAGTCAATCGCGTCAATTTGGATTGGATCGGGTAAACGTACAGCTTCAACAATATCCTTTCTATTTGAATTTCGTTCTACGCTTGATAGTCCTTTGATCTACGAAGAGTTTCGTAGTTTTATATTTTCTCGTTACGAGTGTTTTATGTGTTTCAAGATTTTTTATCCAGATTTTTTATTATTCGACGGACGATACTTTAATCGATTATATTTCTCTCCGAATAAATTAAATTATTAAATTACAGAGTCGTTAGTCGGTATCCTCCGTTGATCAGAAACGTCAATTATTTCGAATCTCGCGAATGGACATTTAAAATATAAATTGCCACGAAGTGAAAAGTCTGCAGCAGTCTAACGATGAAATATGAATTCTGTGGATTTCTAAAGCTTTCTCACAAATGCAGAAACATCCACGATCTACTTGTAACTTAACATCTACGCGCAAATGGAATTCCAATCTACGTCCAAAGAAAATACCATAAAACTCTAAACAATGGCGATACTTTTCATCCACTTACGTAAGGTTCGCTTCTGCGGCAAATCAAAAGATACCGAAGATAAGTTTCGTCTATGAAGCGGCTGCAATCGATACATCTGGTCACGACGACGAATCGCGCAGCGTCTTATCTGCGCTCGTCGCGTTTTCTCCGTCGACTTTCACGCGGGGGAGACCCACGATGTTTGTAGCTGTGTATCGCGACCGTAAATCTTTTATAGTTGGTCGTACATTCAGTTCGTAATCATACAGCGTTTAACATTTCACTTACCACCCCAGGCCTCGGTAATATTCCGCGGAACAGAGGCACAATTTCTATTTCTACTTATAAATTCCGCTCGGCCGAACCAACTTTCTCCTCACGGGAGTACCTCGAATTGATGGACGTTCAGTACGTGGCCGCGAACATCCGAGGATATTTCACTCGGAAAAACAGAGTGGAAACCCTATGGGACCGTATGGGCATTCGCGAAAAACCTTGGCCGAAAAATGTATTAGCAGACCACCAACATTTACGTAACTTTATATTTCTATAAATATTTATGATTGCAGGAATGAAATTCTCAGTGGAAGCTGTAATCGCAGAATCGTGCGATCAACAGTAATTTAAAATTCTAAAAATAGTCCGAAATATTCCCTTCTATCAGCATCGCATCGGTTTCATGATAATCATTTGTACGTGCTATGTTTAAGTATACGTTTGTTGTTCTAGCATTAAGTTTCCCATAAATGCACGAATATCCGCGGTCAAGCTTGTTAAAAACACAGTGAAATAGAGAAATAAATCGAACGACTCAAAGTCTTTGTTTCTCTTCCTTGAAAGTTCGATGAAAGATAGAATTTATTGTCCAGTAGGTTTGAGATAATGTACTTTGTATCTTTAGAAATTGCTTCGAATATGTTCAATTTATTATGTGCCACATGTTATCACTTAGGCATTTATATTTATGTATGTTGGATCGATAAATTCTTGAAATAGAAATAGGATTCTTGTGATGCATATTTCAGTGCTACAAAAGCAATGTGAATTAGCCTTTCATTCGTATTGGGTGTGGTTTATATTTAAATTTAAACAGATTTCGTATTAAATTCGAATTTAGAAATTTTCAAGTGTTTAATTTTGTATACCTAAGAATGGAGTTGATGTTAAATTAGTTTTTTAATAGGCTAATAGATAGAAGAAATTATTTTAAGCAATAAAATGCACTGATTTCCAATTTTTTTTTAGTTAGCTATGCAAAGATTGAATGCATCAATCATGCATGCGCAAGGAAAGTTTATTTAATTTATTAATAGTAGTTCTCATCTTTATTTGATTCTCCTATGCTTTCTCTTATATATATTACGTGATACATGAATATTATTAAAATATATGAACTGACAGCGAACAAATGACCGAAATTAACGTCTACTCATTTTCTATAGAATCGACAGATATGTGAAACGTTCAGAGGTCACATCAATTAACTCGAAACTATCTCTTTCGACTAAATGGAAAGTAAAAAAGGTGACACGTAACAAGTAGTTTTAAAAATCTTCCTTGAAATCTCCGTTACTTGCTTCCTTTCAATAAGCGAATTTATGGAAACAAAGTACCTGTTTCTTAATAATTCAACGCTAATTACACACCTGGATAACGAAACTGAGAAAATTTCAAACTTCTGATAGGCTTGTACATACGTATAGTAGATAAAACGTAAATTTTCGGATATTTTCTAAAGTTTTCTTTTTCTATATAAACTGAGAATAATGTGATCCTTTTAAACGACGAAACAGCTGCGAAACGCCCACTTAACACATATAAACTAAAATTTCATCGTAACGTTGCGTGACAATTTTAAAATCGTTCCGGATCTTCCCGTTTCCATCTTAGCAATTAAGTTACGATCTGTCAGACATAAACGAGTGTCCGTGTATTCTTGAACGGCAGTGTACACGAGTCCAAGTAAAATTCACGGTAAACATCTCTATAAAACCTAAAAAACAAAATCAACTTGCCTCTCGCAAAGAGAATCAATTCGGCTAAATCCTTCCACTTCTGTCAAATATAATCGCAGAGGGAAGGGGAGAGGGGCAAAAAGATGGGAGGAAAAAAGCATTAAAACAGCGGAAAGTACATGCAACGTAGGGAAATACGATAGCGTCGTTTCGTGTCTAATTTGCATACGTGGAACGGTCGGCCGCGATGAATCTCGTTGTTCCAAGACGGAAACGAGCTCGCTGGTAAAAAGTTTGGTACGCGGGAAAATTTATTCGTGCACGACCGTTTAAGGCGTCGTTAATACGGTACGCCTTAACGAATTCCCATGAAGAAGCACCGAAAAACTTCGGTTCACCGGTGGTGTAGTATACGTCATTACGTGCGCGGTATGGCGCGTTCACTTCCGCCTTCGTCCCTGGAAATTACAGACCATCCGGGACCGCGATAAATTACAATGTATCGGCGTGCGAACGTGTGAGAGCGTTGGCACGACGTTCGATCGTTTAAGAATACACACACCGTTGATTAGGCAGGGTTGCCTTGACTACTGCACAGTTTTCAACACTTGGATACGTCGAGCTTACTATCTTCTTACATAAAGCTTACAGAGAAGTGAAGAACGTAGAAGATCATCGGCTATATTTTTTCCAATGAAATAGTTTAAAAATTGTAGTTTGTACGTTGTCGATCGATCGAGTGAAAATTTGTATTTGTCTTTTTTTTCGTGTAACTTTGTAATCTACAGTATTTTTTCGTGCTCCTTAAAATCTTGGAAATATTGCTCGCCATGGTATTAGAGTATCGAGAATAGTAAAATATAGCTTGTCTTGATGATTGCTACGTTTACCTTCCACGAAACTTCGACTTGTGGGCTAAACATTCCTCTTTAAATCTGATAGATCGTTTCCATTTCCAATTACGTCTGATCAATATTCCGCTGTTTGATCGTAAGGTGACGATGAAACCAGGAAATCGACGTGTGTGAAAATTCACTGCGATTTTCGAAAAGTTAGTTTTTTTGTTATTTTTGTTTTATAATTTTTTTAACGGCAACACACGTATGTTATCAGTATTTTTAGTGAAAAACTCCAGGGACACGGAAAGGTACAAATTATTTTTGCACTGGCTGCAGAGATAATCCAAGTTTATATTTGGAAGGCTGTTCCAAAAATTATCGCGAGGATCATTTAAGATTCGTATTACCCTAAACAATTTTTCCTACAATTTTAACCATATGTATAAATGTATCTCCATGTTTTAGTAACAGTTTTATACTTCTCCCGTGTCTGTTCTGGTTTGCAAGTATAAATGACGTTTATACCAATTGTATACGTGTTACATAATTTTCTCAGTCTTGAAATAAATATCGTTATCTGCTGCGCGTTTATCTTTTCGAAATTTTAGCTAAAGCGCTATTTTACTCGGATGACATACACCATATGTCACATGGTCATTCGACGTCAAAATTATTACGGACGCCCGGTGACATACCGTGCACGCCGTGGCGTACTTTTAAATAAAAGTTGTCCAAAAAGTACCTTCTTTTTTAAATCCTAGATTGATTAGTTTCATGTATTTTTTTTTATTACAAATCCAAAAAAGTTTTCAAAGTCATTCGAAGGAGTTCCGTTCAAAGTCTCCAATATCAAATGCGTTGAACGAGTTGTTTCTTAATTTCTAAAATCGCACAATCGCAAGTTCATAAGGATAAATCAATTTTCAAATTGGGTTTCAGTTCCTGCAAACGTAGATGCACTACGTAGATTCCAGACAAATAATAAACAAAACATATTTTTACCCTTATCATATTTTATACTTGAATGGATATAGTTGCACTTCCAGTGAGAGGACGACTCGTGCTCGACAGTGATTGTCCTTCCCGTGATTGTCTTTGTCGCGGTAGAAAAATTTCGGTACCGTTCGATGGCGTTACGGGCTTCATAAAATCGCATCGGTGGCGGTACAGTGCCGGTGATCGGGCCCCGTTTCCAGACGCTACTACGATCAACTACACTGCTCCTTCCTCGATCTCTTATACTCTTCTTGCTCCCTTTTGCACAGCGTACTTCTCCTATCCATCCTTCCCATCGTCGCTGCTTCTTCTCGCCGCCATCTTCCTTTCATCAGTCTTTCTCTCTGTCTATCGATCTCTGTCTAACCCCTGGCCACGTAACGACACGTCTTCTGGCAGGGGTTTCACGAGAGTCCAACGGTATATATAATGTTGCGGACTACTCCTATACGGTTCCCTGTGCACTCCCTTTGCGGACGGCCCCGTTTCGCTTTTTTCCTCTTCCTTTTTCTTTTCCTTCCCTCTTCGCTCCGCTCGTCTCGTCCGCTCGTTCTTCCTCTCGCTGTTCTCCCTAGGCCGTGTGGTGTGTTCTCTCTGTAACGGTGACGCGAGCTTTCCGTTACACGAACCACCGCGTGTGGCTGCGAGCCTCGCGCCAGCAGGAGCAGCAGCCTGTTCCCTTCCTCGGTGGCGTTCCCGACCGTCGTTGCATTATGGATGCAACGGGCCTGTTCCTCGTCCAATGGAAGAAACCAGCCCGTGCCTCGGACGAACGTGGCTCTCGTACCATCGTCGTCCTGACACGACGCCACTCTTCTTTGTACATACTCTTTCAACATATTTCTTCTCCTTTTCTTCTTTAATCCTGGCCTTCCCTTATTTTAGCCTGTCTGACAGTCCGATATTTTTGTTGTTCCTTCTGGTCTCGTATTTTTATCTTTGTTTGATCGGTGTTCCATTTTATTCGAATAGAATTGATTCGATTCTTCGTCCTGTTCTTTCCTTCTGTTGCTCTTACCTTGTCCTGTGTTTCCTTCTATTTCGTTCGTTCGTCTGTTGGACATTCGCTATCTTTCTTATTCCGTTTGTCTGTGTTCGGTTACTTTTCGATTTTATTTGATTAGAATTAACAGTCTTCTATCCTGTTCTTTTCCGTCTTCTTTGTCTATGCGACTCGTCCGTTGCTCGTATAATTGTCCTTTATTTCTCGCCTTTACTTCAAATGTCTGTGTCTCGTCGATTCATCTCACTTTCTCCTAATTCTCCTAGTGCGACTTCCCTTGTCTCTGTATTTCTCGCTGTTTCCCTGCGTCTATCTTCGTTTCGCCGTTGTTCGACTCTATTTGGCCAGAACCGATAGTCGCCCTTTTTTCCTCCGTTCTTTCTCCCTGGAGTCTGTGTACGCGTGACCATTTCCATCGAGAAGCGATTCCGTTAGCTCCACGCGCTTTGTGCTCGTTTTTTGGTCGTTAGAAAGAAGGAAGGCGAGTCGTGATCTCGTCCGTTGCGCTCGAATCGGCGATGATCGCGTGGAAACTCGACATTGAGAAGCATGTTTACGAGCGATTCGATGAGGTTCGTTTGGAGAACGTATTGAATCGATGATCAGAGAATATAAGAATGTTTCTTGCCTCGTTCTCTGTCGGATTATATAGATACAATTTCGAGTGAAACGAGGTTACGATACGGGGGAGATGATACGACTATTCCAGTCCGAAAATAATGATATGACGTTAATGCGAGAAAATTTATTACGTTTCGTTTAACCACTCACAATTAGTCCAACTGTATCGTTAAATGTTAATGCTCGAGTCCACGTTAATGATATCTTAAACAACGGATAATTAACGATGCTATCCTGCTTATGTTTAATTCATAACATTGCACGACACATTATGATCCGTAAGCTGTTTTTATGCTTCGATCGCGAATTATATGCGACCTATATATGAAACACGAATAGAATATTTTTAAGCATTTCTGTATTTCATTTACGTATACTTCAGATAAGTGTTATATTTTTTAAGTACTTACAAATATTTTTATACGTTTAATTGGGAAAAATCAGAATTCTTAAATGCTTCGAAAAATCTACAATTTACTGAATTATTTGATTCTGATAAAAAGGGGATCGTACAATTGAGCAGGAAGCTATTAATATTAAATTATTGCGATACAAGCTCTAATTTCATTCCAACGATTACAATAGTCGACACCGTTAAAACCGAAGGTAGGTTGAAATATACGAAAGATTTATCAAAATTGCTATGAAATATTAGATAAAATATTAGAATAAATGAAATATATCATCGTATACTGCGTGCAATTTGTTTCTGATCATTATAGACAAAGTTTTCGTATAGGTTTCTTCCTTCCAAGAGGGAATAGAGATACATTTGGCAGAACGTTTACCTAGTTTTACGGATGACGATCACGTTACATAACGTAGCTCTGTCTGCTTTGTTTTCCAGAGCAACATTACGCGGCTGCCGATTCGAACAGTTCGACGCCCGCGAAGAGTTTCGTGGCCTGTAGAGTTTGCGGTGACAAAGCGAGCGGTTATCATTACGGCGTAACCAGCTGCGAGGGCTGCAAAGTGAGTATGACAACGTATCACGTTCATAATTGTGCTTTGGTCTTCCCAAAAGTTTGGACGTTTAAACGTTAAATAATTACGAATTCTTCGAGTACGAAAGTCATGAAATTTGAGAATTTAGAAATTCGAGCGCTACAAGTTTCGAGAATTTAAGAGCACGAGGATTACAAATCTCGAGAATCTGAGAATTAAAAAAACCTTACAATTTGGAAATTTGGCAAACTTGAATATTCGAGAATTTGAATACTTGGAGATTTGAATATTTACATGGTTGGATGTTTCGTAATTTGGGAACTTGTAAATTTAAAAGTTAGAAAATTTCATGCTTGAAAATACGACACTCGATAATTTGAAAGTCAACAAAATTTGAACACGAGACGATTCTAAAATGTTAAAATTCGAGAACCGTAATGTCGGAGACGAAATTCGCGTTAATTTTGTCGATTCGCGATAACTATCGCGCGGTGATATATCGCATCGTGTACGAGAAGATACAACGCGAGAAATGCTCTTCGCGAAACTTTCTACACCGAGAAACATAATCGTATGCACTAAACTTTCCTCTATCCCGAAGTATAATTCGTATAAAATCGCCTTCGATGTATCGCTTCCTGTGGGAAAATTATCGCAGTTGTAAATATCATTTCTCCTTCTCGACGTGTCTGTGCATTGCTAGTATCGACTACTTTCGATCGTTCTCCTTACCGTTCTATTCCTTTTTCTACTATGTGTAACGCTTTTTCTCCTATTTCCATTTCTCGTTTATTCATTTCTCTCTTCCCCTCTCTCTCTTTCTCTCTCTTTCTAGCTAACCCATGCCTCGTTTTTCAATTATCACTTTCGCTTATTTTCTCCCTTTCTCCGCGAATCCTCCGTTTCGGAAGGGAAAGAACACTCTCATCCTATTGCCATCGACTTTCGAACGAACCGAGAGACCAACAAATCGACACGAGGCAGCGAATTTATGGCTGACAAGATACGACGCCTATGATCGCTCGTATTTTATTGAACCTTAGAAGGTGCGCATTTCTCGACGAAAGGTACTCTCGCTACATCGTGGATTCGAAGGTTCAGAATGGTCGATATCTTCGTGCTGCTCACGAACACCGAGTTTCCCACTTGTCATCCGTACGTTCGACCGTTCGAGGATTCGAATATTGGAGAATTTGAAAATGTGGAAATTAAACAATTTCATCGTCCTTCTTTCAAGTCCGTTAAAACACCGAGAAACGAAAAAGTTTTCGCTGGGACAAGCCAATAACTTAACGCAAATACCTCTCCATAGGCAGTCGCTGTAAAAAGGATATTTCAGTGTACCTATTCAATGAAAAACGATCGAAGACTGTGATCCACCGAACAGCATTCGCAACGGGGCGTACCAATGTCGTTAAAAGCGTTGTTTCCTACGAGCCATAAATTGAGCATTGTCTAGGATCGTTATTAATCGCCCGCGTCATATATCTTCACTAACGTTTGAGTATAATTAACGTTGGCAAGATGGTCGATCGTGATTATCGAAGAGAAACAAATTGTCCCTGCATCGACGGTTTGCGAAAGAAGTCGATGATCGGGAACCCATCGGCCTCTATGGATCGTTAACGGCGCTCAAGGCGTGCCGATAATATTTCATTACGTTCGCGACCGTGCAATTCGCAATACGCGTTTTCCGCGGCCAAGTTCGTGTTCTACTGATTTTTATTCCTTCTTTCTTTAACCGCTTAAAGGATAACTATATAAACTAACTAAAGGATAAGGATACTGGGTACGTATACGTATACTCTTCCATTCAAAAGATATCGCCATGATCGATAGATGATCCTCTTGTCGAGTTATTTACTTCGAAATATTTCAAATTCTAATAACGTAGAAATTCTAATAATTTAAGAATACGCGTTTCGGATCATAGTAACTTTATTCGAACATTATGGTGTTTGAGAGATCGTTGCCTTATATATTGGGCTGGCAACTAAGTGATTATTCATTAGCTGGTATTGACAAAATCCGCAATCACTTAGTCGTCAACCCAATATTTCTCGTCATAGTTTTATGTGGCTGTGTAGAACGACGAGTCTAATTACTAGGAAAATTCAATTTATTCAACGTACGTAGCTTTCGGTATAGTAGGCGATAAATTAAACGATGGTGAAACTTGATATCGTAAAAATATTCAAAGATATACTCAACCGCGTCAATATCCGCTCGCCACGTGCGTTCCTCGGAAGAGTAGGAGTAATTATATTTTTTAAAAATTAATAAATTTGTCCCTGAAGAAATTGGGAAGATATATTACGCGTGTCTTTTATGCGTTGAAAATGAAAAACGTTAAGCAGGAAGAACAATAGGAAACATTTCCGTGCTATTACCGTGTCGTCGTTGTTATCGTACAGATAAAGTCCGGTATTTTGTGCGATTGTTCGCGAATTCTTATTATGCGGTCATTTTTACCGCGGCTGAAAAAGGTTTTCGAGCGTTAATTTCTTAAAGATTGTTTGCACGTTTTGCAAAACGTGTTAGAATGTATTTTGCTTAGCGAACTATTGTCAGAATACGTGCCACGTTCCAATATTTTGGAAATATTTAGAGTATCCGTGGGCTTTTTTTAGAGAGTGGTTTCCAATAGACACGATGTTTTAATTGATCAGATAATCAGCTAATAATAGAAGAAAGCTGTGGACGATCTTTAAGTGCTAATCAGTGTCAATGTCACTGGGCAATCAATAATTCCAAGGTTATTCTATACTTCCTGAGTAAGTATAGCTTTGCTTCTACTGTTCTATCTTTTATTAAGAATATTTGCATTTTGTAATTTTCTAATAACCATATTCTTACCTCGTACTTTTTATCCTTTCACTGTTCATCATTCTGACCATGATAAATCACGATTGATCTATAAACAATCAATTTAATTATTATTTGCAATTTATTTAGTCGGGAAAGATAACGTTTCAAAAAATTATAGAAAACTGGTATTTTTCAAAATAGATTTTATCTATATAGTTTATAGTAATTTAAAATCAACTTTCAATAGTTTAGAACATACAAAATTTTTGTTTTCTTTACGATGGCCGTCATTTTCGCGAGATTTATAACACAAATTTAATCGCTTCTAAAAATCATTATCGCGTTTGTATTAAAAAATGAAGCTTTCTGATATAAACTGTATACTTTTGCAAAATTTATTCCGACGTTTCATTAACATTACGGCTAGCTTCATTAGGGATGAAATGACACACTTCCAAATGGATATACCTTACCAGGGAGCCTGAATGTTGATAACTGTATGATACCAGACCGTGATACCCTACTAATTCATTAATATATTTTCTCTAAAATTTGAAACATCGAAAATATTTTTATTGATCTGACAGCTGAGCGCAAGAAAATTCTTTTCAACTTGAAGAATTTCGTTGCAATCTTTTGATGATATGATAAGGTAACGCAGAATTTAGAATGGATGACTTTAAAACTAGTCACCTTTTCATGCCTAAGATTTTTTACATTTGTATCATATACTTTTCAACTTTTTGTAGAAAATAAATAGTAATAATTGACGTTACATATAATGACTATATTGCAATATTTATGAGTATAATTTAAAAAATAGAACCTAGGTAGATGGTTGTTTTACATACCAAATATTATAACGAATACTATGATTTGAATATTTGAAATATCTTTGCGTTTTGCGTACATTCTGTGCCTTCGAACTTCCCATACACGCGTAAAAATACACAATTTAATGATGACATTTAAGATGTGAAATTTATAGTACGCTATATTTAACAGCTTGCCTGAGTCTTTGTTGGTTACACTGTGCGAAGGGTTAATGGTAAATCACAAAAGAATGTATCAAGTAGAAAGACGAGAAATTCCAACCTGTGTAACGTGAACAAGTGTGTAATTTCATTCTAAATGCAAATTATCTAGAAACTTTGATCTCCTACCTCCAATTTAACGCCGAAAATACAAACAAATCTGATCAGCTATAGTTATTCCGTGTATCGTTACCTTGTCGTTGCTTTTTTATCTTCGCCATTCTTTCACAATTCCTTCTCAACGAAATTCCATCGCAAACACGTAACTGTTGAAACGAATAAATTACATTTAATCGTCCTCCTAATAAAAGCCCTGCCAGTAACAAAGTAAGAATACCACGAAGATATCAGTCATTATGTTAGCAGTAGGTAGCAGTCATGTCGTCATCGTATCTATCATTATAATACGTCATCCGCCTTTCGTTCCTCCTCCATCATTTCCCCGACATGTAGAAATTTTATTCATAACTTTGTGAGATCCAGTCGGGTGGATTTGAATTTTCTAAAATATCAGCCTGTCAAATTCCCCATAAAGAATCGAAAATACCTACTTTTTATACGCGAAACCAGAGATGCAGAAAATTTCGAGAATAAATAGATAATCCTTTTGTAAGTCGTCGGAGACGCTGTACATTTATGGATTAGTATGTCTGTAAATTAATGTTCGCTATCTTTTACATTCAGATCTTTCTGATAATAATTTTAATCCAAATAATTACAATCCCACCGATTTTTTTATAATTACGCGACGAAGTTTATTTTCATGATTAAACTTATGCCATGTGACCCATAAACAAAAAATCTCAAATTCGTTTAGAAAATGCGTGGGATCAATCTACGCCTGCATAAATACATTAATCGCGCATTTGTTTCCCACGTACAGTTAGACCACACCTACACATCGAAGAAAAATAAATCTCAATAGCCACGTAAATGTCCGCTACGTATATGCAATATGTTTTGAAACAGCCTGTATAACACGATGCTCGTTTTCTCGCCGATAGCTCCACTTTCCAGCGATATCGAACGATACGGAAATTCTTCGGGACGTTCATCGACGAATCTCTCTAGCACAGAGGGACACGGAGATGGAGAAAACGTAACGATTCGGAGAAATCGTTGGTTCGTTTCGTATCTCCCGGCGGAGCGTATTTTCTCGCGAGGAAGCGCACTCACGAGGCCCAGACTCGCGCGATGTGTACGTGCCTTAATCTTGCCGCGAGATGCACATCCGCCGGTACTCCTCTGCTCGGATTGAAACACGGAAGCCCTAAGGCCATGGTTAACGGTGAATTGGTACATTCTCGCGCTCCCACCGATACATGGACGAGCTGCACGAGCACATATGTGCGTACTGTGTACAGTATATGAACATTTCTGGTCATGAGGATTAGGATAACTAGCGAGTTTGTATGTATGAAACGTATAAGCGTACATAATGCACAACTACATATATATATACATATATGAACATTTCTGATTAGAAGGATCAGGATATCTACTGAATTTGTATACATAAAACATATGTACGTACACGGTGCGCATGTTTGTGTATCTGAACATTTCCGATCATTAGGATTAAGACATCTACCGGCTTTGTATACATGAAACGTGATAATCTAGATCGTGAGATAAATGATCGATAAGTTGGAATTTTGTATTTGTGTAAGAGAATACTTGGAGATACGTGGTAAAGATTTGAAGGAATTGTTCGCAAGAGTTATGGAAATGTTTTGTCTACGTATATTCGGTTAACGTTAGAACAACCGATTCATAGTATATATCGAAACACGTACGTTGTACTATACGTAATGAAAATGTATACGCGGGTAAATGTAATTATATTCCCATTTCAGTAACAGTCAACGTTAATTTTGTCATCAGTATTTGCATGTTTTTAGCAGTTATACAATTAAATGCGACCCGTCATTTTAACGAGCTTGGTAGTGAATTAACGGAGAATTACGTGCGTTGGCTTTCAGAATTCTCCGATATCAAAAGAATTGTAGCGAGCTGGCTAAGGATAGAAAAATTTCTACGAAATCTGGATCCCATTCGTGGAATCGTTTATAGAATATAACGATAGAATCAAATAACCATAACTACACTGCTCAAAATAATTAGAGAGTTGTCTTCACCTCGGTATTTGACCTCGCTACTCGTATCCATACAGATGTCTGTCTTCCTTTTTAATGATTGCCCTGAAGACAATCTTCGTTGCATAATTATACAAAACAACGTGTCAATTTATCGAGTCTATAAAACTTCCTCGTTTGTGTTGGCTTGGTTGGTTCAATAGAACTATCCATAATAACGAATCTTTAATTAGTTTGAATAGTCAAAATCAATCGAAACAGTGAGAGAAGCAGTGAATCGAATAAGGAGAAGAAAAATGTTTGATATAATTATATGCAATCAACGAGATCGTTAATTATAATACGAATTCTTTATAATCCTCAGGTTCACGATCAGAGAAGAATTCTAAACACGTGTTTTTCATAATCCTCTAATGATTTTATGAATTAACTTCAATTTCAACTTATGAACAGAGATTTATAGGAACATGCAGACGCTTCCAGTACGACGAAGCCAATTTCCTGGCTGGAAACGAATACACGTTCGTCGCTCCAGCCGCCTCTTGCTTTTTTGCTGTTTTCATCGTGTTACAATTTCGCGAATCACAGGAAAACGTATAGTGAGATCGAAAGTTGCGACATAAATTAAATATAAGCAGAAAATTGCGACAGGAGATTTTATGCCAGAACAAACGTGCATTTAACGTGAAAACGCGTTCTCGTTCTTATTAACATTTGTCGATGCTTCTAACGCAATGAGATACGAAGGAATATCGATTTTGCGAAATCTCTGTCGCATCATAATTACGACGAGAATCGACCTCGAGCTTGAATCTGTACATCGTTATTGTAATAATTTCATCGTTTAATACCGATAATAAATACGCAACGAAAATTAATTAATCGAATAGTCTAAAACGCTTTGAATTTGCATGTAATACCAAGTTTCCAATTTGCAGCTCTGGCTAAACGAATTTCGCGGAGGTCAAATGGTCCTCTGCGTCCTGTCCGATTAAATTTAAGCCTTTCTACTAGCCAGGCGCGTTCGCCTCTTTTAAGTCTGATTTATTATGCATCGTTCCACTGACTCAGTCGCCTCTATCGAAATTCTTCGAAGGATCAATCGATATGCCTAGCCTGAAATCAACACGTTAACACTTTATCGACCGTTCAGTGCACGTTTTACGTATATTTTATACACGTTCGAATATGCCTTCGACTTAATTGTATTTTTATATTTAATAGTATTTGTTTGTGAATTCTAATGAATTCGATGTACAGGCGCAAAATTTCATCAATTTTATCGGAGAGAATTTTCAGGAATTTCCGCGATGTCGATGTGTGATTTGGTCGAAAAAGAAGCTGGAAAATCTCCATAGAAAATAGAGAAGAGAATTTCATCGAACGAAAAAGGCCACTTCGAATCTTTCGAGATTCCAGTTTTTGTAGATTTTCCGGGAATTTTTATCAATTTGGTTAGCATAGATACGGAACGTAATAAACGTACAAAGACCAAGCTAACAAGATTTGTTCCATGTTTATAAAATTGCTCGCGAAACTGTGTGCCTTTGGGAAATTCAATGAACTGTATAAAGAACTGGAATTTAAAAAAATTTTAATATACAAAAGTATACGAAATACGAACGTTCGTTAATAATATTTAGAGGAAATAAATCTCTGTTAACGTATGATTTAATTTATATAATATAATAAATGAACAGTGGAATTAATTTTAACGAACATTTCTTCGAAATAATTTTTCACTTTCGTAAACGGGAAAGAAGGAGAGAAAGAGAATTATCATCTGCTTGAATATTTATAATTCAAAGACGCGTTATACATATTTTCGTTTTTATCTCGCGCAATTAGGTAAGCATAGTGTAAAATTATAAGCCAATGTTCAATGAGTCAACTCGTAAACAACCCGCAATAAGCCAATGTTTAATAAATCAACTCGCAATGGTAATGCATCCATTTGGAAATTAACTGGTTCGTTACCGGAATAAAATACCTATTATTGTTTCCTAATGCGATGGAAAGTCTGATTCGATTACCGCGGCGATTCGAGCTCGCCGAAAATGGTGACGCATGATATTAGCGTTCAAAAATTCCGTCTCCCCGTGTACCTGAGCAAATATTATTATCGTACACGAATCTTGAAATAGATGAAAGACTATAGATCCTGATTCGATCTTCTATAACTAGAATTTCCTTTACTTTATTACGTTCTATCTGTTTAATTTCATTTGTAGTTAGTCTACTTTCGCTCTCAATGTCTCAAATATAAGTAAGTAACTTTCAAATACGTACCTCGGCTGTAAGGCTCGTCAGATTATAAATTCAATCTATTCTTAAATTCTACGCTACAAAACAAGAATAATGAACGTTTCTCTATTTATATGCACATCACCGTAATTATACTCCTAACGCCGAATCCATCATCATCGAATATCCGATAATAAAAACAGACGTTAGCCCGTATATATTCATTTATTCAATCTGCAACGGAAGGTTTATTACTTGGCAGCTACGTTTCGACAATTTGCAAACTGATACACAATGAAACGTATCGATTCCAATAACGATCCGATATCAAATGCAAAATAGCACTATGGATTGTTGAGAACACAACTGTCCGCTTTCTATCCGATATTCGGTATATTGGCCGACGGATATGTATCGATGTCGATGCAACGCATCGTTACGAGCCGGTTTCATTAATTAATATCATCGTTAATAGACCAATAAATCGATACGTTCGATGGTAAAACGAACAGACGGCTCGAGCACGCCTACGAGTCTCTTCCATTATTTCGTTGCTTCGTTACTCTGATGCACTGTCGGAGTGGCAAGCTTAGAGGACCCTTCAACCGATGTCACTTATCGTTTCTGTTGTTTTTCTCGTTTCCCTGCTCTCCTTCTCATTTTTCTATTGTTTTATTGCGGATATGTGTGCGTATATATGTATTGTTTTATTTGATTTGATTTTAAGTATGTTTTTATTGTTTCGATATCAGTAGAGGGAAATACATAACTGCAGAGTAAATAGACGGAGAAGGATATTTTTATTGAATTAGTTCTCAAAACACTTTTGAAAAATGAAACATCGTTCTGAGATTCCTTTACGGAATCGGTGAAGTAATTGATTAGAGACCGAGAATTGTTACGTGGCTCGTAAAACTGTTCCACGCGGTATTAATTCTTCCATGCTCGAGTACTTTAACGATTTATTAACTAATTAAACGAATCTACAAAAATAACGTTACGTACGTTTTACCTGTGTAACATCTTCGATTCTAATTAAATTCTCGTACATTAATACTTGACTGGATTCTGAAACAGTTTCGAGATCGCACACTCCAATCGCTCCTGCTGGTTCAGTTGAAATAAATAAATAAAACCAAGCGACGTTTGGTACAGTACACGACTGTACCAATACGAGAGTGCGAATAAAAGATTTCACGTGTCGTGCTATTTCGAACGTTACGAATGATAATATCAGTTTCCTATTTTTGCGATAGTTTGCATTTGCACGATATAGCATAGACTTTCGTATTTTTCTTCTTCTTTTCCATTTTATTCCATCGAATATGAATATTTCTGAACGTCGTCGAGTATATTAAACTTTTCACGGTGTAGCATGAAAAGAAAGACGCTAAAATATAGCGCACCGTAAATTTCACATCTTAAGTATCATCAGTATTTATAATAGGTGTATTTATTATTTATAAAGTAAGAAACTACGAACGATATTGGAATTTTTGCTTTTGTAAACGCATACAGAAAATTGCAGTTATGGAGAGTTAAATACGCGTTATTCGCTAATTAAAGTTACAAATTACTGTACCAATTAGAATAAATTTTCGAATTATACAGCTAAGAGATTGAATTTAATAAACGAACGAAATAAATGGGAAAATTTAAATAACTGAAAAATTTTAAAAATTCTCTCCGCTAATTATTTTTATCCTCATCTCCCACGTGTTTTATATGCTCCCGTTGAATATTTAAAAATGTCGAGTTCGTTCTGGATGAACCCTGCAGCTTGAAATGCCTGCCTCCTGTCCTTCCTTTACCAAGCTTCTCCAACTAATAATAGGCTCGACTACGTAATTTTATCACCTTCAACCGTTGGCCAACTTTTCCAGGATGAAGTAACCCTTTGAACACGCCGGTTTTTATTGAAGAAAACAACTTTCCGTGTAGTACGTGTAGCGCGTTTTAAAATAACAGTGGAAGCGAGATTGGGACACCGCGATGGGACGCGCTGGCGAAAAGGGGGATGAAATCAGCGATTAATAATTCAACGAACAAGCAAAAAATAAATCTTGATCGCGATAAAATTGTCGCGCCGAAAATAACCGCGGGAATTTATACATTTGGATCGATAGAGAGCAATTTTACACAATGAAATTATTTCAGAATTTAAACAATTCGACATCAGATGCGCCTATATCGTTTCAACGATCGATATGAGGCACAAAGAGAATCAATTTTATATAAATTAAATAGTATAGACACCCCTTTTCTTAGTTCCTCCTGTGGGATCCAAATCCCTTTCTGGCTTATTAACGATGATTGATTAATATAACGCACACCTATAGAATGTTACGTTGATGCTAGAAATAAGATAAATCAGTAAATTGAGGAACAGATTTTTTTAACGAGTCTCTAGTTCCAATAAAAGTTTTCTTTTTCATTTTCCAAAGATTTTTCACATATTTGAGGGCTCTGCGTATTTTTTATGTTTTGATACAATTGAAATGTCCTGCACCCTTTGCAACGCTTTAGAAACAGGCTAATTCATTTGCGTTAAATGTTCGAACGAATAAAAGAACGATGTTTATCAAACATTTAAACTCGATATTACAGTGGCAACAGAGAAAACAAGGTTTAATTTAAAATGAAAATGCAGTTGGTTAAGGGTGAAGGTGGATTAAAACGGTTGAAAATAAAAGAGAGTTCTACTGTATTTCATTAAAACGTTCACCTTAAAATACCTGCAATATAAGCATAAAATATCCGACAGCTTATAAATCTATCAGCATGCAATTACACGCGTAACCAGCATGCATACATTCATGCTCAAACCAAAGACAAACACGGCTCGGTAACCGATCCAATCGAATCAACTTTTCAACCACTCGACCCGCCTATCAGTTTCAATACGATTTTCATTGAATCTGTCGGTTATATCCCGGAAACGTGGCCGTCAACTTATCGAATTAATTCCCACGAAATAAATTACCTCGATCTATTCGCTTCGGTTCAACTTTCATTTCCGAGTGCCGAGCCGCGTCGTCGAACAACCAAACTGAATGACTGCCACTCGCGCGCCAGCCAAATCACCCTCCCATCTACGGCAACAGCTTAACACTTTCGTTTCTAAATTACATAGACACGCGTGCAAGGCACGAACATTCGTTCGTAACTTTTACGTGACTCATTTCCCATGGCAAATAAACGATTTGTACAAAGATTTTGATATCCAGAAATTTACGAGCAACGAACGCCAAATTAGCGTAGAACCTGATCTATCGACAGAAGAATATGAATTAGCCTGTCATTCGAATCGTTCGCTGTTGAAAAATATCGGATGACGAGAAAACTAGCGGCAAAACGCTTTCAAATCGATTCTTTCGTCGGCGTTGGAACGTTTCAAGCAGCTTTTATTAATTACCTGGCGTTAATCTCCACCCCCGATCCTCGATCGGTCTCTTTTATAATCGCGATAAAGAGGCACCGAGTCGCTGGCTATACTCCGCAACGTCGTACGGCGAAACTCCTCAGCCGTTTCTACACGAAGCGCATTAATCATAATACGTCGCTTATTAAACGAACCGTCCCGTTTGCCGCGACGGCAACGAGGTCAACCCCGACTCACACCGGAACACAGCCCTGACCGACCCTCGGTTAATTTCGAGCTAAGCCGAGCGTGCGTGCGTGTGCACGCGCGTGTCATGTCCGGTATATTACGTTCCGTGTGCACACCGGTTACAATTAAGTCGGTCTAGAAACGTTGGGCGGCTAACAGACCCGCAGATGGTCCAATTTTTCAAGCATTATCGAATATGGAAAATTCGGAGGAATTTGCTTCTCGCAGACTTCTGTTTAACGTTTTGTTTTCCCCTCAGATGCTTCTTTTTCGTAACAAAGAAATAATCTACGATTTTTGTATCACTGTGAGAAGGCATATTTTTAATGGAAAGATACATCAAAAGTAGGTTTCGCAGGATTTAATTATCTACGTACGATGATGTAGGCGAACAGACGTACGAATTTTCCGGTGGCGGTTTTCAAAATATCACAGATATATTTGTTGGTAGAAAAATATGACATTAACACGACGTTGCACGCGTGAACGAGAATAACGGGATTTTAGTAATTTAACGAGATTTAAAAGCTTTCAATGGTACAAAAGTGAGGGAAATATTAAAAGCTTGGAAAGCTTGAAACACGAAGTTCAAAGACTTTAACACGATTTTTAATGGTTAGCAACTTTTGAAGAATTGAGTTTGAAAGACTTCGAGGAAGATTTGAAAGGCGAGGGCTTTCGGTTTGAAGATTCGAAGATCTTCATGGACTTGGTTGATCTAAAACGTTTGAAAGATTGAACGTTTTCAACGATTCCAAAAATTTGCAAAATTGCAACAGCGTGAAACATTCAGAAGCTCTGAAAACTTTAGGGCACGTGGAAAATTTGATAAGCCTGAAGCGTTTGAATGATTAAACGTTGCAAAGATAAAATATTCACCCGATATAAAATATTCTAAATTAAAATTTCTTAACGATACGAACGATATTTAAGCATTCGAAAATTGTCGTGAAACTAAAATACTTTTTTTTAAATATGTATTGCACGTGATAATATTATTGGTTTTTTAAACGTTTCAGTTTAAGTTAAACTGGGATTCAGATTAAACAGCTGAAATTATCGGCTTTTTCAATTACGTACTTATATATAACACTTTCAAAATACCTTAACATCGATCTCGGATATCGTCTTCAACCAAAAGCATTGCATCCACGAACGACTGAAATCCTTTCTTTGCTTTTGCCAATATTTCCAGAAAATGTGAAGAAAATCTCATTTACAATCACGTCACAATCGCTTCTCACTTGCTCGATACGAAATATGTAAGCACTTTACAGGCGTCTCACGATTCGCGTTTCCGCTTCTTCTCGCGTTCCTTTCCATGAAAACAACGTTTTTCAGCTTTTTCGAACTGGTCACAAAAAAAGAACCATGTCTCGAGACTGACTGTCCAGCGTCGACATTCTTCCGATGTTCGACCAAGATGGGAAATAAAATTGAATTATGCATCGCTCCGTTCAAATAGAGAAATACCTTATCGAAGGGAAAAAGAGTCTCGCACGCAAATAATTCAGCATCAGCTGGCACCGATTCGAAAATTCTTGCGATTGATACTCGACGACGCGACGTTTCCTTTCGAACAAGGTTTCATTCTTTTTCCCAAAAATATCTTCTGCAACCCCGTTAAAAAGATATTTTGTTGTACTTTATATCTGTGGAAGAATCCATTCCTTTTTCTGCGCTTTCTTACAAGATATAATTTCCATACAATTTACGCGTATGTTCGAGATTTCAGTGATCGAATTTGCCAAAAATACGAAAAAAATATCTGATTACTACGATTTGAAAGACGTAACTATCAGCAGCACGATCAAAAGTATGTTTAAGCGCTATATTTCTTGAAAACTGAATTTATAAAATATTTTCTCTGATATTTCGAGATTTACTTGACCAGTTGGTTCGAAATTTTGCGCTCACCTTCGGCGCGTGTATTCACATTTTTATTTATTTTACTATCCGTTATTTAACGTAACAGAGATTGGTTGAAAAATTCATACGAAATGTTCGACAAATTGATTCGCGATACTTCATTTCCAAAAAGGAAAGTAATTATGTGATACTGTATAACGAGGAAATTGGTTTTCGAAAGATAAATTATTCTTTGAGATTTGTAGATTCACCGGTCGATGAAAATTCTACTATTTGAAGGTGGAAAAGTAAATCTGGCTGCTTCCGTTATTTTTTTCAGAGCACGAGGATATTTTTAGAAATAAAGCTCTACGTGAATCGACACGGTAGATATCCCTTTGAAATTTCACGAATATTCCAACTCTTTCGGATGGAATTTCACAAATCCTACGTCTCTATTAAGCAAAAGTACAAATAGGTACAAATTATCGGACAAGTCATAACGAAAGAAATCTACGAAATTAAAGAAGAAAAGAATCTACAAAATTAATTAATTCCCAACAATTAATTCCCGCAGAGTTAACGATCACGTTTCCATTCCACAAAACTAAACTCTAAGCTGACATTAATTTTCTTCGTCAGTCTGTATCTCCCCATTTTTTCAACGTTATTTCTAATTTTTCTCATCGTTTGAGACGCGTGCTCTCGTTGACAAGAATACGAAATTCGTTATCTTAGCGATCCGTCAGCAGGGAACACTGGCGATAATTCAAATCCTATGCAACCGGATAGTAATCGACTGGGAAATGAAAAGCAAAGGCTGAATCAGCGGGACGACCTCGGCTTAAAATTAATTACGCGAGATTCGCTTGCTATAACGTGGATCCTATCCGACTGCAGGATATCAGCCTTCTCGGGCCTCGTAATGCCTTTACACGTGCACGGCCATAGAATTAGGAAGTCTACAGGATCTCTCGTTGATCTGTTCCACTTTCTCCGTGAGAAGGAATTCGATAATTCTTCGACGCGCGGAAACTTTCGAAAATTCTCCGATTGTTGATAGTCGACATCGTATATAAAAGCTTGTACGTGGTTTGTTAGCATAGATAATGGCTGAGCCGTAACAGATAAGAGAAATTGTAAGAACAGATATCTTGTAAATGACGTTGCAGCTCCATGGTATGGTTTGCATGTATTATAGGTATTGTACTTTCATCGACGATCGATTTGTGCGTGCGTATTAGCATTTGAAGTTTTAGAAGAAATTGATCAGAGGAAAATGGCTTGAAATTCTCGAAAGGAAGAATAGAAAAATACGATAGATTTTTGTGAAATATTCGTTAAATGTATGAAATCTTTTTGTACAAGAAAAGATAGACTTTAGAAACGTATATGATTAATCTGTTGGTATTAAAGATTTATTCGATCATAAGAATGAAGAATATGAAATTCGTAATTACTACTACGAATTACGTAAATTATTGCCAAGTATTTGTATTTCATCATAATGTTGAATCGATCGATTTATAGGATTAATGTTACCACACGTAACGAACAAATACACTCCGATGTCGATAAATTATTCAATATTTTCCGAAATATCAGCAACATACATTATGCACACGTATGCATATGGGATTTAGCAACTACCTAATTTCTCTCGTATAAATCGATTTTTCCTTACAATTATGGCTGTTTGTTTTCAGCCGCTACTGCGTGGTAGTTTGATTTCTCCGTAATTTTGTAATTAAAAATGCACTTTGTCAAAAAGAAGCAAGTTTCCGGATTCTTTTAAACGACGGTATATATTTCCCTCGTATAAATCGATTTATCCTTACAATTATGGCTGTTTGTTTTCAGCCGCTACTGCGTGGTAGTTTGATTTCTTCGTAATTTTGTAATTAAAAATACACTTTGTCAGAAAGAAGAAAGTTTCCGGATTCTTTTAAACGGCGGTATATATTTGGAAAAAATAAGAACAGTGTCACAGGTGTTAGAAAAGTAACAAGTTGCGTATGGTTTCGAACTAAAAAGCATGTTTGTTCTTCGAGAAATTAGCACACCATAAATTCACGTTATATTTCCGTGTTGCGACCATTCGGACGCTTTATTTGCCGAGCGTTTACATAAAGACGATAAACGGATCGATACTCGTAAATCAATGAGGGACGTCGAGCTGTAGAAGCGGTGGCCGGTAATGGTTGTACGGGACTATCTTGCCGTTTTAGAAAGCTCGTTTTTTCCCCTATCGTTTTTCTCCGCGAACGACATTTTTACGATCCCTAAATCCAGCCTGAGACCTGAGAGAATTAATCGGCGATTGTGCCAGTATTCGGTATCCTTGAGAGCTAGATCGATTCCGCCCCCTAAGCTACGGCTCTCAGACTTTTCTCGGTCGCACTGCACCAGCAAACTTTCACTCCAGATTATCGAATATCCTTCTAACAATCATTTTTACCTATAAACGATGAAATTTTCTTGGAAACTTAACAATTAGGAAAAGTTTGTCGTTAGAGCGTTTCAAATGTATATCTACGTATATAGAATTTATGAACGCAGATCCAAGGCTATTTAATTCGTGTTGACGATCATAATCTTAGTTGAGTTGAAAGATCTATGAAATTTGTATCGAAAATTTTGCAGAGAGGCGATTAAAGTTCGATCGACTTCTCGACGTTGTTCAACTCTGGCAGAATTATCAGACAAATGTCACATACTTTAACTCTTGTAACTTACAGAAGGAGAAACTATAGGAAAGCTACTTTCTCTCTGGTTTTCATGATTTTTGGGTGTGCCGTACAGATCAACGTTTTTCGAACAACGCTCTGCCGTATGTACGTGTAACAAGGATTGACAAATCCAACACAAACATAATACAGCGACGATATTCACTTTTAACTGAGCTATAACACACATTTCGTACAGTCTGGTATATGCGTTTGTGCACAGAGCTTGAAGCTCGTCCAGCTCTCGTTTATTATTACTATAAACAAAAGATAGCCGGTCGACGAACAATACGTTCGGTTACACGTGGATACGGGAAAAAGTTGTTCGAAAAAACGCTCATCGCTGCAACATATCCAAAAATCATGAAAATCGGAAAGGAAGTAGCTTTTCTACAGTTTCAGCATAAAAAAAAAAAGAAAAAAGACAATGGTAATAGAAATTAAATAAACAGCAAACGTATCGATAGCAGGTTCCAACAATAAACCGAGGAAAATATCTGTGGAATTGGAAAGTAATCTAAAAGAATTTCCCAAGTGGCCTTGTCTTATTTTTATATTATTTCGCATCGTGTGACACAGTATCCGTTCAAAACGAATAGGATTTACCAACAACGTATAGCTCGAGACAGAGGAATCACGAACGTTCAATTTTCAACGGGCCAGTTCGACCATAACGTTTGTCGGATTTGTCGAGGCAATATCGCGCGATGAAAAGGGATTTCTCTTTCCCTGGGAAGACGATGGAGAAGCGACAGAGGCAAAAGAGACCGACGAATCGAGGCTATTCGACGCTCGAACAGCCTTTGATGTGACCCCGTAATCGCTTTGAACTTTCCACCGTGTCTCGGCGCGTTAATATTTGTCAGCAATTTCTTTTTTCCTTCTCGATTATGCTCGAACACTATTACCGGCTGGTATCGATGATAAACCGTTCAAATCATCGAGTGGGGCACTTATTACGCGATCGTCTGAAAAGAGAAAGCAATCGCGATGGAAGGGATTAAATAATATAGAAAAAGACGTGAATTGTAAAGTTCTTATTAAGCGGGTTGAACGATCTTGTAAACATACGTAGCCGACGATGATGACAGGAGCAAGGATATTGTTAGTCGAGAGCTTCATATCATTTAAATCCTTGAAACCTTTGATATTAGCATATTTCGTTTTAATAAATTTTTGCATAGAAGAGAAGGAAAACTTCTTTGAGGTAACTTTGAAAACTATCAAGCGTCTTACTGATAATCTACATTGATCGATTGACTGACATCAGTAAAACTGTTATTAAAGCACATGAACACAAGAGAATGGAAAAGTGTCAAGGATTCGTAAAACGAATGTTGCTTTTCTTAAAACCTTAAGAAAGATAAAAGAATTGTATATTTAAAGGCAATTAATCAGGATGTAGATTCCAAATGCTAAAATGACTATATTTCTTTTAGTAAGCAGCGTACTAATTGAATTAGCGAAATTTATGAAGATTTACATTCGGTAATAAATTTTAACACCAAATACGGAATTTTAATGTCGCTGCTCGAATGCAAATTCTTATTTCTTATATTCTTCCTTTTATTCTTCTTGAGGTAGCAACAATGCACGTGAAAGTATGATTGCTCGTACTGCCATTGCTCGTAAATAATAATTCGCTAAATGTCAGTTCTTTTTCTTTTCAGGGCTTCTTTAGAAGAAGCATTCAAAAGCAAATAGAATACAGGTGTCTGAAGGACGGCAATTGTTTGGTCATCAGAATAAGTCGGAATCGCTGCCAATACTGCAGATTCAAGAAGTGCCTAGCTGTCGGCATGTCCAGGGATTGTAAGTAATCACTTGCGTAAGCACTTTTCGTTAACTCACTACAATACCGATAGGATATCGTAGGAAAGGAATCTTTGAAACGTTTTAAAAGATATAATTCCATTCTTTCAGTCATAGTTTTCGTACCAAATTTTATACAATTATATCCTTTTCGTGTCTCCATAGCAATTATTATACTTGTTTGTCTTTTTACGCGCGGAAACGTATCGATAAAGATGCACGATCAACGATAACATACGGCGGTAAGTATAATAACTGGCGGCAAAATACGATCTCGGTGAAATGATTGTCGATGAAATGATTATCGGTGATTCGAAGGTAACCCTACTGAAATAGCCATTCATGAGCCAATTATAATCTCTTTTCTTTAATAAAAATAAATTACTATCCCTTTCGAATGTTTCTCTTTTGTCCAAGTAATAATTTTTAATTACTTGAGCTGGTTAAATATGTCAATGACGGGAAACGTGCAAGCTCTCTAGTTCCTTTGCCGCAAAAGTTGCTCGAATTTATTCGCAACTTAGCGCGATTCTTTACATGCCCAGTGGCAATAGCTGGCGTGTCTTTCAGTTTCCGGAAATTCCAGCATCCGTCGAGTAGCGAGAGAGAGTAAAGCAAACTGAAACGAAGTTGCGTACATAATTAAACGTCAAAGTTCCATCGTGCAATATGCGGTGGTGTATAATAGGAAACCGTCGGAGCTTTCTGAGCTAGCATTGTCGGCGAAATCGTAATAAGCCTCTGCTAGTCTTGTGATCCGCTTAAGAAGCGGATGTAACCGGGGTAAAGCTGGCCCGAAAGCTCTGCACCCTCTGTTGTTCGCAGTAATTCTCTCGAGTACCGTATAAAATACTAATCTTTCGTAAATACGCTGATTTTCGAGACAGGATGCTAGGATGAGCAGTGTAGCGCGCGTAGGACGTCGAAATATTATTAGATCGGTACATACGCTTATAGCTTTTTTCACATGATGCTGCAACTACACGCACAGTTACCTCGAGCGATATATTTATCTTCGAAATAATTTACATCTAATTCTGTAGACTCCCTGCTTCGTAATTTCATTACAGTAGATTCCACGAAACGTCATATTAATCGGCGCGAATTTCATATAATTCTACATTTCTATAATCTCGTCATAATGACTTCTTTCAAGGATCATGTATTTCATCGAAATAATTTTCATGTAATTCTGTAGACTTCCCTCTATAATCTCGTTTTATTAAGCCTCTTCCGAACGTCGTATTAAATGGGTAGTAACTTTCGCGTAATACTATGATTATTTTAGACTACGTTCTAAAAAGAACCACCAACTTTAAGACTCGACAAAACGTTTGCATTTTAAAACCGCCACCAAACCGTCAGAATCAACGGATCGCTTCTTAAAATCGTTGTCTTTAAGGACCGACGACGATAGTATTTTTAAATCGGTATTTTTAAGAATGAACGATTAGATTGCAAAATTGCTGTTCGAATAACTAAAGTAAATATCGTTCTCTCGATTTCAGCCGTTAGATACGGCAGGGTGCCGAAACGTTCGAGGGAACGCGGCCCCGAAGACACAGTACCGACCACCACGTCAACGACCACTACCACCGGAGTACAACAACTCACGTCCCCTGCTGGTACTAACAATAACAATAATAACACCAACAACAATAACAACAACACCAGCAGCCAAAACAATAACAACAACAGCCAAGCACAGAACGCTATACCGTGTGTGCCGCCAGCTGCTGTGGTAGAGGCAGATCAGTCAGACGCGGACGTGAAACAGTTGGCGGTTTACGACGTGATACTTCAAGTTTCTCAGGCGCATCACGCTCACTGTGGCTTCACCGAGGAATCAACGAGGGGCATCGTCCGGAAACCGATGATAATACCGGTGAGTTTGCTCGAAAATTCAGAGTGAAGTTACAGAAGCATGGATACATTAGTAGCGGATACGACGAAGGAGATCGTTCGCTGTTGTAACTTTGTTGATTAAACAATAGGAAGCAAAATTATGAAGATTGCTCTACGTAAAAATAAGAAGATTAATTGTTATGATTTTTTACATAATACATATTATGTAAAAATATGCAATAGTAGATGTAAGGTGGATCGTATGTATGTGAAAAATCTCTAAGCAATTATTCGAAATACTTGCGATCAATAGAATTCCAAATTTCATCTCATTATCGTTACTAGGTCTATTAATACGCTTTGATGGCCATATATATTAGGATGTTTGCTGATATTTAGTACGAATCGAATATTTCGTGAATTATATCTGTTATTTCATTGGTATTATATTCGCCTTATATTAAGAAATACCATAAAATATGAAATAAAATTTGTTAGAGTATTCCAGTAAATATAGCGAATAGATAAGTATCCTTATACTTGTGGCCAACGATGTGTATACATAGTTCATTAATATTTCACTAATTATTAGTATACTATTTTTAATACTATTATTAATTATTTTATATTATTACTTATATTACGTTTATTTATTGGCATAACGTTTCATTAGTTGGTTCATTGGTTAATTAATTATTCCAAATTACCACGTCGTATCCGCTTCTAATTAATTGATTAACATATTAGAATGACGCGGTGGAACTGGAACTGGCAGCAACGCCTGTTTCTTTTATAATCCTGCTGATTAGGCGAGTACTTCTTCGCAGCCCGCCAGTCCAGAGGACCCAGAGGCGGCATCCTCGACAGCAGAAACAGTTGAATCGCAAAGGATCTGGCTTTGGCAACAATTCGCCACTAGGATAACGCCATCGGTACAAAGGGTGGTGGAGTTTGCCAAAAGGGTGCCAGGATTTTGTGATCTTTCGCAGGACGATCAATTAATTCTGATTAAGGTCGGTTTCTTTGAAGTCTGGCTAAGCCATATCTCAAAGATGACCACTGACAGTTCGATGACATTCGAGGATGGTACTTATATCACTAGGCAACAAATGGAATTGATGTACGAGGTAAGAACTCGCTTGTCGTTTTCTATGGCCGTAGGTTGCAATCATTGCCTAATAATTCGATGTGAAAAACAGCATAAATATCTGAAAATTGAAACGTATTGCGGTAGAGTCTCGTTTATAAGAACAAGCTAATACTTTAATGTTCGAATATACAAACTCATAACTAAATCTCAATTACCCGAACAATGGTCGAACGTAACTCGAATTATGCCGTGACTATTAAATTTTAAATCTCACTCGATATCACAACGACACAAAATGTCAGAGAATATCAACAATCGTCCATTAATTGATCAATACGAAACAAAAACAGCCAGACTTCGTGTCTGCTTTGATGCAATTCACTTCGGCCTTAAACGCCCATCAACTATCGGACACCGAATTGGGCCTTTTCTCCGGCGCCGTGCTTCTGGGTGAAAGACCAGGTCTGAACGACGTGAAAACAGTGCAGAGGCTTCAGGATCGTCTTTTGGAGGCGCTGAAAGTTCAAGCGTTACGGAATCACACGGTTTCCGGCGAGGCTACTTCCGCGGGAGGTTGTTCCGGTGTCTCGAGCGTCTCACAAAGGATACCAGAATTAAGAACTCTGGGTGCCAGACATGCGAATCTGCTCGACTGGTTCAGGAGGAACTGGACCAAGCTCAAATTGCCACCCCTGTTTGCCGAGATATTCGACATTCCTAAGTGTGAAGAAGATCTTCAGTGAAGAGGTGATTATCTTAAATTATGATTTCTTTGTGTTCTCTAAACTCTTAACAAGTACAGTGCAATATTGGTCGCCGCTAATCCATAGAAATACATTAAATATCTAAAGTATATGGGTAATCTGTATAACGTTTGTTAAATAAAACAGATCCCTTTCGTTTCTTTAATTGCGTTCACGAAAGATCGAAATCTGCATAAACAACGTCGATCTACCGATGAGATTCTACTGTATTAAATAGGCCGAAATGGTGTTTACATGGGATATCTAAAATCCCATCTTCGAATAATTCGAATCTTTCTTATTCTTCCAATCTCGTGGTGCGCGTTACTCGCGAAGTCGCACTCCATAAATCCACGTTTGCATTTTCGTCCACGCCCCTCAGCTCCACGATTCGATTTGCAATTCAACGCGGCAATCTGCACGATAGCGAAGAATTTTAATGGTGGGATCGTCTTTGAAGAATGTTTCAGAGTACATCGAGTTAATTCGACGAGAATGAACGGCCCTGCCGGAAGAGTCTTTCTAATTGCCGGTGTTCATCGCACAAATGCAGCTCGGACATCGAGGACGATTTGTTTTCGCTCGTTGGCGGTGACGTACAGCGGTACGATGACGAGACGACGATTCGATTCGAACGAAAAAAGAAAAAAAATAGGAAGCCACCGATATGGCGACTCGATCTTCGCCATCATCGAGATCCATCTTGTGCTCTTCACTTTGTTTCACTCGTACAGGCTGGGAAGATGGATCGTTTGGCAAGGCGAAGGGTACAGATTGCTGATCGAAACACTCTTGACACGATATACGAAGAGAAAGAGAAAATTTATCCGATTAACAGGAATAGAACGAGCTATACAATGCGAACAATCGACGATTGGATCGATTACGTATTGGACGAAGTATATATATATATATATATTACATAGGTGTGTATATGTGTGTGTATATATATATATATACGACGAGTGAATAACTTTTAAAAAGTTACTAGATTTTGAAAAAGAAAAGTACTCTTTCTTTGAGATAATTATAAAGGCAAGCCCTCCTTCGATTGTTCTAAATCGTGCAAGGGTAGGTAGAGAGTTCAAAAGGGGATTTTCAAGTAGAAGGAATTTGTATCATTCGCTATACGTGTGCAATAAGACGCACTAATCCAACGAAAGCATTTTAAATAAGTACATAGTCAAGTCGGTGAGCAAGGGAATCAAGTTTCGTATCATGTTGGTCTGGCGCATATCGTTGATTGCAATAAAGCGACGCAGTGATCGAACACGCGTCGCATCAAAAAGATAGCACAAAATCGTGATCGCTTTACAAGGCACGTTTATTATTACGATTTTATCCAGTTAAAATAATTGTCAAGCGAATTTTTCGGAACCTTGGCTAATCGGGGATCGTATAAACGTTCAAAGTGCAGTCCGTGTGCAGCGATCTGTCGAAAACAGTGATCGAAAATCTCACGAATACATACGAGTACAAGGTGCAACGTCGAACTTGTAAACATATCGAGAACATAATATCATATTTTTTTCATGCAATCGACTCTCAAAAAATACCGTTTCCATCCCCCAGTGTGAAAACTGTGACTCAATAGATAGCTGCACGTTCACGCGATCGCAAAAGAGAATAAATATATAAATAAATATGGTGGTACGTACATATAAATGATACACGCATGTTGCAACGTGGACGAATGCATGCGCGTACAAAACTGACACTTAGACACTTAATATACATATACAAAGTAAAAAGTTTCACGCTATATAAAAGCTCAAAAGGAAATCTTTATAGGACGTATCTCTCTAGATGCATCCGCTACGAATCTCAATCTATGCAATCTCTATTTTTATTACTTGACAAGTAGTATAGTGAATTACCTTTATGGATATTGTTGCGTCGCTTCAGGGTGTTCCGCGGAAAGTGAGAATAACATGCTCGAAGTTGTTCTTTCGTTAAGACTTCTAAAATTCTCGGTGTAAGGATTTTTAGTGAATAAATATCTCGCGTACGTAACGAAAAAAAGAAACGAAGAAAAATAAAAGTTAAAGAATTGAACATTGTGTATAATAATATAATGTACTTGTTACGTTGAACTGTTGTATTTGTTATCGATCCACGGCCGAAAATCGTTTTCCGATCGTTGATAAAATCCTGAAGTGAGCATGTTTGAATCTTCGAACTCTTGAACGCTAATAATTCTCTGACAATGACTAGCATGTAACGTGTATCGATATGTAATTAATATACATATTCATATGTATATATACAGTGGTGGATAACAGAACATCTAAGGAATTAAATCATCATAGTGAACGCTATAATTTATCAAGGAGGAACTATATTTTATAACACGGGTCACAGTATAGTATGAGAATATATATGATCTGAAAATGGATGAAACAAATAATTATATGTGTAGGGACGAGAAAGAATGTATTTTATTTGAAGAAAGCAATATTTTAAACAAGAAATGAAAGATTCATTAGACAAAGTAGTATAAATTTAATTGCAACATTTTATCGATATATTTACGCCGAATTTAAGATTTAATGTTCTTTTAGATTTTCTTTTGGTCTGATTGAATTTCTTATTCCATTATCAATTTTATGATGTTCGCTCGTGGATAATTTATGGATTTACATTACTTTGTAAAAGATACTATTAATAGATTTTCCTATTAAGTCCTATTATATGAATACAACTTCACAAACGAATGAATATCTACATATCAGAGAGAGGGAATTTCATAAATCAATCATACAAATATTAGCATTAAACATACAGTTACGCAAATACATAAAAATATGAATTTTCAACCTTTTCTTTAGCCATCACTGTATATATTATATATTCATTGTGAGAAATGAAGAAAATGTAAGTTTATCTATTAGAGAAATTAATGTTTTATCTAGCGTCGTACTTAAATTAAATATAATATATCGTCGATATATCACTGTCGCTAAAAAAAAAAGGAAAGAAAATGTGAAAAAGACTATCTTCACGGTAACTAGAAGGAGGAGAAAAAATTCCAACTCTAAGCGCTCACATCAAGTTGTGAATAAACATATCATACCTAATTAATATATTGAACAAAGAAGGGAGATATCATCGTTTAATATAATATAAATATGAGTCTATATATATATTAAAATATATATATATATATATAAAGATTATAAATCTATATGCAAGAAAAATAGTTATTAAACGCATTATGTCGAATGAGCGTAGATCTACAATAGTAGGCCATTTTTCAATCCATTAAGGCAACAAAAATTTATATGCGTGTACATTCATACACATGCGCATACGTATACACACGTGAACGTAATTATAATTTTCTTTTTCCTATTTCTGATTCCTCTGATAAAAAAAAAAAATCAACAACCGAATGCTTCTCTCGGCTCTCTTACAATCTACCAAAACAGATCTGCGCGAAAATATGATGTAATAAGAGAGGAAAGCACGTGCAGCGAGTCGTGCTGGAATATCTTTTAAATTATTACTAACATCTTGTCCTCTTCGTCGCGAGACACGTAAAGGAGGAAAATTTCAATAAAATGTAAACAAATCAAGTCACTTGATATACCTATATGTATGTATGAGAATTTTTATGTGTACATAAATTCTGCAACTTGAATCGATTTAGTGGCTGTCCTAATCATCTATATTAAAGTAGAAACGAAAATGAAGAGAGAAAAAGTTACGACATTTTCCTCCTGTGATATTTGAATTGCGATTCGTTTGTTTCTTTCTTTCTATTTTCTATCTTTTTTTTTTTCAAAATTTCTAGTCCCTACGACTTATTCGTCAAGTTAACAGTCGCGTAACACGATACGCTCGTAAACGTTGTTGGAACACGTTAATCGAAACGGCCAAATACTTAAATAACGATATTAATATAAACTATAATGATCGCTCGATCAGGCCGGCCAATCATCTTTACTGGATTTCTCCTATTGAACTCAATGCTATCGCTACATAAGTCATTGAATCTCATAAACGTTCAAAAATATGCTATATTCCAATCGCATAACCTCAACTTGTTTCACATCACACATCAAATGTAGTTGATTCGTTTTTGTAAATTGTCCGACTATTATTTCATCATAATTCGATAAATAAATGATTGGCCGGCATAATCAGAAAAGCTAATAAGAATGAGAATCGATGTTATATTGTTTAAATTAAAGTGTAATATCCTTTCTTTTTCTTTCCCTCGTCTCGTGTTCCGAACGAAGCGCAAAATCGCCTTTTCCTCTTTACACGTTTCCTCTCAGTCTCGTTTCCATTCTCCCCGTTCCATCCACTTTAATCTCGTGTGCTATTTGCTCTCATATGCTACTTTTTAACATTGAGATTTCGGTCATGGTGCTATAATATCTGTACATATACTGTGGGAATCGTTGTGTAATCAATGTACCATTATTATTAATATTATTCGAACTATAATCGCATCCAATATAGCTATTATTATTATTTTATTATTTTGATATACTCATATTTACATGACCGTTACGTTTAACAATACATCAACTTATAAATTTGTCTCGTAATTTGCGCACGAATATTGGGAAACGCTAACAAAGAAAAAAAGATGGCGATTCCTTTCATTTCAGAGATAAAAATATATAGTAAATATATATATATATATAAATATATACATATATTCCGCCCGTAAAACAGGACTCTGCAATAATCATGATTTTGTTTGATATTGATTCTATGATTGTATATTTATAGATAAGTTGAGCTCAAGCGTGCATCTCGTTGCGTACGCTATATCACATATATTATACATACTCTTCATTTTTATATAGGCGAGATATCGACTGCATACTATATCTATACCGGATGTTTTGTAAATCGTAAAACAATCAGGAAAGTAGAAGATTCCACGGTCAAATACAAGGCGATCCCGAAAATAAAGGTATTACTGAATCTGAAGCATCTAGCATCTTTGACAGAAACTTGACGATAACCTAAATAGTACTTTCTACATTATACGTTAGGTAGATTTGTGCGAGGTCGTCCTACATCCGGCACAGAATCTGCACGGTTCTTCTCTGATCGATTCACGATTTATAAAACAGCCTATGTATAAAACGATATATCGAAGTGATTGAGGTGACGATGACGATGGATGACGGCGTGCCAAGCAAGGCGGGAATTGTTCTTTAAAAGCAAAAAAAATATAATATTACATATATATGTATAAAATAATATAAACGACGATAATGATATTAAGGTAAATAAGTACGACAAAACGACTGCTCTATACTGCTAAAGTACAAATGTTTCATTTATTTGTTTTATAAAAACGATATCGATTTGTTAGAGATTAGGTTTAATGCGTGCACGCTCAAGCGCGCGATGTACGTGTAATTATATTTATTTGTTAATCTCTCCCTATATCTTTCTCTCTCTCTCTCTCTCTCTCTCTCTCTCTCTCTCTCTCTCTCTCTCTCTCTCTCTCTCTCTCTTTCTTTCTTTCTTTTCCTCTCTCAAGTATAATAATGTGGCCCCTCCATCTACATATATAGCGTCCTAACGTGACGCATACACAATAACGTGATACGCTCATGCTCGCTCATTTCACGTTCACCACGACATCTAATTTCACACGCAATCCACATATCTCTCCTGCCGTACTTATGTAATAGTCGCATGACATATGACAGTTTGGTCCTAGTAATATATGGGTGCGTACAGGTACATAAGGATACGAAATTCGTCGTTTTCGTCGTAACACGCACAGATTTTGAGCTCCTCATACCCCTCTCACGGATAATCACCATGGTGGTGTCAGATGATCGATGCTGAATAGCAGGAAATATAACTTACAAACTATAGCTAACAGAATGGTTCTTTTTGTGCAGCGTTTCCCAATCGTTTCCATTTTTGCCAATTAACTTAACGAGCCTTGACCTTTTATGTTTTCTAATTAAATTTTTTACCATTTGTAATTATGAAGATATCGTATTGTGTTCGTTCTGAAAAGGTGGAAAGGTGTATGTAATATAAAGAAAATCTTATGAACTCATGAACTACCTTTGGATAGAATATCTGCTTACTATTTCTAAACTAAACGTTTTCACTTTTTGTAAACAATATGTAGATTGGGAAATGTTGATTTGTTTAATCAAGATGCGACAATAATACGTATATATTGTTTAATGGCAAAACAATAAATTGTATAAGTACGACTACTTATGAAATTATAATGACGTGATTCAGCAATTTTGTTCCTTAGATACAACAAATGATTTCAACTACTGTTTTGTCGTTGTAAAATGTTTTAATTCATTTGTGCTCAAAATGTCGAAAACAATGCATGAATTTTAAGAAACTTTCATGTTTTAATTCAGAATATTATTGCCAGATAAAAGCGTGAAAAATATTTTTCTAACAAAAAGGACACTAATTTTTTAATAAGCCTCTACTACAAATAATAGTTCCGAGCAAAGATGAATTAAAATGAATTGAATATTTCATACAACGCTATTTGTATTACAGATTCAATAAATACGTTATTATTGTCGTTGCTTGATTCAATCATATATTCAGCGTTATATTTCCATCTCATTCATGGGTGTTCATTAAATATTATTTTCTCTTTTATATTACTTCACCTACGATCGTACTTAATCGCATCAGTATCGTTTCATCCGATAACCGATTAATTTCCGACATATCAGAATATATTCTGCTAAATCGAATAGCAATTCAATTAACATTTAATCCTTTCGCAATGCAATATGTTTTCCCTATTTTCCATCAGGCGGCCTGCATTAATTTATTGTACAATTAATACACGCTTCTGTTCGTATGAATATCTTAGCGCGAAGTATTTTTATGATGTATAAATAATTTTGAGAGAATTATATATGACATTTAATTTGAAATAAAATTACACATGATAAGGTACGCAATTTAAATTAATTCGACAAATGCAAAGAGTTTGAGTAAATAGGGAAAACAACGGAAGAAATAAAATAAAACAAAGTAATTAACCGAAGAAAGAATCGCTATTGAAACTATTGGATGATTCACGAAATTGGAATCCAAAGGAAATGCAATGGAAAGTAATTGTCATGCTGTTCGTAATGCATCACGATCTAACGGATGCACGAAGAAATAAAGAAACAAAATAATATATGTATATCTCTATCATACATACCGTCGCAATAATCGATCGATATTTTATATTTTTTTTTTTCCTGTAAGACAAAAGTTTGTCCACTTTAGCTCTTTGCAAATATGCGCGTATCGATCGTATTTTTGTAAATCCTCTAGAAACCGATTTCATCTGAAGTTCACGCTGCCGATATTGAACGTCTCATAACGTAAAATTGTTTTGCAACGAATCGCGATAAAAAGAAAAAAACGAACTAGATCGCAGAGAGTTAAAATGCTCGGACAACGTTTGTCGACGGTAGAATACTTGACCATTTGAGTGCAGAGGATCGTGACCGCGTTCCTCGATACTCGGACAAGAAATACGAAAAGCACAGAAACGCTTCTCATATTTCTTCCGTTATAAAACAACTATTGGACATGCACAACATCGTATGTCCAGCAGTTGTGCCTTTACATTGAGAAAATCGTTCGTGATTTACTGTTATTTGATCAGTATCAGTTAATAAACTTTTTAAATAGTGTTAAAAAATAAAGGCAACATTTCTTTCTGTCTCGAATCCTTCATTTTACCCAAACTCCCAAAACACATTCTATTATTTAAAATCTACAATTTAAATGTATACATAAAACTACTCTCTGCACTCAAATGGTTCAATCAATGTTTAACGAGATTTTAATTGTCGTATAAGATCGTTTTGCGATAACAAATACAGGCGAGCTGAAACAATCGGAATGGAATTAAATTAAATTAATTATATAAACTGTAATGAATTTAACTTGAATCTCGAATGCATACTTTTTAGTAAACACTGTTGATACAATGATAGTGTAAATGGATTAAAAAATCTTGTATGTGTGTTAGAATTATTCGTAGACAATTAGAAAACGTAAAGTTTCTTAGTCGTTCACATTCATGGCTTCCTTCTTTCGTATTTCCGCTCATACTTCGTCACGCAAAGATGGAAAATTCAAGTATTAGTCATTTGTCCAATTAGCTTAATATATAATGTCGATATTTTAAAAACAACAGTATCGATAAAATCGACTTTCGATCTGATCAGATAAATGTTTAATTATTATTCGAAATTGTTTTAGAGGTTAGAAACTGGTCGAAACGTCTTCTGTAGTTCACAGTGGGAAGATATACGAAAAATTGCGATGCAATACAATATTATGAAAGTTACTACTAAATGTAATTATCAGAAACATGTTTCCATAAAATTGTTTTAATTAATATTCTGTTAAATATTTCCTTTCTTGTAATAACAGAGTTAAAAATATTTTTCACATGGTTATATTGTGTATTTTTTATGCGTGTTTTTAATAGTGTAAGCAAGTTCCGAATTTTCCGGAACGACCGGAATAATACGGGTATTCATACTTAGATATTCATACTATCCGGATAATGATTCAGTAGTATGTGTAAAGCAATATCTGTTACCTGAATAAGTACCTGTGTTATTATTTTAATTTTTCACACTAAAGTGTAAAAAACATCTAATTGTAAAAAATTATTTGCAAAAATCCAGATGAAACAGAATTATCAAAATATTGAAATAATACTTTTAGAAAGGAATACAATTCACGTTCATATCATACTAACTGACCATCTGAGTACCTTGGCTTAAACTATAAATATCTGTTTTATTCGGATAATATGAGTATCCATTGCTTAGAATACGCATTAATATTTTAATATAAACAAATTTCGAAATATAAAAATTTAATTTTATAATCTTGACAATGGAATGTTTTTTTAATTGTTTTTGTATTTACATAAAATATATTTATATTTATATTAATTCGTTAAATGGTTTGTACCAGTTATAATCCTTTGTTTAGTATAATTAGAAAGAAGACAAGAAATATAACTAAGAACAAGTTAATATGCATGGACTATATTGTATTTAAATTATATCCACCAGCTGCAAATGAAATCCAAAATTACAATGAACTATAGTTTATATCTAAAATGATGATTGAAGAAACTAAATAATATAATAGGGTACAAACACTATGATCAAGTTTTGGTAAAATACAAAATAAAGTTATTTTATGAGATAAAGTTTTAAATACAACTTTTTATTATACAGCAATATGAACAAACATCTTTATTAATTATGGAATAAAAATAAAAAATGCTGTAAATTACAGACATGATACATAAAAATTAACAAATTTAACATTAATAATAAACTTGTACTAACCCCTTGCCTTATGATTTAAGTTCCTACAGCGCGTGTCGTAACCATCGGCAAGGTCGGTCAGACGTCGTGTCATTTCACGGCCTGACTGCGCGTTTGAAGTTGTTCAAATAGCACCGTTCTTTTGATGTGTAAGGTACAACTAATTTTATGTTGTAACATGTTTGATAAATAATTACTACCAATTTATCATTGAACAAGATTTTTAAGGGTATATTTCTAACATTTTTCAAGAAAATATATCTGCGCGTCCTAATGCGGTCAAGAAAGAAAATGTTTGTCGCATGTAGCCCGAAGAATGTACCACATTTCTCGCTCATGTTTCTTATGTTTGGCCCAAAGAACGTGCCACGAGTCTAGCTCGTGTTTCTTATGTTTGGCCAGAAAACGTACCATGACTCTAACTCGACGTCGTTGGTTAAGTACAATTAAATAAATATTCTTAAATGTTTCAAACATCTTCAATAAGAAATTTAGCTTCATTAGAATACAGAACTGTTAGATACAAATAAATAAAACTAAGATTTTTCTTGCCATCTATAACTTTTTCTATAATCACAATTTAAATTCACCTTAATTTTGTTGCTGCTAAGTTTTAGTACATGTATTTGCACTGTATTTTTATGTATCGAATAGAGTATCTGTATTAAAATATAGTGCTAAAAAACATAAATTCCTGTAAATTAAAACTATTAATAAGAGAAGAAAATTATAAATGATAATAAGTGCTAACAAATTTCTACAATTTTGAAAAGTAAAGAAATAGACACAATTACTTTATATATATATATTTATGATTACATATCTATGATAACATTTTATGTTATAGAAATAAGTTAATTACAATCTGCATTATAATTTGATTCTGTTTCAAGTTGTTCTAAGTATGGTATAGTTTCTTCTCCTTTTAATACCATTTTTTCTACTTTTGCTGGTAAATTAATTCCAACTAATTTGGACAGTGCACTCCTTTTAACTACCCCAGCATCTTTCCTTTTTTTGCGCTGTAACTTTTTTTTGATCTCTTTTATCCTTTTTTCTGACATGTGTAGTTTCTGAATATGTACTGCTAATCTTTGTTTTGTGCCAATCTTTATTTTACATATATCACATTCATATGTTTCTCCAAGGTGATAAGTCCGTATATGATGAGTTAAATTATTTTTAAAGTAATAAACACGAGGGCATTTTTCAAAAGGACAAGGTATAACAGATCTATTTTCCATGTGAACTTGAGAATGAATTCTTAAATGTCGTTTGCTCAAAAATATTTTATCACAGTTTTTACATTTGTAATCTGGAATCACAATTATAAGTACTTAAAATTAAAAATCTTTGAATTTAAAATTAATATTTACCATTTACATGTTGAGTTTTTTTATGAGCACAAAGAAGCAGCCATTTTTTAAAAACTTCATTACATCCTGGCATACTGCATGGATATTGTTTACCTCCTCCTTCGTGATATGTTTTATGCTCTTTAAATTTTGTAATATTTGTAAAACTTTTATTACATTCATCACATTTATGTAAAACCGAATTATGTTTTGCCATGTGTATCTTAAACTGGTATTTTTTTACAAAAGTTTCATTACACTCTTTGCAAGTTAATTTGTCACGGTTTACATGCATTGTATTATAATGACGTTTTAAGTTATGTTGATTAGTAATATGCAATGAGCATTCTGGACATCTTTAATCAAATTAAAATACATTATTAAATTTAAGATATAAAGTAATAAAGAAATTCACCGTAAGATAAAATTTACTTACTTATATAACTTTTTTATCGCATTGTGGCTCTCCATATGTCGTTTCAAATGACAATTGTTAGTATAAGCTTTATCACATTCTGGATAGGTACATTTGTAGTCCCTCTACAAATACATAAACCACATCTATCTAAATGCAATTACTAACAAAACAACTAAAAATAGATGTTAAAATATAAAAAACATATAGAATGCAAGCATTACCTCTCCTGTGTGAAATTTCATATGTCTTTTTAATCGAGATGGTCTATAAAAAGATAAATTGCAACCATCAAAAGTGCACTTGTGAGGCTTTTCATCTCTTTTGGTTTTAGCAACAACATCAACGTCTTTCACCAAATCATTAGATTCAGACAAAATACTCTCAGATTCTGAATTTGTATCACGCCCCATCATGAATTATTTCTTTTACAGTATATCCAAAAATAAATTATTGTATATTAGCATATTATAAATATCTACAATATATATATACATCCATATTTTATTTACATTATAAATTCTGTTACATTACATTACTATATTATTCTTTTATGGTAATTATTATTCTAACTTGATAATTTAAAATTATAGTAATTAAATTTGATAATGTAAATTTTCCAAATGCTGATAATATTTTACATATCACATTCTTTATGTAGACAAAACATTTTTGCCATTAAACTATTAATGATCACATATAAATACAAATCACATTCAAAAATTCATTCAACACGTACCACAAACAGAGATAAGTAGAAAGATCGCCGATGTTTCCGGAAGAAATTCAGCCAAAAGTATGTTCCATGAATTATCGCCTCTAGCGGTCAAATGGCCGAACTATATACACATAGGTATGCTCAACGAAAGAGCCGTACGAAGTTGGCCGGAAAGCAAACACTTAATGGCGATTCGAAAACGAGCGGTAAAATCATAGAGATATGTATAGACGAGTGCGGGAGCGAGCTCAAAAAACGATATGTATAGGAATAGAAAGAAAATGCTGCAAAAAAGTCCTTTGTGTTCTTGCCTTATAACGCATGCATATTCGTATAGTAAATATGTAAATATAACACCGATCAACGAGTGACGTCAGTATGTAGCTTTTTTTCCTATTCCAATATCGCATCCACTTATCTCTATATCTCTACGAGCAGAACACTGCGTCGTGAAAATCTAAGAGCAAAAGTTTCTTGGTCGATTTTGCGATTTTATATCAGCAGAACATGACGGTATACGAGGTGGCACAACTTCGCCGATTTTTGAAAATGACGTCACATTCCATGAATTTTTCAAAGTTGAAATTTTCGAATTCTTGAAAAAATTTTTCAAGATACATAAGCAATTTTTATTTTTTCGTTCTTACCTTTTACTAGTCGCCAATACGAATGTATATTTCCCCTCTCGATGTACGTTCGTGAATATGAACATTTTTCCCACCAAAAGCACTGGAGAAGTAACGTATAATTCCATTTTTGACTACTAGAGGTCCTTCTTCTGATTGTGAATATTTTGACTGTATCACCGATCTCCTTACTTATGCTGCAAATCAGTTATTCATCTGTGTCGCTCACATTTTTTGTGACATAGTTGCAGCTGATCGATGACTAATCAGCTGTTGACTTAATACGTTTTAGACGAAGTGGATATTTTCGAGTAATTTTTACGACGTAATTGGTAATTGACAGTGAGATTTTGTATGTCTAAACACGTAACTCATAGCATAAAGATACGGTCTTGTCAAAGTTATATGATATTGTTTACTTTTTAAAAAATTCTACGAAACGAATAGTAGGTAAAGAGGTTATATTTACCTATGTTCGTTTGACAGTTTGAAGGTGAGATGCGATGCTAAATTAAGATCACATAAATAGAGCAAGAGCTAATTGTAGTATATAAGCGCAAAAATATTATTTTTAAAGGATATTTCTCTAACCTTGAATTGTGGAAGATGCGATGCGTATAAAATTCTGCGAGAGGTTAGATCATCTTTGATGTTTGACGTTAGATCTTAGTTTTGTACAAAGTGTTTGTATCAAACTTACGTACGAATAACAGAAATTATAAACTTTGAGTTCTTGACAAGAACAGATTTTACGTAAGGATAAGAAAACATTAACAAATACAATAACTTCATATTTGCAAAGATAAATATGTAAGCAAAAGCGGAATATAATAAAACGACTATAAAAGAACAGTTAATTATAACTCGCGTAAATAAATCAATAATTAAAATTTCGAAAGAGATATGTTTAATAGAATATTATTTTGGAAATGTGTTAAGTTTAAATTTTATTATTCAAAAGTTATGTAATTTATATTCCAAATAATGGTATGTTGTAAATAATATCAGAATCTTCAGAAAAATAATGGGTCAAACGCTCAGTGAACCTGTAACAGCTAAGAAATTAGCATGCTGCAGAAACTCAAACTATCGAGTTGGAAGTTCCTGTATGCAAGGATGGCGTATCAAAATGGAAGATTGCCATGTTCATATACTTTCATTACCTGACGATCCTGGTACAGCATTCTTTGCAGTATATGATGGTCATGGAGGTGAGAATATGACATAAAAATGTAATGTTTTTAATTATAAGCTGATAATATTATTGTATTGTTTAAAGCTACATACAAGAAGTATTTAAATACTGATTGATTTGAAGCACACAGAGAAAATATACTTTAAAAGAAAATTTCAGGTTCTATTATAATTGCTGTAAATTAGAAGTTATAGTAGATAAGTTTATATATAATTCCTTCCATGTTCAAAGAAGTAATAGATAACATTGATAGGTGCGGCAATGGCACAACATGCTGGAAAACATCTTCATGAATATATAACTAGAAGAAGCGAGTACAAAGCTGGTAACATTGTTCAAGCTATACAACAGGGTTTTCTGGAATTAGATAAAGCAATGCAAAATGATGCAGCACTTAAAGATGAACAAGCAGGAACTACTGTTATAGCACTTCTTATAAAGGACAATATTATATATAGTGTAAGTTCTTTCTAAGTTACTGTTTTTTTTTTTATTTTATTGCAATTATTGACATATAAAACCTTTACAGGCAAATGCAGGTGACAGTAGAGCAGTGGCAAGCATTAATGGTAATGCTGTTCCACTTAGTCGCGATCATAAACCTACATTGAAAGATGAACGTGAAAGAATCGAAGTTGGTGGTGGCTGGGTTGAATTTAACAGAGTCAATGGTCAATTAGCATTATCTCGTGCTCTAGGAGATTTTATGTTCAAACGAAATGAACGTAAACCACCGCAAGAACAAATCGTAACTGGTAATAGATAATAAATAATAATATGGAATTCCTAATGAAAAATTGATATATGTTAATGCATCTTTATATTTATAGCTTTTCCTGAAGTTCAAGAGTTTCGAATAACAGAAGATTGGGAATTTGTTGTATTGGCTTGTGATGGTATTTGGGATGTAATGACGAGTAATGAAGTAGTCAATTTTATACGAACACGTTTAGTCCAGTCGAAATTTGGGATAGGAGAAGAACAGGATACAATGGATCCTGAAGAAATTTGTGAAGAGCTTATGAAACATTGCCTTGCTCCAGATGCCTTAATGGGTACTGGTTGTGATAATATGACGGTCATCCTTGTATGTTTCCTTCACGGAAAACCATATTCTCATTTAATTTCACGCTGCAAGGAATCTATTGGTACAAATTCCTAGTTATATAAATTATTGATATTTTATGTTGATTATTTTTTTAAATTCTTTATATTTAATTTTACATCATAATGATGAACAATGTCTCATTGTCATACTTCGTGATGTCGAAGTTTATAAAATTTGTTAAGCTTTTCTATGAGCTTCGGTGTTTTAAGTTTTATGAACACAAATTTTTAAGAAGAAAGATTGATTTTCTATCAACAATATTTTATCTTTCATTATAATTATTAACATGTCTTATTTATAATTTTAAAAAGCAAATTACAAATAAGCTGAATTACAAGTTTTTATTTACAGTTTCGAACAATGGACAAGAAATGTCCAAATATAAGTATAGTAACAATTTTAGTAAAATGCAGTAAATTTTCGTTCAAAGTCCATAGCGATCTTGTAAAGAAGAAACAGCCGCATTGGCAAGAGAACTTAATCTACCTGCAACCTTATTTACTCCTTGACGTACACTTTCTCTAACATCATCTAAATCAACTCCAGTTCTTCCACCGCTAAGACGTATTGATAAAGAAGACGTGGGGGATGTGACAGTAGAACTTCCTGTGCCAAAATAATCAGCTGATGAAATACTAGATGAACCCTCAAAACGGCGCAAATTATTTTTACGTTCCCACTGTAAATTAAAGTGGCATAAAATTGTAATTTAAATAGAACGATAGGATGTACAAAAAGAATATTAATATGTAACGGCAACTCACAGAATCATCATCTTTGTTGTCCTGAAAATACTGATCGGAACTAATAGCCTTGGCACTACCAAATTTCTTCTGTGCTTCTCCTTCTACCATCGTTTTAACATCATTCTTACTATTACTTGGTTTGCTCGATGGAGGAGCTACACGTTTTGGTGGTTCTGGCTCTGCAACAACAATAACTTCTTCATTACGAGATTTGTTGTTAGTATTGCTACTGTATGGTGTTGAAAAAACCACATAAAATTCGTCTAAATTAATAAAAGGATCTCGTTCGACATCAACATCTCTCGGTCTTGGTTCAGAAGCAGTTATAGTCCTTGATGATGTTTCCTGCATTATTGTTCTCATATCACCAAGTGCAGAATGACTTGCACCACTGTAAATTACACATATTTCCAATATATCGTATTTTATGTTATGTGTACAATATTTACAATTTCTTTCTTTTTTCAGTATTATTACACAAAATAATAATTCTTCAATTATATATAAAATTATATAGATACGGTACATATATTAATAATAATATTTTATATAAATATATGTATACAAGCTTACAAATAAGATATAAACATTACCTTCGTGTATTAAATCCCATACCAAGACGTTCTGCTTGTGTTGCTTTAGAAGGATCTAATTGTTTCGTTCTCTGTTCTATCTTCTTAGCCTGTTCACTTAAATTCTTTTCATAGCGGTAGGCAAGCCGGGTAGCAATTTCATCTTGTTCTTCTTTTGTATTTTCTTGTTGATCTTTTTCCTGTGGTTCTTTATTAGCTTCAGCAACACTTTTTTCTAATTCGTCAAAATTTGTTTTGACTCTTTGAGCACCCAACCCACCAGTTTTCTTGCCCAACTATTATAAAAGTATAAAAAATTAATAGCAAACTTTTAATTAAAAATGTACTAGTATTTTAAGATTGTGCTAGTATTCTAAAGTCAAAATAATATTTTAAAATTTATACCATTCATTATTAAACTATGTTAAACATAAGTGATGAATAAATAACCATTTGTATACATACACCACTTCGTTTATTTGAAACCTTTCTGACACCTATGGTTGATTTTCTTTCAGATACCAAGTTTGAGGTAGAATCAGATAACTTAACAGTAGGGCCTAAAGAATTAGCAGCAGTTTCTAAGCTATCTTTTTGATTATTTTTGTCCTCATTGTCATTTACTGATACAGAATTAGAAGCAGGAACTGAATTTCCCTCAGGACATAGTGAAGACTGATGATATATCTCAGTACTTTCATGTTCTTTAAAAAAATCAACTTCAGCTTGCTCTTCAGATGTTGATGTTGGATCATCATCTAAATGCAGCTACAATAAAACACAACCTTAAGAAAAATTAATTGATCTAGATGTATTTTAAAACAATCTTTTTTTTTATGTAAGATACATACACGCTGAGCAAGTTAGTCATATAATGAAAATAGTCTGAAACTGTTGGTGTAATGAATAAAATAGAACATACAATGATAAATAATTTTGAAAAAATAGTGCATATGTTTTTACAACTATTAATAACTGAGCATAAAAATGACCACATATTAACTTTTACAATGCTATCTTTAAATAAAGTTTTAAACAAGTATTAGTAATTCGATGATGCTTTTGTAAAAGTAGTTTTACAGCTCACCATTGTCTTATTTTTTGTTGAAGGAAGAAAAACCTATAATTACCATATTTGTAATTATAAAATGTTTAATTAACTAAATTGCATGTTCTGTATGGTGAATATACATACAAACAATGTATATTTTACCTTTGTTCCATAACGTCGCATTGCTTGAGCAGATGCCTGCGCCAATTTTTCTCTATATTGCATAGCAGCACGTGAATTATACTTTTGCTGAGCATCTGTTGTTGTACAATTATGTTGTGCAAAATATTTTCTCTGGAAAGTATAACAAAGATTTCTATAATGTACTAATTTTAATAACAATTAATAATTTCAAATTTCACAAACAGCATTTGCATTTCCACCCAATTGCATGTTCCTCAATTGCAACCAAGTCCAATTTGTGTCAAGTTGAGTAGATCGAACAAATGTCAAATGGACACCTAATCCTCGATGAACTGCAGAACAGTCGATGCATAGAAAGACACCATAAGTCACACTGGACCATGCTGGATTTTTTGCATTGCAATCGAAACATGTCTAAAAAAAAAATCATAGTACTATATCAACATATATATTATAGTAATATTTGATTAATTGCTTAATTATAAATTATAGATTTAATTGATGATGTAATACATTTTTCAATACGAGAATTATAAGGTTCTATTATTGTCGAAATGAAAATTGACACAGAACATCCCGTAATATGTGTCATTATGAGACAGAAGGAAATTACAGGTTGGGGATAAAAATATGACATTAACGTCAAGATTATTGTCAGATTATTGTCTTTTGTAATTTTGTACAACCTGATACTCAACATCGCATGGAGAATTAAAAAATGAAGAAGCAAACCTTATTTGTCGGAATAGCTCGTAATCTTTTAAAAATTTCCTCAATATCACTTTTACTAGGCGCTGGATCTGCCATTTTTGACGTGTTGTCAATGACTTCGCAAAGTATTCTGGGATGCGTGGCGGCAGCTTTTTATACATAGAGGTCGCTTGCTTGTAATTCGAAGCGAATAATTTACTAGAAGCAGCTGGAAATCATTGTTAATATTTTAAGTTCATATAAACATTAAGTCATTCACTTTTAATATAAGAGATGCAAATTATTTTTAGATATTCAATGCATAATAAAACATGTATAATATAAAATAAACACTAAATTTTTAAAGATTTCATGCAATATTAGACTTTTTCATTAGTTTAATAATGAATTTATATACAATTTTAGAAACATTACTAATATTAAGAATTTATTAGAAAATTTTTTTTTACATAAAATAAAAATAAAATTTAGGATTACATATATTTATTAAACATATCAAGATTTTTTTTTATCATTTGATATGTCAGGTCGTTGTCCAGTATTTGGAGAATCGCTTACATTTACTTCTTCTTCTTCTACTTCCAAGTTATTTAACCTATAATCAGCGACTTTATAATGTAATGCACAAAAATTAATATTCATGAAAATAACTTACTCATCTTGTTCAAGACTATACAGCATTTGGAAGCCAGCATCAAGACTTGGAGGGAAGCCCATCTCAGGATCTAATAGTTGAAGAGTCGGCACTTCTCGGTACACATTCCCAAATTCATCAAGTTCCTCAAATTGCAATTTATTAGCTGCTTCATCTAAAACCATCCTATAAATTGAACAAATATTAATAGAAATAAAACATTTCATCTTCAGAAGCATTGCAGCCTCTTCAGTACAATTAAATACTTAGCACTATAAACATTAAGTTCAAATTGCCTTTGTTTCTCCATCATTGCCTCAACTTTCTTTTTCATGTTATTTTCAAATTTCAGCACATATTCTTGATAGTAGTCATGAAGAGCAGCTACTCCACCAATACCTGTTTCCACTAATACCCTTTCTAATATATCCTATAAGAATATACACACATATATTTTTTATGAATTTCTTATTTTTATAAAGAGTAAACTGATAAAATTTTGTATTACTGGAAAACCATGATCTCTCTGTTCATATGCTGCCTTCATTAAAAGTGTCATTCTTCTCAAAAAATGATTTGCAATATCTGTAAGCGTTTCTATAGCTATATTTGAAGATTTTTCAAATCCAATGTGAGCTAAAAGAGTAATAACTGCATGCTTCAATATAGAACGAGCTGTTTCTGGTGTAAGGTAATGTATCGTTGAAGCATTTTTAAATACATTTCTAAAATAAAAATCTTGTTAATGTTTTACTGAATTATACAAATGTATTTTATGCATATACGTTTTAATACCTCTCTTTTTGTACTTCTTGTAAATCTTGTACTTCAATTGTTGTCATATTTTCCAGTACCATCCCTTCTTCCTAACAATTAATGCAAATATTATTAAAGAAATATAAGACTTATATGTTTCTAATAATTATTTCACATTATTACCATCATCCTTAGTTGTTGATGAAGATTTATAGTATTTAATACATGAAGATTTCCCATAGGTAATCTGTAAGTAAAAAAAGAAAAAGCTGTATAATGTTCTAAAATCAAGATCTGTTTTTAAATTGAGGATAAATTTACTATACATACTCAGCTTTTTTATCCACTTGAAAATCACAATCAGGGTTATTTGATTCTTCCATAACTTGTCTCCAAATATTTTCTATGACATCTGGAGTTATTACTTCTTGTTTTAGAGTTTCTCTTGCTGGTAATTCCCCCCATAAAGTACCAGTTCCAATATTTTTAGTAGATTTCATCGTAAAAACTATAGTTGGTATAAAATGATCAATTTTTACATTTCTCTTTATTATACTGCTAAAAAGTAAAATGTAATTAATGATATAATTATAAACAGTTATTTAAAATAATTCATAATTAAAAATATTTCCACTGAAAAAATTTATCTAATGGTATAGTATAAGTGATATTAAACAATTTTATTTCTTATATTACGCACATGAAAGTACAGTAACGCAGTGCAATACAGTAAGTATAGTTTTTCTATTTAAAAACCCGCGCACACATTGGTATATAGCTCACGTGGCACGATACTGTTGAGAGAACGTCATTGCATTTTGGTTAAAAACCTGTAATCAAATAATTGTCCATTTTAATAACAACGTCAGGTGTGCTTTACACATTTATGAATTGTTTAAGAATGATATTCTTTATTGAATTTTATACGATCAAAATTAAACTTCAATTAATCTTGCATCTCGTTTAAATTACTTTAACTTAACATAGCTAAATTTTAGGTTAGAATTACATTCTTGAGCGCCATATAATTGTTTTGTATCGTGACATTAATCGAAATGACTTTCGATATATTTGAGAATCGATATTTCAAGTATGTGATTATGGAGCAAAGAAACTAGTTCTATTACAAGACAGATTTGATATTTAATTTATTAAGTAAATAGTAAGTATGAAATTTTTATTTTTTCATTCCTTATTCATCTATCATATACGTACCTATATGTTAATTAACACTTTTCGATATAAAAATTCTTCGCATACAATTATTCTGTTAATGAATAGCAAGGACAAATATTGTTTAAAAAATAACGATCACTCACTATTGAATGTTTTTGATTCATGAGATATCATCTTTCCATTGTTTATAATCTTCTGCGCATGCACAGCGTATCATGTGAACGCGAATACATTTTTTAAATACTCAAGTAGTAGATTAGAAGTTATTCGAATATTAGAAATGTGCAATATATTTTAAGTGTATGCAATTACTTTTGAAAACATAATTTAGTGTAAATTACTTAAGGTATATATATGTATATACAATGGAAAGTGCAGCAGCTTCGATTTTAAAACGAGCGGTAGAAAGAGATAACAATAAACAATATACAATGGCCTTTGTATTATATCAAGAAGGTGTACAAATACTTCTTGATTCTATGAAAGGTAACATTACATATATATTTTTAATTTTATTTTGTTAACATTATTAATTTTTTTTATTATTATAAGAAATTTTAATTTCTATTTTAATTTTTTTAAATTGTTAATAAAAAATTTATGTCTATCTTTAAATATTGTATTACTCATTTTATTATTTTATATATTTTTACAAACTTATAAATTGATTAACAAATTTTTAATATAACAATTAGAAACAAAAGATCCAATAAGGCAGAAACATTTTGCTACCCGGGCATCGCAGTATTTGGACAGAGCAGAAAAAATAAAGGATTTAATTGAAAAGCAGAAGGCAAGTGGCATATACAGAGAATTAATCAAAATTGAAACTGGTAGTACAGGATATGGTTATGGTACTGTCTTTGGAAGATTTTTAGATGCTACAGTTACATATATTTGTATCGAAGACCCCTATATAAGAATGTTTCATCAGGTATTATTTAATTTTAATTTAGTTTATAAGTTATATATCAATATATCTTAAACTGATATTATATTTTATTTTTAGTGTCAAAATTTGGTAAGGCTATGTGAACTGGCAGTAAAAAAATGTCATGCACTGTCTAAAATATCTTTAATTACAACCCTTGATCCAGAAGATAAGAAGAATCAAATAGCAAGATTAGAAGAACTGAAACAGAGTTTATCATCTCATCTTATTTCTTTCGAATTTAATTTTTCTGATACTTTACATGACAGACAAATAGTGTAAGAATATAGTTTAGTTAGGTGTAATTATATTTATTGAATCATTGTATTTTATTCTTATTTTAGTTCTATAAGATATAATATGTAATGATAGAATATTTTGCATTTATTATGTACTTTTGTTTCAGACTTAGCAATGGTTGGATAATTAAGATCGGCCGTGGATTAGATTATTTTAAAGCACCTAATGGAAAGTTCGTATTAGGTTCTTGTGATCTTGAATTGAGACCTTGTTCTGAGACAACCATAGATGTATTTCACAAAAGTCAACTAAAGAATGAGCAGTTAGCGACCTAAATAATCAATGCAGGAAAGTAAATAAAAATATAACAAACAAATTGGTTTTATTTATTCATCAGGTCAATTCAAATTACATTATTTTTACAAAACTTGATTTCTTCTACTTTAGGATTATAAATTCTATTATAAGTAGCTTGTCATTAGAAAAGAATATACTATTTTTATCAGTATTTTTTGTAATTTTACTTATATCTAAATTAAGATTCTTAGAATATGATACAATATATAATATATTTTTATACAAATGTAATAAAAATATACATTACATATATATAGTGTCTTTATTATACAAGTATATAAACATAAACTCTCTTTTTCTTATAAAATGTATTCGACATATGTACAACTTTCATATTGATTTTAACTCAAAGTACTATAATCACTGGCCCTCGCGATATCGATTTGTTTTGCGGCTTTTTTACACGCTCTTCTTAAGGATTTTGTGTATCTTAACAATCCGGCTTCAATTTGATCTTCATCCTCGGTCAAAAGATCTTCAACTTTATACGACGGAAGACAATCTGCGCCTCCAACAGCAACCACTTGTCTTGCAATCTCTGGATCTACACAGAGTCTTGTAAGTGCTGCTGCAGCAGTAATTTCTAAACGTCTATATGCATTTTCTAAGCCAGGAGGTCGCATTCTAAGAAAAGAAACTAGCGCGATAGAGGCACGAACTTCCGCCAGATGCGTTCGAGCTTCAGGTATACGTGCTAGTTCACTGATAAGAGCTGCTACCTGCTCCATTAACCAAACATTCTTGCCAGCTGACCTTTTCACAGTTTTGAGCAACTTCTTAACCGTGTCGTGTTCCAGTATCACAAATGCGCATTTTCTAGATTTGGACAGGTGATGGAACGCGGCTGCGACTAGCAATAAAGTCTGACCACAGTTGGTGTTCTCGACTAGACGATTTAAGGGCAATATTAAATCCTTTGCAAAAGGTTCCACATACGGTAGACCTAAACCATTGACCCAGGGTGCGGTGATTTGTACAAGCAATGCTGTTGCTTCCATTTTCTCTTTCTCAGATGTATTATCCACAACTAGTAAGTCTGTCAATATCTCTGGACCACCGTCTTTAACAAACTGGTTTATTGCCGTAGCAGAACAACACACGCTCGCCAATGCACGTAAAGAAGCTGCGACAAAATCTACTGAAGTCCTACCAGCTGTGATCAAGGAGGTCAAAAGCGCCCTGATGCCTGAACATCTTGTGATACTGCTTCCTGCTCGAGGTCCTGCCAAACCTAGAGCAGTTAAAGCTGCTAGAGCACCTCTGGCTAACATGATATCATTTTTTGGCGCTTCTTCCAACCCTCTGACTACCCTCTATAAAACAATATTGATTTTAATGTTGTGTATACTATTTATATATATATTCTTCATTATTAATTACTTCATGATATTCGTATATGTGTATTATGCAGTACGAATTATGTCTTACTTCGATATAAAAATCCAAGCGAGTGTCTACAGTAGCGTCAATATAATTCTTCATACTTTCCAACTGCGTTAATATTGTTTTCAAATTGTTTTGTTGAATTCTACACGGGGGCGGTGCACCTAACTCCGAAAGCAGGGAGAAAGCGTCTTCCTCTATGGCACGTAGAAGCTGCTGCTCCGATCTGCCACTTTCTAAATGCGACACTTTACTGCAAGGAATATGATTCGTCAGTATCATTAATACTATCCATAGATTATCAATATTTTCTGTAGTCAGCATTATTTCTGTAAAATTGAAATATAATTTACAAAGTTTTGAGTCATTTTTTACACTTACCTAAAGATATACTGATAATGTCGATCAAATTGTTCAGCTCTAATAAGTAATTTGTTTGCAGCAGCCGTAGCTAAACTCGACAGATTCTTCAAATCATTCATTTCTTCTTTTTCGTCTAAAAATTCGCTAGGTCTTCGTTGTGGTAGAGCTTTGCTTTGAAGAGTGTTACCACACTCGTTGTCGATTTCCATTGCGAGATCGCTCAACCATGATCTCACCGATGAGGATTGTCTGTAAGTTCTGGAATGTAGAGTAGACTTGTAGGATGATTCTATCTCTGAAAAGTTAGTCGCTATCGATGAGTTTGCGCTTCTTGGCGCGGTCGCATCTTCCGGTGGTTCAGTCGCGTACAAGAAATCGCCAAGGCACTCGTCTTCCAAGGAAACAGGTGGCGGAATTTTCGACGCATCTACTTGATCGTCTTCCGTTCTGTAAAAAATCATTATTTGTCGATTAATAAACTGTCGCGATCAATGAAAATTATAAATGAATTATGATTTATTAAGAATAAAATCAAAATCTTGTTTAACGTTCGAAGAGGCAGGTATCTTCGCACAATTTTATTAGAAGATCGTCATTTTCTTTTTATTCATAAAACTATAGGATTTATGAAGAAAAAATAGTTTATTAACGTAATATGTAATGTTCTATGAGTATCGATAAGGAAGTTACACGATCTACAAAAGCAATTAATAAGTATAATAATTCTAAGTTTGCTTTTCTCAAGTAACGTATTACTTTTTATTTTCAAATTCTCAGAGAAGAAAATATTTTGTCCTCTCGTGTTAAAAATGCTGCAACTTCAGGTCCAGAAAAATTCTTATTAAATAATCCAAGTAACACGTGTCATTCGTCTCGTGTTACGACATTAAGAGAAAAAATGATATTGCTCGGGACAATTAAATAACTGCTTAATCAAGTAATTTCGTCACTCATTAAGCTATCCATTAGTGTAATAACTCTATATTGCGTAAGCATAAATATACAATATTTGTTACGTGCCTGATATTTTAAACCTGACGTCCAATTAATTGCATCGAATAATATAAATTCGAACTATATCTTTATAAAATATAGAGTAGATACAATTAATATAAATGTATCAAAGTAACGTTATTACTGTATATTTACCTCTTTAGAAGTTTGAATTACCGTTTAAAGCATTTCATTCTTCGCGAAAATATCGTAATGTATTTATTTTTTATCTTAACAGTTATAATGGCGTAGATAATTGTATCCGTTGATCGTACAGCATGAAATTTATGCAACATCGCTTCATCTCACAGACTTGTGTTAGCCTGTTTTAACTTATACGATGAAAAGTCATTGATCTTCGTTCCCCCAGAGTGATTCCATTCAAAAAGATCTAATTTCTATCTAAGTATGTTATTTAATATATTACATAATGATAAACAATGTTATCAACTTTCAACATTTTCTCAATTATCAGAATATGCGCTTACTCTGTAATAATACTTTTAATATCGGTCAAATTCCTCCATACTCGCGAATTTATATTGCAACATTAGCGGTAATAAACAATTTTATTCGTCATCCTTTTAAGAAATTGTTGTATCTTCCTTCAAACACTTCTACGTATATTGTTTTCCTATATTTATACCGTTTCCCTCTTCAAGGATTTTCAATTGGATAGATTCGATTTTACGTGAAATTAAAAATTTCTGATAAAAATCTTAAAAATAGATGTGAGAATTGTATTCTAATTCTTTATGTAATGTTTTACACTTTCAGTTTTCTTCTATCCAAGTTTATCTCAATATTATCCGATACTGTTTAATCAAGAGATATTATAGATGATCGAAAACTTCCAAACTATACTAAATCTATAAAAAGAGATATGTGTTTATATAATACTTCAAATTTAAAATTTCAATTTCCAGTAAGTACAGCGAATGATCGACATTCTAATTTGCAAATAATACAAAGTAAATTTACCTTCAAAATCATGTTATATCTATATCCATAAAGGGATCTATACAATATCTTAAAATGTCAAACTTTTCCTCGTTGTATCCTACCTCGCGTTTATCTAAGAAATATCTTTTCCTTAATAAAAATTCCGTTTTCGATGAATCATCGATGTTCCACATAAATAACATAGATGAAATTTAGCTCCAAAATCACACTATATTCATCCAAGAACCTACAATACCTTGCTCATGTCATAACAAATTCATCGAAACCTTCTTCCATTATACTGCAACAATCGACCAGCATCTTCACTTAATCCAAACATAACTCGGAAACATAAACTTCCAACAAATACGATAGATCACAGATGACCCAAATTGCACGAAGAATCTACGGTACCTTAATCGTGCCATAACGAGACAGGAGTCTCGACTACTGTCGCCGCGACATAGTTAAGGCCTAACCACTGTCCAATCCGCATAACCAGGTGCACGGATTCCGTCGTGGAACAATCGGAGATCGACGAAGGAACGGATATATTATAGCGCAAAAAGCTGACTAATCGGTCAGCTCCGGAACTAGAATCGTTCTCTCATGGACGACGGTGACTAATCCCATTTCTTTGACTAAGCTGTACGCCATCACCTGCACACAATCCACTCGGTGCGGTGGCTGGAATTCTTCGTACGTTTGCTGTCGTCGCACCGGGACACACCGGGGCCCAGGTTGACTCAAACCGCGTCGCTCTTTCATTTAGGTATTCCTCGTGTGGCACGTTACATTGAATCACGTACTGGCTCGCGTACATCTATAGGGTGTCAAAAGAAACACGTCCTATTGTCTTGTTAGATGCACAATGTTGGTTCTATTTTAGAAAACCTATTTTAAAACCTGCAGGCTAGTGAAATCACTTTTTATGACACTGACGACGCTGAAATAAATTTACAACAATTGAACGATTCTGAAAATAAGCGAGTGCAGCCACAGGAACCATATGGAGGGCTGAGAATGGTAATGATATAAATCAGTTCACTGCTGGTGCTTATATAATGATATTCCGCGCCTATTGTTACAAAAGGTTGATCATTAAATTGCAACTTAATTAAACATTACACTAAAGAGATAATACATGTAGAAGTTAAAATACGTGGTTTTGTGAATTCAAATTGTTAAAATCTTGGCTCACGCTATTATGATGTTCATTTCGCCATATGTACGTAAAGTAGAATATTATAGGGTTTGAATTATTTCATCTAATCTATGTCTTGAGAAGAAATGGAAGACAGTGTAGATAGCATATAGAACGATTTTGGTTGACTGGGTATGTTTTAAAGAACGAATCCATGTCTTGTGAACTTGATAAAGAAAATTGAAAACTTACACGAACACTTGTTGGTCAATATTGAATCAATACCAATTGAAAATTCAAGGACAATGGGTATAATAACTACCCATATAGAAGGAGGATGAATATTTGATTTGGAGTAGTATAATAAATGATTGATTTAATTGATGATGAAACAAATAATTATGTAAAACCTTCTTTTAAATTAGTCTTTATAACATTACATTCTTTTCAATCCTGATTTTCTATTGCTTTAATCAATTTTTATTTATTTGCAATATTCATTATTACATAAATTTAAATTTATTTCTTCAACTTCTGATCATATGCTAGAATTATTAACATTTTCAGTCGATTATTTGTCTACGTATTCGTAAACGGAATTGTTGAATAATTTAGAATAATTCGAATTGCTAACGTTCTTCTTGATTTTTATTTGATTTCTAATGCATCAATCGTCGATATAAATCGATCTAAGTATTAATTTTATATAAGAGCAAACGTTACAAAGCGAGTTTACGAATCGATCGTCTTTTGCTTCCTGCTATTAATATAGACTCTATAAGTTGCTCCAAATACCGGATTGAACTAGACACTGAGTTTAATTTGCGTTGCAGATGCTCGAACGTATATTAATCGACGTTAATTGATGGTATGTCGTAGTATTTTCCTACCCGTTTTATTTATAATACATTGTTCAGAACCTGTAAGATTTCATAGAAGATATTGACTCAACAATTTCAGAACACGTCTAACATACCAATTTTGTCACTCACTTCCCTGAATATTAATCGTGAAGACGCAAGGACCATTAATTTTAATCTTCAAAAATTATATTCGTCGGTATTAAAGGCTTCGATATTTTTACTTTTACTTTTACTTTTAATATTCATCTTTTACTTTTATTATTTATTCTTTAATCTAAAAGATAAATTTGTAATTTGTAAATGTTGCAAATTATATATGTTTCACTCTCTAAATATCATAATAAATACTGTACTTTGGATATTCTACATACTTATACTCTTACATATTTAAATTTTTCATGTGTGTACAAATATTCACAGTCTAATTATAATACAAATGTAATAAATAGTAATTGCATGTTTAAAAGTCATTTAAAAACTTAACGATATTCACGTATTCGATATTTGTTAATTGTAAAACAAAAAATTAACTCTTCAATATCTGCTTATTCAATATCCATTCCTATATAGCATAAAACACGATTTCTGTTTTCCTCCTTCAAACGTTCATAAAAGATACTTTACCAAAATCACTAAATTGCGCGGAAATCATGCTCATTAAGTTTCCTGTCATAAATCAAACACGAGCTGAGTCGTTTTCGTCACGACGCGTTTTGTATAATGAGTATTTAATATTCCCGGCGATGAGTTGCGCTACTTCCAATGCACCTATAGATTGACGACCGATCCACGTGCATACGCAACCACATGACGTTCCACCATTATATAGGGGTAAATGAGAGTTTACGAAACAACCAGAAGAATAACATGGGAAGTGCCTTACGTGTTGCATTCCTATCGCTTGGCTCACTCTGGGGACATTTATCGCGACGATTCATGTTCTTAAAACATACATCCTTCATACCTTATCGGCTCATACAAGGTGCGGCTTATTTTCAGAGATAATGCCCTTTGGTATGAGACCCTTTAATTTCACGGCATTATCGATCAAACATACCGAACAAATATATATTCTGGATTTGAAATAACTGCAGTGTAGAAAGCGATTGAAATTGTAAGATTAGTATACATATACACATGTAATCATTTGTGTGCTCTACGTTTTTTCATATATATTTTTTTTTTTTTTTTTATGGCGATTAGGATAAGAGATATATTACTATATTATAGAGATAACATACATGCACTAGTTGAAAAATGTGTTTTCGTGCTATCGTATTATTTGTACACTATTCTTCGTGAATACTTTTTTATTCGTAAAACAAATGTTCATCGTGTCACCCCATGTAAATGTCAGATCGTTTATCAGCGCATCCATCAAATATGTATCGCATTGCTATAATACGTAAATATAAATGTTTAACATAATCAATATTTACGTTTATCATATTTATATGTATATGTACAAATATTATATAAGTTATTGTATTATGTAAGTTGTTCTAGGTATATGTAGAGTTATTCTTTTAAAAATCTTAAAACACTTCTGGACAAATTAAAAGAGAGAAATGTATAAAGAAATAATTATGAATTATAGTATATCCGAAACAGTTAATTATTAACTTATCCTCAACTATTTAAAAATATCATTTTAACCAATTTTTAATAATATAATATTTTCATGCGCAAGGCATGTCAGATCAGTCCATCATAATGTATGTATCTGATCTGAATCATAGTAATTAAACTTTTTGTAACTATATAACCATTTTTAACAAGATTTTTTGTATTTAAATTACCTGCGTGATCTTGACACTCCTCGCTCTTCGTGCGTGTTAAGGACCATTTTATTTCGAGGTAAAATTCTGGAGTCCTTGGGAGTAGAGGTATATGTTGGGTTCGGAATAGTCTCATTTTCCAACCAAACAGCACCGATTCTCGAATGCATTCCATGTCGTCGATCCTTAACTCGCTTCCGTCTCCTTCGTCTAGGCGTTTCATTCTCGTATAATTCGGAACAATTCGATCGTTCGGAATCGGAGAAACCGGAATCTAGACTTCGGAGATCTTGACTCAAAGGACTGCACGATCTGTTTGCCAGAACGATATTATTCTCGTCTCCTTTATCTTCGTCCTTTATTTCCATTGTGACCCTATAAAATTTTGAAAATGCTTATTTTTATGTATTACAATGATTGAAAATGCTTATATGGAAAACTTATCGAATATTAATGTAATTTATTTTCCTAGCATCTTTGCTAGCATCTTTAGCCTCGATTAAAAATTAAATAAACCTCGCAATTGCATCTAGTTCTATCCAAGTTAAAAATTTTTCGAAGAAACGTATTTAACAAATGATATAGAAGTATTTGTAACTGTAATCTGCATAAAACATATACGGGTTCAGTCCTTGAACTGAAATTCATCGCACTGATAAAATTGTATCCATAAGTCAAGAAAGAACTGGAGCAAAATTTTAAATTGTCAAATTACATATTTATCGTTCATTAAAATATATTATCTTATTCTATCAACATATTAAAGATCCTTTCTAAAAAAATCACATATCACTGATATACGTAATACAAGTATAATAGTAAGTATAAGTGTAATAAATAATCGTACATTAAAATCAATTACTTTTGCAAAAATAAATATACAAATATATAAAGAACTACGGCAGATCAAAGGATAACATTTAAACATGGAAATAATGCTGGATTTATTAAACACCATTGTGATTAAAAACATAGTTCACAAAATACGAGACTAAAGGCATCAATGTAAAGAATAATTCGTGAACGATTTGAACGCTTGAAAACTTATCATACGGTTGTTGTGAAACTTAAGTAATTAAAGCTAACGGTACGAAAGTAGCGTTGTGTGTCAATGTGATAAGGAAGAACCAATAATAGTCAAACAAACGTACTTGATATGCTCGAGCAAACTTACGACAACATAAATTTCATCCTGATCGCAATAATTTCACTTACGTCTGAGTCATCAGATTTTCCTCGTGTATCGTTGTCATTCTCGAATATTGTCGTTCATCGTTTTCGTTTAGGCAGACGCGAATCGCCGTTACGTTTTCAGCATCGATCGTGTCGCTGGTATCGTTGATGCTGGACGAGTGCTCTTCTTCCGTTTCCTCTTCGGCTACTTCAAGATTGTACGCTATGTTTTGCTTGACATTAGCAAAATCGTTCCTCGAAGCGAAAGGATCCAAACTTTCTAGATCCTGAGACGCCATGTGACTCCAGAACACTTTGCTTTGATGTCTCTTAAACGCGCTCATTTTTTATATTCGCTTTCCTCGGCCAACTTTCGCGGCGATTCTAATCTCTTTTTATGAGGTATTCTACGTTGAACTGGTCGAAAGAGAAATTAGTTCAAATGCTTTGGGAAAGCTCCTTGAAATATTCAGGTTCGACAGTAACGACGAGGATGAGCAATGATGCCACATGTGATGCCACACTGGGGTGGTTTTACGATTCAGTAGAGCGAAACGACCCTCCTACAGGTCGCGTGCACGGAGGACCGTATGGTGTCCATTGCAACCCCCATGAAGAATCCAATCGCTTTTCTCACTGACACCAAGAACTCTTCCTTTTACACGTTCTTTAAAATTTCTTCTTTTTTAAATTATGATTTCTAAACAATTTCTATTTAAACTGCACGATTTATGGCATGTACAAAAAACATGAAAATATCAACTTTTGGAGGTATTTAGGTAGTATTTAATTGTAAACTTTAGAAGAGCATCGCCAAGTTGTTGAATGATTTAGTTCGGTCTTTAGTGAATTTTAAGTTCATTGTTTTATCGTTAATTAAGTACTAACACACATTGTCTCGCGTGCTTATGTGTAATAATTTGTAGTAAATACAGTATAACGATACCAATATTGTTCGGAATTTATATGTCGAATCAATAATCCATTAGATGCACTCGTACATCGATCGATCGATCTAAACGTATTGGTGCTTCGCGAACGACTGACTCGTATCGGGTCGCTTCCGACTTCCTCCCATAAGTCGCGCTCCCTTCCCGCCTCGAGCTCGTAAGCCAACTTGTATGAAAATAGAGCTCCTCCCCTTCTCTTTTGTCACCTCTACGGGGTGCGTACCAGTACGTGTACCCCCGTGCACCCTAGTATGTGTAACTCATGTGTAACCGCCAAAGCGTAACTAGGTGCATTCTACGTACAGGGCAGTGGCGTCAATAGGAAGTCCGTCCGATTGTTTTCTATCAAATATAGTGCAATTAAATGTTGCAATTAAGGTGTTTCGACCCCTGCAAGAAACACGAGACAATAGTCAATTTTTAGTAACCTAAAGATCAAAATTATTTAACGAAATTGAACAAAGAAATATCATAGAGGGAACCGGTAATAATTTAGTAATAAAAGCAATATTAAAACAAACACAAGCGAAAAATTATATAATATATTAAAATGATTTATTAAAAGAATAGATTAATATTCATAATCGCTTATGTTTTATAAGAAAAATTTGCGAAACAAGGAAGGCCGTTCATAGATTTTCGGAGAAGGGAGATTAAAATCGTGCGGATGCAGTATGTGAGCCACGAGCGACGTCACGAAATCACGCCAATGCTATTTTTAAGGGCCAGGTGTGACTCCCGGTTCCCTATCGCTCTCGTGCACATGTATGTACACGTGGGGGTCGGCTTCCCCCTGCGAAAACAGGCTGAAGAGGCATTTCCACCACCACCGAACCTAGGGGCACGCGCCGCTCTGGACATCTGCGTGAAATGCTTCCAGTGATGAGTGTTCCGCACCTTTATATGTATGGATGATTCACTTAGTCAATTCTTTTACGACTTCGATCGCCGATTCACTTCAATTGGTTGGATTTGCGGAACAGTCATTTAAAACTGATTATGCGTTAGCGATTGTTTCACTCTAATAGTATGGAACGATTGTATACATTAGAACGTGCTAAAAATTTATGAAATATTAGTTTTATAATTTGTATCTTGTATGTATGTGTATATATCACTTATTACAGTGTACACAATTACATAATCTAGCATTGTTAAATTTTAAGTACTTTACGCGTTTAACAAAGGATATTTAAATCATGTCGATGGACCATACATTCTAATTACGATTTAAATTGCTGGAACAGAGACTATGACGCATAGCCTAGCAAGTTTTATTCTTCCTTTTAACGATCATTTCGTGGATCGATGATTTCACACGTTGGAATTTTATTAATAATGGATTCCTTCGAACGTAAAATCTTTGGATGTAGGATGCTCCTGAACGTAATACATAATTAGTTCCTCGTAGCATTACATTACAAAAAAGATCTCTTAAAACCGTTAATTAAATCGTAGAATCGACTATGAAATTATATATACTTTTACCAATGGCGACTATATCTTACAAATAGTTTCTTCGACGATTCGTGGAAAGTGAGATTATATGACTACATCGAGCAAAAGAAAGCGCGTCTTCGAACATTAATTTGCATATGCAGCACCCGTATATTACTCGTATATACACGCGTGTTATGTGTGTACATGCATTGATGTGAATAAAATGATTGAAACGCGAAGACATTAGCTTTACTGAAATGCCAAGGCTAATTTCGCGCAGAAAACCTGTTATTGCGCGCGCATCTTCGTAGTATGTTATTGAAAGAAAAATGATAAAGGGGTAAATACACGTTTTTAGAAACATTGAAAGAACGATAATCAATACGGTATACTTCTTGATTAACGATAATCCAGAATGCCTTTATTCTGTAACGACCGTTGTCCTATGGCATTGTCTCGAAACGTCAAATACATATGCGCGGTAACGTCTGCAGCTATGCGTCCCATAAAAGCATCAAAAGGTCTACAGGACCCCTATTGTGCGTGGAGATCCGTATGAAATAGGGGACAGCTGGGAGTAGACCGTTATTTAAACGTGCGCGCGCGCGCGCGCTGCCGAGCACGCGTCTATCCAAATTGGTTAGTGGAATTTAAATTTCTGATAAAAGACTCAGAAACTTTTATCGTATCATATGTTCCGATAACTGCAACTGTAGGGATACAATCGAATTTTTACCAAGCAGATGTTGAATTTTGCGATCTCATTATATGTCGTGCATACCAAATACTCCTGCAAATAGAGAATTTTTGTTTATGTATAAATATAAAAATCGTATATAATTTCATAACTTTTTTACGAAATTATAGAGTTTTAATAATATATATGTATATGTACTCAGATATAGGAAAATACTATTCTTTACATAAAATGTTAATATTTTATGATATAAAATTCTATCTATTAATTCCTGCAAAAGATTGTTCAATCTGTAAGAATTACTAAACATTCCTTTTTTACAAATAAATCTACATATAATTTAATGTACTTTCATTAGTTATATCTCTATTTAAAAACACAATATAATTAGATGTAAGTAATATTATACTTATTATTGATAAAACATTTAAGTCAGCGTATGATGTGCCAATTTATACCTTTGACAAGCCTTAAAAGGAATTAAATTCAGAATCGTATCGGTCATATCAGTATGGCGCGCCATCTACATATGAATATTATATCAGAAGATTCTTGATGTTTTTCACTAAAATTTAATGGTGAAAAATACCTTCCGTTCTCTAAGCACTTTAATCTCATTTTTGATTGGTGAAAAATAATCTGAGTCTTTTATGTTAACCAATCAAAGAAACGCTAGAATGGAATGCGGGAAGAAATCTTTGGTGTTTCAAGTGGAGGTGCCACTAACTCCACCTATCGATAGACAATTTCTTGTAATTGTGCTTTGCTGTGGCGTTGAACAAACTTTATTCGATTATAAATTGTGTCCCATTGCTTTAGCAGTAATTCAAAATGGTAATTAATTGATTTTCATCTTCCTTTAGTATATCGTAAAGTAATATTTTTGAAATATCGCCAGAAATCGAAATTATAATGAATTAACTTTCGTTACCCGGTTTCGTATAGAGATATGACAAATGGCGCACGTGTATCAATAGATCTTTTTAATTATAAACTAAAAAAAATTATTTCTTAAAAATATTATAATACAATTTATAAAACAATTGTAACTTACAAACTTTTTATAGTTTATTATACTTTCAAGTGATTGAATAAATAATACTTCGCATTATTAGACGATAAATTAATGCAAAAAATATCATAAAGATGCGAAAAATATAATTAGAACGTGGCAACTTATATGACATAAAGAAATTAAAATATATGGAAAATGTTTGTTAATATTAGTAATAAAAATAGTTCTAAAAATTTAAATGGTCATTTGCAGGTTTCCTTGAATCCTGTCAGGATCCTCAAAAATGAAGCAGAAGAAGAGAAAGCAGAAATTGCCAGGCTAAGTTTGTTTGTAGGAGCAATAGCCATTGGCGACTTAGTAAAGTCTACACTTGGACCTAAAGGTATGGATAAGATATTGGTGGCTCATGGCCGATCTGCAGGACAAGTTCAAGTTACCAATGATGGTGCAACTATTCTCAAAAATGTTGGTGTGGATAATCCTGCTGCTAAAATCTTAGTAGATATGTCGCGTGTTCAAGATGATGAAGTTGGTGATGGTACCACTTCTGTAACTGTCCTTGGTTGGTATAATTATTTTAATTTCTTTAGTATCATTAGTATATAACTTAGGAAAATTCTTTTATATTAAAAATAATATATAAAATCAATATAAAATTTTAGTATTATTTGTACTTAATATGCAGTGTTTAAAATAATCATTTCATATTTTAGCTGCTGAATTATTAAGAGAAGCAGAGAAATTAATAGATCAAAAAATTCATCCACAAACCATAATTTCTGGCTGGAGAAGTGCAACTAATGTAGCAAGAGAAGCTTTGAAAAATGCTGCAGCTGATAATTCTGCAGATCCTGAACGTTTTCGTGAAGATTTGTTAAATATTGCCCGTACAACTCTGAGTTCGAAAATTCTGTCCCAACACAAGGAACATTTCAGCAAGCTTGCAGTAAATGCTGTGTTGCGTCTTAAAGGATCTGGCAATTTATCAGCTATTCAAATAATTAAGAAGCGTGGAGGAACTTTAGGTGATTCCTTCCTTGATGAGGGATTCTTACTAGACAAAAAACCTGGTGTACATCAGCCACAGAGAATAACTGATGCACGTATACTTATAGCGAATACTCCTATGGATACAGATAAAATCAAGGTAAAGAAGAAATATATGAATTTATAATAGTTCTATAAGTTCTATAGTAATTCAGCAATATTCATGTATATATTGGTTTACAGGTATTTGGTTCTAGAGTTAGAGTTGACTCAATGGCAAAAATTGCAGAATTAGAAGGAGCAGAGAAGGAAAAAATGAAGGTAACTATAAAGTGTAATTATATTACAATTAACAAAAAGAGCTATGTTTAATTATTTATAATCGCGTGTTTACAATTTAGGATAAAGTTGAGAAGATCATAAAACATGGCTGCAACGTTTTTGTTAATAGACAGTTGATTTATAATTACCCAGAACAATTATTCGCTGACGCTAATATTATGGCTATCGAGCATGCTGACTTTGATGGTATTGAACGACTTGCTCTTGTTACTGGTGGGGAAATTGTCAGTACCTTTGATCATCCTGACATGGTGAAACTTGGCAAATGTGATCTCATTGAACAGGTATGACTGAATAAATTGGAATTATGATTAGTGAATTAGCACTTTTAAAGATACATTAATTTTTTTAGATAATGTTGGGTGAAGACACTTTATTACGATTTTCTGGAGTTCCATTAGGAGAAGCTTGTACAGTAATTATTAGAGGTGCAACCCAGCAAATTCTTGATGAAGCTGAGAGATCTTTGCATGATGCGCTTTGCGTATTATCAGCTACAGTACGTGAATCGAGAATTGTTTATGGAGGAGGATGTAGTGAGATGATAATGGCTTGTGCCGTAATGAACGCAGCTACTTCTACTCCTGGAAAAGAAGCAGTTGCAATGGAATCTTTTGCTCGTGCATTGCAACAATTGCCCACTGTTATTGCCGACAATGCTGGTTACGATTCAGCTCAACTAGTTAGTGAATTGAGAGCTGCACATAATTCTGGCGCAAATACCATGGGCCTCGGTATGTTTATTTTGAAATAATAAATATAATTTACAGTTGTTATTGTTGTAAATAGCAATAATAGATTATTAATTATTTTGACTTATCTCTTATTAATAGATATGGAGCAAGGAAAAGTAGGCTGTATGAAACAATTAGGAATAACTGAATCTTGGGCTGTGAAGAGGCAAGTTTTAGTTAGTGCAGCAGAAGCAGCCGAAATGATTTTACGTGTAGATGATATTTTACGGGCTGCACCCAGAAAGCGCGTCAAGGATCGCGGACGTTGTTAATTAAACCAGATACTCGTTCACTGCTTTATCTGCACTGCTTTTTTCGTAACACGAATTATAATTAAATAATAAACAATTCAGCTTCGTCCCTTTTGTTAATAAATATTGACACTAATTAATACCAACATATTTCTTTAATGCTATGGTATGTAATACTATTTTACGTTATAAATTTTACATCACTGTTCGAAACAGAAATAAGAGAAGGGTTTATAAAAAAATCGGACATTTTGCGATCATCATTTTTTATAACAATACAATAGGTTTAACATCAATAAATGCTTAATACCCTAAAATTGTATATTTTCCTTACTAAAGCTTTGTATTAGCAACATCTATACAAAATTATAAATTTGAATAGAAAATTATTATAAATGTCATTTATAATAAGAATGCAATTGTCTGAACAAAAATGTAATTAAAAATATAATAAATTCGTACAATTGTAAGGAATACTATTATGTACATCAAGTCAACCTAACTCGTATTTTTAAATCTTGAACTGATATTATATTCGTTTACATTGACCAATATACGATATATATTAAAAGATGAGATATGTTTATGAATATAAATTTAAATTTATGAACTTAAGTGAACTTAAAATTATAAGCCAATTTTTTAGCCAAACTAACTAACAAGTCATATATATTCTACATTTAAATGTGACAAAAATAATTTGTTGCTTTAGTATGCAAATCGTAATTTTGGATCATAACCGAGTTTATCAAGGTTAGGATTACAAGCAAAATTAATCATTGGAGGTGGACCACACATAAGTACTATTGTATCAGGTGATGGAGGGAATAAATGATCCTTGATCATATCCGCATTTATAAATCCAGTACTGTACGGCCAATTTTCACTACTAGTATCTATCGTATACCAGAGTTTCAATTTGTTAGGATGATTCTTCGCAATATCATCTAATTCATCTCGAAGTAATATATCTTTTTCTGTTTGATTGGCAAAAAGTAGTGAAGCTTGAGTTTCATCTGTAGAATCCTTTATTATAGCACGAATTAATTGTAGCATTGGTGTGATTCCTGTCCCACCAGCTAACATTACAATCTGCAACAACATACAAATTTATTTATTTCTTAAAGTTTACAAAGAGAAAATATAATTGCATAAATTAAATACATGTACCTTTTTAACATTATATTCCACAGGTGGATCTTTTCTCAAAATTTTTATAGAAAATTTTCCATGGCCTTTATAAACAAGCCGACCAGAAGGTCCTCTAAAATCAACTGTCTCCCCAATTTTTAAGTTTTCTAAGTATTGAGACATTTTTCCTCCTTCAGGGAATTTTGGATGTACATTTTTAAAATATACCTAAATATATAATTTTATTCATAACTCTCATATTGAACTACATAAATCATATTTTATTCATTTTATTATTTACCTTAATAACAAGATCTACATAACCATGGTCATCATCACTTGATACAGGTGTATAAGAGCGTATAACGACTTCATCCCCAATCTTCACTGTTAAATGAACATGTTGACCGATTGGTAATCCTAATATATGATCGGAAGTTGGCAATGCAAATCTGAATTTTCTTGTATCATGACTTAATATGTCTTTTTTTATTAATGGTAAACTATATTTAACAACTGGTTCAACCAGTAAAATTGGAGATTTCTTTTTCTTATCACTTCTCCAACTGTTGTAAAATTTCACTGCTAATCCTATTACAGCTATGGTTCCTACAGCAGCCAGTACTGATACAAACTAAAACAAAAAAAGGAAAATATAGAAATTACAAATTTAAAAATGAAGTTTATAAAATAAACATATTCATTGTATTTAAAATTTTGATCAAATTTGCAAGCATTTTGAAGATTATTAAAGAGTTATATGTAATACTTAAGTACTGATTTTTAATACACAAAACTAATTTGAAAAATACGATATCAATTCAAAAGATATTATCAATAAAGTAGATGAGAATACTCAAAACGTGACAATCTATTGAATGTCATCTGCATATATAGAAATACATTAAATCATGAACTTTATAGATTCTTCTTACAACAATAAATACTTAGAATCTTCAGCTTTTAAACAATTTAATTTACTGTAGTACATAACATGTCATCACACAAACATTCTTACAATTTCTTTTACAATTATATTACACTTTTTATCCATTTATTAAAAAGGACAAACCTATTACCTACAATGAAACAATAATAAACTAATATACGAGAAATTGATTGCTTGAGTTATACAAAAACACAACGCCAACCAGTTACATGCATTGCGGCTTATTAATTTTTTTCGAAATTTTCGATTAATAAAAATAATACGGTTTCAGAGAACTTATATTTTTTATTCAAACTACTTACCAGTGATCGTAAGTTTGACATCGTAAATTAAATCACACGTGGTTAGAATCTCAGTAAAAAAATGTTGAAAATGAGGCTAAGGTCGTAATCACAAGAGGAGATAGAAAAGGTAAACAAAAAAGGAATCCGTAAGATTCACAAGTGCTAATGCTTTGGTAGCACACTTATTGAGAAAGAGTACAGAAATGTCTACAGTTCGTTACCAGTTTTGAAAGTTTTTCATGCACACACTTCGAGAAATTGCCGGCTTCTACATGGGGTCAGACACAGGACGCTACCCTTTAAAATAGATCTTACTTCCCTCGATCTAAGAACAGTTCTACTATTCCAGTATATTTATAGCTATATTACCGAAGGTATTACAAACGTAGAGTAAATGTGGCTTTATATATTGTAATATGTTGTATATTGTTAAATATTGGGTAACGCATCAAAAGAGGATTGTCATAATTGTCATAATTGCTATAAAGTATATAACATAACACTACAATTTTTCTACATAATTTTATATATATATGTACATATAATAACAGTATTAATATAATAATATTAGACAAATGGAAGCATTTTTATCAAAGGGAAAGTTTTTTAATCAATCAACTAACCTTAGTGAATAATGTATGTATACATATATTACGAAGAGCTTAATAAAGATATATATTCATATATGTAAGTATATTCATAAGATTCATTGAAGTGACAAATAATAAGAATCTAAGGAGTAGATTTGTATTAATTTAAATTTAACAATGTTTTGAATTGCTTCAAATTGTCGAATTTATAAATCTGATTAGATGATCAAAAATTTAAATAATAGCAAGCACTTACGTACTCGTTTACTTTATCTGTCTAAATATAATCGTTTAATTACATAATTTGATAATGAACAAATTTAATTTTCGATTAAGTTCAAACTAAAAAGGAACCATTATATTTAAATAAATATTTTATATTATACGTTTATGTATAAACAAATAATAAAAAAATTTTATTAAATGCCATATACGCACGTTAAATCCATTTGATGCAAAACTCACTTCATTCGGCATAATTACGATAATTGTATTATTTACTATATATTCACAAGGAACGTATCACCTTATAACTATTATATCATTCAATTCAGTTTATTTATAAATGTCGTTTGCAAATTAAACTATAAACGGTACTTATTCTAAAAGAATTCGATGCACAATATTATAATTATCGGCTCAACTGGATGATCGTACAATTTTTACAACTACAATCATATTTACTGAATGATGAAACAATCTTGATTCAAGGTCGCTGCTTACTGATAATATGTTTTTAGATATTCTTTTTATAGCGTAAAAACTTGTAAAGCGTTTAAGATAGAGATGTTGAAAAATAACTTAACTAATTTTATATTACTTTCAAGTAATTTGAACAATAATGGCACTACTCGTTAAAAAAAAATTATAAAATGAATGATATTTCGCTTATAATATCATGTCCTTTTAACAATTATCTCAAAAGTACAAAGTATATGTATATAATAATTTTTCAATGTCATCTTATAATAAATAGGTATAAATGTATAAATGAATAAATGTATCTTTATATAACTACACATGTATACAATACAACAAGCATATAACACAAATACAGTATAGAACAACATAACAATAAATTATATTCATGTACATATAGTTTCCCTATAAATACTACATCTATTGAGAGTTATAAATGAGAATAAATTGAAAAAGTAAAAACATTGTCATTATCTTAAAATAATCCAAAAATATATCTGCTTAACAAAAATAAGACCTCGAGTTTGTTACCCGGGCTAGCCATTTATATCACTCAATCGATCTCGCGACTTTACAATATTAGTATATAATGTAAAAACTGTGATGAAATTAAAGATAATCAACTTTACTTCATTAAAAATAATAAAGAAATAACATATTCTGTAGTAAAATATTTTTTATGTTGTTTCATAATGCGATATACAAATTTGAATAATATTAATATATTTATGTTAGTAGCGACATCTTAGAAATCGTTATAACTTATAGGTTAGTTGACGATAGAGGTTAGGTGATATATCAAACGTTGATGTAAACAGATAACCGAATTTGTAATATAATCGTATAGTTTCAAGATCACGTTTTGTCTCGTGATTTTTGACGTACTTAATTATATATCCCAATGACAGCTTTACATCGTGCGTTATATACATGGTTTAATCTTTTGATTTTTCTGATTCTGCTTGTCTTGAGGCTCGATCAGAGGACACAATGGAATTGGTTTATTGTTTTTATTCCACTGTGGTTGTTTGATCTCATAGTTTCAGTTAATATTATTATTAATATCATTACTCTTTTTAAAAATGGACGTATTGATCATTTACCCCGGGAAGTAAGTTTTTTTCATCAAAGACTATTACTCGCATATAAATTGTAAATATTACTAATTAATTTGTTAATAAGAAGATTGCAAAAATTTTCACTTTAATTTGTAGTATACTATTCCTTTAATTATATGAATAAATAAAAAATGTATTGTCCATTCTACTGCTAATAAGAATTTTGTTAAAAAGAAAACTTAATTTGTTATGTATTGAGTGACAAATTATATGTAACATTCATTATTAATTATATGTAACATTCATTCATTGAAATTCTTGAAAATATAATATTTCATACAAAAAGTTAAGCTTATGAATTTGATATAAACATGTAATGTGATAAAATTGGGTACTTATTATATTTTATGAATGCTGAAAATATCTTCTTTTCAGATGTGGTATACATCAGTTATGCTCATGAAAATAAGTGCCCAAATTTTAATATGTTTGAAATTAGAAGCACCACATTGGTTTTTACCAGCAAAACTTGTTTTGGGACCATTTTGGATTCTTCTTCCAGCATTGGCAGTTGATGTCTTTATAAATTTGATGCATCATTATCGATATTAACAATGACCAAATCACAGCCGATTCAGAAATATTACAATAAATGTATGTAATATCTACCATGTTTTATATGAATACAGTTTGTATAAATTAACTTTAATTATTATTGATATAATTATTATCAATGCCGTCAAAATTATGTTGATTTCAAATATAAACAATGGCTATATTTTTTGTATATTTGAGGATCACTTTTTTAACTTAAAAACATTTTGAAAAAGAGTAGTAATTTATTATTTATTTTCATCTCATATGTATATGTTATATAATGATTAATTAATAGGTACAATGTGTGTAAATACTTTTCTGACTTTAGATTTTATTTTACATACCAGTCTTTTTTGAATAGTAAAAGTGACAAAGTATATAGTGCATGTTTAGATAGTATGGTAGTCACAAGATGCCACTCTAGTTTACTATAAATACTCTATTGCACAAGGATGAATAGGACAAAGATATAAATAAGTAACTCTACCTCGGATCCATTATTGAAGCTTTTCTCATTAGTTCATAAGACTGTCATCTCTTACAAACAATAAAGTGACTGTAATATTTTTTAGTATATTTATTAATATATAAAATAAATAATAGTGAAACATTAGAAAGAATTTATGTACTTACCTTTACTGTTATGCAACATGGTTCATTGACAAATGTCTTGCTTGCATTGTGCATATGATAATTATTCCAGCAACCATCTGTTACATTTAAAGTCCTACACCATTGAAATTCTTTCAATGAAAATGATCAGTGGAATTGGAATGTAATTGTTAGTAGAACACAGTACGAATGATACAAAACATTTTGCTAGTTTAGTTGATAGTAGAACAAATTCTGTAACAGTATTTATACATTTTTACTATGAATTTTTTAATCTAAGTATTCCTTTTGTGTGAATAGAACTTATGAATTCATAAAGTGAATAAATCAACAATTTTATAGTGATCTACTGAGCTGGATATAAGTAACATGCAGCAGGTAGAATGACCAGATCTGTTTTTACTATGTTACATTAAATATCTATATAGTTTACAATAATTAAAAAATTAACAATAAATTTTGCAAAAACTAAGATTAATACTATAAATTAAGCTATCTAAATATTAAATATAAAAATACTAAATATTACAAATTATCATATATACAAGTTTATAATTTGAACTCATTATTTATTAATATTTAAATAAATAAATATATACTCTATCCAATCATATTTATTATTTTTATTGCAATTCTATTTTACAGATGAATGTGATTTATTTTATATTTCTATGTTTATTATTATCATTAACGAAAAGTGGAGCTAATGAAGATCAAGTTACAGTGACAAAAGTTCCAGCAGGTCATATAGCTGAACTTCCATGTTTGAGCAGTGATGATCATCATCGTTTTATGTTTTGGCACCTTACTGGTAATAATCGCATTATTGGGCCTGGAAATTTAATGGATGAAAACAAATATAATTATGAAGTGTTAACAGGAAAGCTTTTCATAAGGGTAAGTAATTATTGTAAATATTCCTCTTACAACTTTTAGGTATTTTATCTTAAGAAATTATATCTTTTATTAGAGTGTATCAACAGCTGAGTCTGGTTTCTATAAGTGCTTTTCCAAAGGTATATCAGATCGTTCTAATATCACTAGTAATACTATTGAATTAATAGTTAAGAAAGATTGGGAAGATCTTTGGGAAAACGATTTTGAGGTATGTTAAAATACGTTATATCTTCAATAAATATATCTTTCCTATTTGTTTTCAATACTCTCTTTCTTATAGACAAATTTATTACGGGGTATGGCTGCTGTTATGGTAATAGTTGTTGCTATAGCTATTGTTCTTTTCATTATCACAACAAAAAGGAGACACAATCGCAATTTTTTTGGTAAATATTATAAATTGATATGTAAAACAAAATATCATATTTTTATGTTTAATTAATGTGAATTATTTCAGATTTGGAAGAATCAAGAGAAAATTCTCCTGCAAAATATACGCCAAATATCTATACTGTTCCTCCACCATCTATGTCTATACCAACAATTGATGAAGGTGGTATTGATAATGAAGCTCTTGACATTGATTTCCCAAGAGTATTTAATCAAATGCAGAAATAATGAATAATTTTGTAATATATTCAAAGAAATTTTGTTTCATGGTGAATGCAATATAAAGACATATACACATACATACATAGCCATATTCAAATTTATATACATATACATTGATTTAGGAATTGTGCCATGAAGACACAAAATACATAATCATTTCATAAGTAAAAAAATAGTTTTAATAAATGTTTTGTAGATGAGGATTCTCTTACAACATATTGTATATATATTTATGTATATAAATAATGATTAAATAGTTTAATTATATGTTTGAGAATTTGCAGCTGTTCCATGAGTAGTGTTCAACATACTATCATTCGTTACATCTTCTTCATCTTCTTCTTCTTCCTCTTCTTCAGGTTCCACTTCAGTTTCTAATAATCTTATTTTCCTATTGTTTTCACTTAAAACAGCGGCCACTTTTCGCGCACCACTGACTGCTATTTTTTTAGCAGTTATACCTTGAAAAGGTCGTGGCCAACTGTTACCTAAAAGATCTGCTAAACTAATTGCATTCTTATCTTGATTTTCAAAAATTCGGACGTTATTCAATGGCAATTGTACAAGATACGATGCATGTGTATGTTTGTTAAGTAACAGTAAACTGAGATGTTCGTTAGAGTAAAATTGTAGATCAACTACAGTACAGTCTATGTATGTTTTGGAATGAGATTCTGTAAAAAACAAACGTTATGTTACTTTAAAGAATCAAATTATTAAATATATTTATAGTAAAATAACAAACCTGATTTATAATCTGTATCTATAGTACTTAATTTAAACCTAAGAGAAATAGGTTCTATGCACGAACACTCGACTTTAAACAGTCGTAATATTTGATGGTCAGCATCACATGTAGCTACTAGCAAACTATCATTGTTTGTTACAACTTGCGATGATGTAAATCCTATAGACGGCGACAAAGCAATATTTGATATGGTAAAATGTTCAATTAATCCTTGGTAAGACTCACGAAAAACATTATGTATAGCAGTAATTAATTTCGCATGAGACTGTAATAAGGAATAATTAAGGTCTTGTTTCACAATAAGAGGATGATCACGAAGACAATGATTTTCATCGAGCATAGTAGCCCATTCGCTTCCTTCATGAGTTAGACAAGTTTGTAAATTCTCCCGTCGCAAGTATTGACCTAACTTTTCTAAATTCACCCCTTTTCTTCCTCCAACACCAGATTCAGTTTTATCAAAACCGCGCAAAAATTCGGCGATAAATGTTAACTCTTGTTGACTGACACGACTTACTTCAGATGGTATTCTTTCATCTGACAGCCTTAAAATTGCAACGTATAACCACCTTAAAATAAAAATATAAAATAGGAGAAATAGAAATAGAAATAGTAGAAATATTGGATAATAATTTTATTTTTAAACGTACCGGAAAAACGCTTTATAGTCACGCATGCTATGATCTATCACTTGTTGAATTTCAGAAGATTTTGCTAAAAAAGCTTCTGATGCATGAAGAGCATTAGTTATAATAGTCTCATCAGTAAGTCCTAGTAATTCATACGAGCCACCTAATCTGACCATTCCTCTCATTTCAGCTAATTGGTATACGAGGGCCATCCCAACGCTAGTTAAATTTTTTAAGACTAATTTCTACAAAATAGGAATGGATTGTTGTGATATAGATAAATTAAAGAAATTATCACCAAATATTACCATCGTACCTGTATATTACTATAACACATTTCAATGCTATGTCCTAATTTTTTTAAACCCTTTTCAGTCAAATCACGCAGCAAGAAATTCTCTAAGTTTTGGGTAGGTATACCAATCATTAACAGTTCTAAAAAGTCCGCAGCAACTCCACCAGGTGGATTTGTTTCTGCATATCGTGCAAGTTTTTCATCCATTTCCAAAAGAATTGTCTCCCACGCTTCAGATATTGCCATTAACGTACGTGAAAGATAATCCATCAAGTATTCGATATTAGCTTGAGCTTGTGCTACCTCAAATTTAGATAAAAAATTTATAGAAATTTAATATTATTTTAAAATAAACTTTTAAAATATATTAAGCAAAAAACCTTTAAAAAAGCTGTGTCTTGTTCCAACAGTGGACACCATAATCTACTTGCTTTGATGCCAATATTATCCTTCCATGTAATCCACATTGATTTGCCAAATCCACCACTAATTTCTAATATTTGACCATGACCAACAGAAATTGTACCACAATAGAACATTCCAAATATATACATTGCGACATTTCCATCATCTAAGCCAAGCTACAGCATATACAATTATCTATAGATGATCACAATGTTAATATTCCAAAACATACATGATATTTAAACTTACAAAAAGTATATCTAAAGTTTGAGATAAAACTTCCTTGCGTTCTGATTCTTGACCAAAACCTCTATTTAAACTAGGTAAAGGTGGCAGATATTCTCCAGTCGGTAGCATATTTGCTTTGCTACCGTTTAACAAAGTATCACTTTCTAAATTTGCTAATGGTAACCATGTCATACACGTAATTGCATTGTGCAACATTAACTTTGTTCTATGTATAATATTTTTATTCTCAATATCTACAAGACACACTAATTTAGAGACTTCATAACAAATCGCTAGAAGTTTTCCATCTGGTCTCCATGCTAAATTCGTTATAGTATCAGATTCCTCTTGAGGACTCAACAACCATACTCTTTGCCATGTTAATCTATGTAACGTAACTTCTCCTATAAAAATCATTTTAATAAAGATAACATTATTTATTACATTTATGATATTCAAGAATTCCTACTATTATAAATAAAACTGATATTGTGATGAATCAAACTCTGATAATATTTATTAAAAAATTAATAATATGTTTTTATTAACTTATGTATAAATAATTAATATCAACTATAAAGTGTTATAGAAATTTAAATAACTGAAAAACTTCAACTTTTTATTTACTAAATGAAAAATCTAACCTTTCACATTTGCGATTGCTAAGAGATCCATTTTTGGAGACCATTGCATCCGTGTTACTTCAACTAGAAGTTGTCTTTCTTCTAATTGTCTCATACTACCTGCCATTTTTGTAATATTGATCAGAATTTAACTTTCAACAACATTCTGTCGAACTATTGGAAACCGCACTTTGAGGTTATGTTTGCCATCGGTATATTTTGTTTATAAATAACACAACATTGCATATATATACATAAAAGTACGAAAACCAGTTTTTCTACATACATCTAGAATCGAAAGCCAAGACAAAGTGTTCAAACCAATCACATACAGTACATGCATATATTTATTAACATTTATAGAAAGACAAACTTTTATATACAGTTTCAAAATTTTTGCGTTTGTCATATTTCAGCAAAATGTAATTATGAATGAAGTATAAACTTTACACAATGTCTCTTTTAATGTAATACTAGATACTATCAGATAATACATACATATAATCTGATACAATTAAGATAAAATGCTATTATGCTATACATATCGCAGTGTTATGAGCCATGAGTCAGGTAGCTTCTTAATATCATATTTTACTTGAAAATGTTACAATCGGGATGTATTAATTTCATGTAGGTTCGTGTATGAAAAATTCCTGAATGAGCGTAACAGAAATGCGACAGTTAAACAAATTGTCTAAATGCTGCCAAAAGCAATTCAGCGAATGTCGAAGGTGGAGAACTAAAATTAAAAATAAACACCGTTACTGACTTTTTAGCATGCGCACGAGCTGCCGGACATTACAGACAAATATTTCGCGCCTAAACAAATTTCCGATAGAAATATCATTTCGAGTTTCATGCGCTAACAATAAATTGTTATGATACGTACGGCCGTACTAAGTCTAACCGAAATGGGATACGTGAATTGCGTGATGCGTCTTCTCTTTAGGAATGAGGTCATTGAAGTTCGGCACAAAATTGGAGTAAACCAGATTTTCACACTATCGCATTTTCAGAATGTGAACTCTGAATTTTAAAATCTAGATGATAATTAATATTATAAAATAAAATTTTGCATTAGAAATTTTCTTTATATTTTTATCTATTTCTTTAAATATTGATTTTTACAATAGCATTTGTTTTATGTTAAGAATTTCTGAGTAAGTTTGAAAAAAACGAGGATCATTGGCTCTTGAGCGTAGAGGAAATAAGAACTTTCGATTTTGGATATTTCAAGAATATTTTTCTACGTTTACGTTAAAAATGCGTTAAAAATTGGTGATCTGCAATACTGAGGCCAGCTTAAAGCAAAGATATTTATATGAAAGTGAATGCAATTAATATTCAAGGGAAAATAAGGACTAGTGAAAATTCCGGAGCTTGTTAAAAATTTCTGGTTCTGTGTAAAAAGTAATTATATTAAAGCCAAGAATTTTATTTCTCATAAAAAGGCAAGAAAGTGTAATTTACAGACAAAGAATAGAAACAGACGCAACTTAACTTTCTGTTTATCAAACAACCTATCACGTTAGTAATATACGTTTAGTAAATACGAATTCACCATGTTCACAATATTTAACAAAACCTTATATCTTTAATAATAAACGTTCAACGTTCAAGCAGAGAAAAAATAATAAAGAAACAAAATACTATTCACAAACGAATAAATCAAACAGCTTGTACAAAGACTCGTTCAGTAAACTCCCACACCTCATCCAGAAGTATTATCAAAATAAATAAAATTTCAACAAAAGACACGAATCCTGTTACCCTTTTAATCGTCTACTTCAAAAGAAATTCATTTTTGGAAAGCTAATTTCCACTACCTCCGATTCATTGTAAAACCAGTCATAAATCGACTTCGAAAGTTTGATCGCGAATTGATCATATTATTATATGATCCATTATATTAAATGGAGCATTTTTTAAGATTTCTAGTCATTTCTTAAAATTTTATATATATACGCAAGTAATTCATTTTTTACCAAAAATGAGAAACGACCCCTTAACGAAATAGGGAATTTCTAAATGAAGAAATGAAGAAATCGATTAGTTCTTTAGTACTAGATACATTTGAATTCATAAATAAAATTACAATGTTTTCCGTTCTTTTCATATTGGCAAAATAAGTCAAAATTCTTTGCAATAATTCCACCGTTCCACTAGAAAGTGCTATAGACTTATAGGTTTCTTTTTGGATAGCTTACATCCTGCGGATTGATAATTCAATCGACGAGTTTACTCGTCTAGTTAACAGGTTAATTAAAATTGGTTCGCCCTAAAACTTCAATAGTCGCGACACCTGCGTCTACGTGGTTCTCAACCATCACGGCGCTAAGGATCCATCCTACCGATCAATTCCGTGAAACTCGAGGAAAGATCCCCTAACCCGTATCGATACATTTTTAAATTCATCTTTCACTCGGCAAAATCTAGTCGTTATTCTATTTGTATATTCAGATCGGAAAGAAAAATAAATCGTGGCGCGTAAAAATTTGCTGCAACTCGTCCATTCATAAATCTATTCATCGATACCAAAATCCGCTCGGTGATATGGCGCAGCCAGAACGAAGAGAAAAAAACGACTTCGCAGCAGTTCCATAAAAACGTATTCGTAAATCTATTCGTCGATATCGAAACCTATTTATCGCTAACGTGCATGCAGAATGAGCGAAACAAGTCGTGGCGCGTAAGAAGTTGCGTCGACGACTCGTCAAATCGCTCGTCCGTTCCTAGATCTATTCTCCGATATCGAAATCGTTAGCATCGTGTAATCCAGAACGAAGATAAAACCAACCGGCGTTAGAAGTTAGGACAAAGTCGATCGAAGGTGGTGGCAGGCTGGCGAAGAACGCGTGCGGAGCAGGAGGGCGCCGAGGAACGCCACTGGCCACGTGACCCGCCAGCAGAATCCGCGGCGTCCGCCGAAAATCTAAATCCGTCCGAGCCGAGAAGAAGAGGCACCCGCCGCCGGCCTCCGGGGACTCGCCGCCCGAGACCGCAAACGCGATAGTCAATAATTGCCTTTAGGGTACACCGGATCGGCGAGCGCCAGAAGAGAGAGATCGAGCGCGATCATCGTCCGCGTGTGCAACCCAACGACTGTCGGACGAACGCAACCCGTTCCTCGGTGGCTTGGAGCACTAGGGGAGGGTAGCCAAGACGTCGAAAGGATGATACGCGTCGACGAGACTGACCCGGTGGGCGGTAAGGGAGACCAAGCATTGCTCGATACACCAAACGGCGTGCCAGTCTATGGAATGCTTACGATCGCGTCGAAGATTATCGTGCATCGTTGGTGAAATATTTGATGGGAATGATTTATTGGAACATAGATATCAAGTTTTGATAATTATAGTTTTATCGTACGTATGGTGAATAGGTATGCAGAGTTTCGAGTGTAAAATTCTTCGGTATCGAGGATCATCGTGATCTGTTTGTGAAACGTTTGATGGGAATGATCTTTGGAATATGTAGACGCAAAGATACAAAGTTTTCTCAAGTATGATATATTATTTGTGGTGAATAGGATTGATGTCGATTGTACAATTGTTGAGCATCGAAGATGATCGTAGTTTGTTCGTGAATCGTTGGAGACGATTGTTGGAATATATATATATGTACGATAGATATAAAAAGATATGCAATTTACATAGTATATGGTATATTATGTGGTGTGAATAGGACTAGTGTCGAGGGTTTCGGGTGTAGAATTGTCGAATTTTTCAACGTCGAAAATCGTTGTGCTTTGTTTGTGAATGACGCGAACGATTTTTGAAATATAATAAGATGTAAGGCTCTCATAGCATATTGTATATGGTGAGTAGAATTGGTGTCGAGGGTTTTAAGCGTAGAGGTGCTTCTTTTTAGGAGAAATCTTTTGATACATATTTTGCTGGTACTAAAACTAACTGGAATTTAGATTGGTGCGTTGAATAAATGTAAATGTGAAAGAGATGGTGCGTCTGAAAAAAAACATATATATTCAAACAGGAAATAATTCCACGCTTGAAATTCTCAATTTCTACTCTCCCTACCTCATACAAACAATGTACTATTATAAACTATATATAGTGATTTGAAGATGTTTACTTGCATGAGATAGGGAGAAAAGGGGAATTGTTTCCTTTTAGACAGATTATTTTAATAATTCGTTATTTCTATGCAGTTTCTGCAAAAGGGACGACGCGTATGAATACTATAATGATTTAAAGTTATCTGTTTATGCTACGAGGCAGGAAAGAAGTGTCGAGGTTTTATGCGAAAAACGATGTAGGTTTCGTTAGGTTTCCTCTTTCTTTGGCTAGTTATACTCGTGGTGATTTCATTCTTATCCAAGTGAAGCGTGCAGAGTGTGTTTTGAGCGTGGTTTTTCTTTAAATAAATGCAGTGATTCACTGGAATTTGGGACGATGCTGGAGCGTCACTGGTTGTTTACCGATCTTTTTAAACGACCGGTCTCGATGAACCCCGAAATCGTTCGAGGCTACGGATGTTTCTAACCAGCTGTCTCGTACAAAAGGGTGAAATGAGGTCGCGGCCGGCACGAAACTATGCGTTTGTCGCGTTCGTCAGGAGATGCTTGTTCAAAACGAAGAAGGAATTTCGTATCGAAACAAAAAGTAAACCACACAAAGTATATATAGTTCCGTGATTAAGAAGTCACATTGATCAACTGCCATAGATTGGAAAGCAGAGAAAAATGACGTTACAAATATTATGTTACTGCATCTACACTGGAATCGAAAACTTCTGTTGTTTACAGTATTCTCTTATGGTAATTCAATTTGATAACTAAATTGCTAACTAAATAATGAAAAATGTTTGTGTCTTAAGAAACGACGTAACGAAACTGAGAAATTGAGAAAAAAACAGAGTCGATGGATTTTGCTTTTGACAGATTCATTTATCGTTTATACGAATCACGGTCCATCATAGTCGCGAGTTAATATAAGAAATAATTTTGTTTTTCATTCGTTGCTTTCCTGTAATTTCAATCTAGATTTTCGTTTGAAATTTACGTGACAAATTCATGCGCCTTTCTATTTATATTTTCTATTTAAATTCCGATCGCTTTTGCGTAGCATAATTGTATACATCGTGCATGATCGCGATGGCAGCTTATACATCAAAGTGTGACCACGGTCGAGACACAAAAATTGCTAAATTTATACGCGAGACAATTCGATATACGTTCACCGCTTCCTGTATGTGAGAAATCTTGAGTTGGCGAGGTTCCCTCGTAACCCAGGCTAAACGAAAAATAGATAATTAACGAGCCATTCGGTGTTCGTTTCGAACATCGCGTGTTAAACTATGATGGTTTCGACGAGTCCTTATCGTAAGTAAAGGAACGCGTCTGTCACCGGAACTGTTGCCACCGGTAACGGAACTCGAGTCGAGTTTCAGCATGATCAGCTTTCGATTCGAGCGACGAAACTTCCATATACGAAATAATTCACGTGCCACGATTTGTCTCTCTTTATAAGAATATACGTTTCTGAATTATTGTCCATTTCGAATTCAATTCGTTTTTCTTCCAGAAGAAAGTAATTTTCTGTACGATAATAGGGTCGTTTTCCATGCGCTTTATTAAAGTTAATCTAAAAAGTTAATTTAAAAAATGCCTGAACTTTTTACAATTTCATTTTATTATTTGCAGTTTAAATCGAACGAACGAACTGAATTTATTATTCGTTATCCTCTATTTTTATTACTCCAACCGAGCAAATAAAAGAATACGTTTAAACGCGAAGAACGTTGTGAAAAATCGTGAAATAAAATTGTCTCGTAGTCATTCTTCTTCTCTAAGGATGATACGTATATCTGGATTTAATAAAATCAACATACCGTGTGTTGATGTAAATATTAAAACGATTTAGTATTGCAAGACAATTTCGTTCTAGATATGAATAGACTTCTTAATTTTAATCGGTTGTTTATAGTCGAATCAGCCTACTGTAATCGATTCGGTTGAAATTATAAATGGAGTTTTACAATCTCAGGAAAAGATCGATTTATTTAAAAAACTTTAGCATTTACGACGTCTGATCTTCCAAGTTACCTTTTATAGAAAACACCTGGATGAGCGTAATACACGTCGAGTAAGAAAGTATAGTGCTGATCCAACAGCAGGAAATATATTGTATTGGATTGACAACGAAGTGATTACGGATTTTGTCAATACCACCCAATGACAAAATCCGCAATCACTTAGAATAAAGATGGTCTACAGTAATTTATTACAATTTCAAAATTCATTTCAACGATCTGAACTTTGATATTAATTATAAATTCTCGTATTTTACAGAGCTCGAACCGAGTTTCCCCTATCGAAATGTGACAGTGCGTCGGGGCGTGGAATTCAAGGATCATTATGACATCGAATCTGAGATCGGACGGTGAGTGATGATCACACATCGATTTCCTTGCGTATCACATTTGGTATTTTTATTGTCGATAAACAAAGAAACGCATCGTACCCTACGTGCTCGCGATGGGAATAGACGCGTAAAATTCGCTACGTAACTTTCCAGAGTCGACCACTCGACCGAATTTATGCATATAGAGGCACACGATCATTGCAAATATCGCGGCGAGCCGCAGGGTTGGGCATGCTGTTTCTGAATTTGACACAATATGCGTGCTGGTATTGCGCAATGATTATACAAGCTGTACCGAGACTCTAATGCATGCCTCAGGCATAGAGGAACGTTCCAAGGAACACGGAATTTCCGTTTCGAAGGACGCAACCTCCGCTGACATGGCTAAACGAAATCAAAGCTTCTAGTAGCCTTTTTGAAGTCAATTGTTAATGCTATTGCGATGCTCGATTTTTGGATTTCTGAAGATCTTTTTTGACGCAACTGAACGCTCGAACAAATTTTTCCACGAGAATCAGACAAACGAGATTTAGTCGAACGAGACGTAGGAAACGCGATACGTTTGACCTTTCAAACGCATGTTTAATATGCGAAAATGTTGTAAAAATTGTAAGGGACACCGTTGAGATAAGTTTGATTTCGTAAAACACCTTACGCGTATAAAGAGAAACGACTTAGAAGCGGTTTCAAGAGTAAAACAATTGGAAAGAAATATTTGTAAGGTAGAGTAACGAGGATATAGGTGATAAATTTTCCGTTGACGGAGGTGGATTGAGACTGAAAGAGAGTCCGAGAAAGAGGAAGGAAAAAGTACGAAACCTTGACGTGTTTATTCCTTCCGGCGAACGTGGTATTCCTGTCTTGTATACATCGTAATCTTTCAGTTACTATGCGTGTCTGCCATTATGAATGAGACTCGGACCTGAATGATTTTTACATGCAACGCCGCCGCTTTCACGAGCCAGTAAACCTACGAAATAAACTGTTGGAACGTTTGTTCTTCCCATTTACCATTTGCATTCCGATTTATGCCATGTTACCGCGATGTTTTTAAACAAAATATATATTGCGTAGACAACGTTGGTAAATAGCTTGTAGTTACTTATCGAAGTAGGAAACGTTGTCAAAACGGAGAAATTACTTCGATGGATGTATCGAGTTTCAAAGGGAAGAATTTTATTTTCGATTAGGATCGGCGCAAAGGTAAGATTTTATTTTTAATTGCGAGACACAATGTTGATGTGTATTCGTAACCACTAACCACGCACAAGGTATTGACGGATGGATCAGTGCCAAAGGTAAGATCTGAATGTCAATGACAAACTATTAGTGAACCATCGATTCCGAATGATTGTTTTCGATCGGGAAATATCGGAAGATCTTCATCCACGATGCGTTGTTTAATATTTCAAATTGTTCGAAGAACCGATAAATTGTTTGCGATTTTTAAAGAAAATTCCATCGAATTTTTATGGACACATAATCAAGTAGTTTGATTTCTTTTATTCGAGATGATTAGATAATAATTGGCGAAATGTATTGGAATATTATGAAACGATTTGAATGACTCGATAAATAGAAAATACTTGCTTCTGGAAAGTGGCAGAGGATTCTCTATAGAAAACTAAGATGTTGATATCCGATATTGTTTCAAGAATTGAAGGAATTTCTATACAATTTTTAAAGATTCTTTAGAAATCATCGAAGAAGAATTTTGTGATTAACTTCAGAATTGAAGAACAAACTTCTAATCGAACATTCGCTCGTTTCGCTAAGCGTATGTGTTCTATCAATTTTTTGTTATTGTGACAAACTTTTTACAACAAACACTATCGCAGCATACACTATTGGCGTATCGTAGTACTTTGATCTTTACTTCGACGATTGCAACGAAATTAGAATCGTTCATAATGCAAACTCTATTCAACATTTATATCTGCAAATTCCAATAAAAGGTGCACGATCTCGAGTCATTGACCATTTCTGTGATAAAATTACTTCATTCACGATCAATGCGATATTTCTGGCGTCGAATTTCTAGAAAATCTCCGTCTCGAATTATCGAGCACGACTGTTATTCTAATAGCAAGTTGTACAATCGTAAATCATATTTTCCAATTAACCGGAATCGTTTTCATCGTTCGGCGATCTCTGTCGAATTGGCCATTTTCCATCGAGTGCATGATATAGCGTGAATCATTGCAATGAATCGTAGCCACTTGCGAAAAATATCTGCTGGATGGCCATCGAAATGAATCGAATGTGCTGTGCAGCTTGATAACGAAGGTATGCAGAGAGTCGACGCTGCACGAAGTTCGAAGTGTAATCAAGGTCCTTGCACGTCTATAAATAATGAGTTTTTCGTAGTGACTGACGTTCGTGCGTCGAATCGCCCAGCATCCCGACGCTTTTACTCTTGACACATAGATTCGATCGAGCATCGACGTTACATTCCTAGCTGAATCACTTTTTCACCTTATCTGTGTATACTCGAGTTCGTTTATAATTGTAGATTATTCCTTAGCTTGAAATTATGATAATTTATCGTATTGTATAGTTTATGTACACGCCTGATGTACATCCTTAAAGACTCGTAGTTGGTCAGTGGAAGAACACGCTGTTGCAGTAATTTTGCATCAACTACAATACTGTTCGATATAATTGCGAAATTGCTATTAACAATGATTTTATCGTAAAGAGAAGCTAGAAAACCGGTAGGTTCGATGGACTGACATATTACGATACGAGATCGTAGTAAAAATCGATCGTAAGAGAATTATTAGGAAACGTACGTAGACAAGAAGTCAGAAAGATCAAAGTGGCAGGGTAGATAGCTGTTTAATTTTTTTAAACGGCTTATAACAACGTAGTAATAACTGTAGCGGTTCGTTTTCACGCTAATTATTTGAGCAAACATTTTGACGTTGTTTCTTCTAAACGAACTCTTGGATCGTTTTCACATCGCAAGTGATTAAAATGCAGATTAAAACGCAGTCTCGCCACGGCATCATACGATTTTCTGGCAAACATTCCACTGCGATAATTTGTAATTTCTGCGTCCATAGTATGCTCTACTAACTCAATGAGTCACTCACTAACTTGGCTTCGTGACAACCACGTTACACCATCGTGTTTCAACAAGGCTCCAAAAACCATAGGTTGATTCTAGGCTTCTCCGGATTTTTCTTTCTACGCGGCACATACGTTTTCTCTGTTCACGAACATTTTTCTCGATTCGTTCCAAGTCAACGTGAGATTCCTGTGCGTATTTATAAACGCAGAACACAATAAATTATATCAATCGAGTGGAAAAGAATGCGAGTATAATCTCCTTTGTAACTATACTTATAGCCAAATCATCTTGGCGCGGTATGAGCGGCAAAATTGTCAAAGTTCTTGCCGGCGTTGTTTGGCACAACAACACGCGATAAATTTTGAAATCGCGACAGGTGGACACGAGAAATTTATTTTGTTTGGTACAACACGGAATTGGACGCAACTATTTGCAATTTAATCGGGAAAAATCGATTCGCTCGTTTTTTAGCTTTTTCGATTCGGGCTTTATCCGATTTTATGGAGTTTTAATCGAAGGAGTTACCTGCTCTAAACTCTTCTCTGTTGTTGCACATTTTTACATGTCACTGCTTAAGTAAACTCGAAACGTAATATTAAAGATATCACGTATTGCTCGTCTCTTGCGAAATCATTTAGTATCGAGACGCGTCTGTTTGTATACAAAATTCCTAATTTTCTTGGATTTCGATGACTCTCTCTGTCTGCGAGAATGGCATCCTAACGTACAACGTTAACGTTTTGAGTAAAATTTTGCTGGAGAAAAATCTTTCCTAACATTTTCTGGTATTTAGAAAAATGCTTGAAAAATGAAAGCGAAAAGCGTACACAAACGATTTAACGTTATAATCTTGAAATTATTTAACTTTTAATCGATGTGCCATTTACCATCAGCACGAGAAATGTAATTTTCATTAAAGCAGATAATTCGGACGAATTGTTTTAACAATAATATAAATTACGATAAGAAAAGGAAATAAGGCGTCTTGTTTACATAAGAAGGAGGAATGTTGGAGTTAACAAGGTCAAAGTTCACGAATGCGACTGCTGTTGGCGTTCTTGAGACGTTCAATGAAATATTAACAAGGTGTTTTTCTTCTGTTCCTTCGCATACCTAAATGTTCTCGAGTTACCACGATTTATTACGCTGACATTTACTATTGCAAGACTACAAAGAAATACATACTATCATGTATTATTTAACCGTCTATTTTATCCCATTTTCAAGGTTCCAGCAAGCATCTTCTTACCATTAACGAGTTCCATTTCATTTTAATTTCGTTACCAATGAAACTCTACTTTATCGTAAAATTTGATATTTAAAAATGATTTAAGGATATTTGTTAACGAGTATAGCTTTCGATGTTTGGCGCACATTACCATGCATCAACAATAGCTAATGCGTTTCTGTCCGTCGAACAATTTACATGAAACGTGTTTATGCTTCGAGTGAAAGCGATTGTATACGTTTAGACTGGAGAACGATTTTTTTCGTCGAAAATAACGTTTGATTTCGCGCAGTATCAAGAGTGAATTGTTATAATTTACGAGGCTTACGAGATCTCAAAGAACGTACGGGTGAAGATGGTTTATTGGATAACTGACAAAAGTTAATTTCTTTCTTCGGTAAATATTTGCTACTGTCGCTAAGTCGTTCTAATAATTCAAATGTTCCAGAAAATCGACGATGGGACAGAAAAATGTATCGAAATGAAATGAAATTAATCGAAAGATTAGAAACAGATTATAAGAAATTTAAAGAAGACTAGAGAGAGATTTGATACCACAGTTATGAAAATTGTAAATTACAAGTATTACAAAAAGATGAAAAGATATTTGAGAAATTATTCCGCTGTTTAGAGACGTGAAAAAATGCTCGAATTACTTGCACAGTAAACGTAACTTGTAGATAAATATTGCAACGAAAAGCATCTATAAAACAACGGTTAACACTTTTATTGCACAACTGGTAATTACTTGCCAACTTTTAAAGTGCCTCTAAAAATATTCTGCCTGTACGATTCCAATTAAATAAAAATCAACTATTAATTTTACGAATCGCGCGGATTTGCATATTTTTTGGTAACTGCAGAAACGATAGATTTGAAAGCCATCATTTTGACGAAACCGTGCGTACGATCGCGTATAATTCTAACGTTAACAAATGAAAGCGAAGACAACGAGGCGATTGAAGTCGTCTTGATAGAAGTTTCTACGAATTCTTACGTGTACAGATACGTGAAACGAGATCGTACCTATTTGCAGAGGAAAATTTGGCACCGTTTATCGATGTAAGGAGAAAGTAAGCGACTTGATGCTCGCCGCGAAGGTGGTGAACACGGCGAAAAAGGAGGACAAGCGATCGGTGGAACGAGAGGTGGAAATTATGAGACGGTTACAACATCCACGACTTATCCAGCTCTACGATGCCATTGACACCGGCAAGCAGATATACGTAATTTTGGAACTGTAAGCTCTTAATACAGCAAATGTGTTCATTTTAGGGGAATCATATCGATTATGCTTATTTTCGCGTATGTTCAAGGATCGAAGGTGGCGAACTATTTGAGAGGGTGATAGACGACGATTTCGTGTTGACCGAGCGTAGCTGTGCCGTTTTCATGCGACAGATCTGCGAGGGTATAGAGTTCGTTCACCGACAGAATATTTTACATCTCGATTTAAAGGTGAATTATATTGAAAAATATCGATTTGCGTTATTGGTTTCCACGCGGTATAGCTGAGTTTTGTTATTCGATTAATACATTTACTGTTACTAAAATATCACTTCTCCTCGGCAATTGCATACGCTTTTCGTCATAGAAATTCTCAGTTTAACTGTATTATGAGAAAGATTATTATTTATGAAAAAGATACGCAATTTCCAAGGAGAAGCCACATTTTAGTAGGAGTAAATGTATTTTTTGTATATTTTTCATTCATAGTTATATTAACGTAATTTGCGTGTTAACTCTGAAGTATATCTGGTTTATTACATAAATGAACAGAGTTATTAAATAGAAGCTATAGTTGATGAATTTTAAAAGCGTTTTACCGCTTAGTTTGGTTTAATTTATATTGTACAATTTACCATATAATTACGTTATTTTGGTTTCTAATTCACATTTGACGATAAGGTAAATGGTATACTCTCTGTTTCTAGCCTGAAAACATATTATGTTTGACAAAGGAGGGTAATAGGATCAAAATCATAGACTTCGGTCTGGCGAGGGAGTACGATCCAAAGAAGAAGTTGCAAGTTCTATTTGGCACGCCGGAGTTCGTTGCACCGGAAGTCGTAAATTTCGATCAGATTGGTTATGGTACCGACATGTGGAGTATAGGCGTCATCTGTTACGTATTGTAAGTTGCCCTTCAATTTCGATCCGTTTACTTTACATGGAAAAGCAGGAACATAAATATTTGAGAAACGTCTAACAACAAGTAAGAAATATCGACAATGCTTGAAATATACGTGTAATAAATGTTTTTGATTTTTCGAAAGAGTAGATTTACGAATTTAGAAAATGACACGTATCCGATTAATTTAAATTTTTATATATTCCAGTTTTTAAACTTTTAAACTTCGAATATTTAAATTTTCAAACTGTTTTATTCTCAAATTCTCCGCGCTGAACGTATTCTTCCGTAACTTCTACTAAATTTAACGTAGAATTTTGTTTATTTTATCTATCTTGCATATATACATATAAACCCTGATACATACTTCTCCGTAAATGCTTATTAGAAAAATTCTGCTACAAACTTTGGGCAAGTAGCCTTCAGCGAAAAACGTGTAAAGCGCGTTTCGCATTCCACAGCTCTATTTTCTAACAACGCGAAGAACATAAACTTAACGCTTGGTGATTTAACTGTAGATTGTACCGCTAAAGTTATTTCTCGTTGTTTGTTCCTCGACGAAGAAATTAAAAATCTTTCACATTTCGTTACTCCATGTAAATTACAACGAGACGTAAGCAAATTATTTATTTCTATTTTCAGATTATCCGGTTTGTCACCGTTCATGGGGGACACAGACATCGAGACAATGGCGAACGTGACCATCGCGAAGTACGACTTTGATCATGACGCATTCGCCAATATATCCGAAGACGCGAAGGATTTTATCCGTTGTCTGCTAGTCAAAGACAAAGAGTACGTATCGCTTGTTATTTTTGAGAAATATTACGTCGTACGAAGGTGACGTGGATTTATGCTAAAATATCCGAACCACGTTGCTAATTACAATTGACAGAAGACGAACGTGGACACTGACACGTTCGCAAAACTTATTAATGAACGCAGCTGCCCAGATAACGAAATACACGAACAACTTTCCTGTCTTTGACTGTACGTACATCGTTTGCCAAGAAAATTCAACAGAGCCATCATTTTCTGTATCCTTCGATCACCTTATTCCATTTTCTCGATTAAATGATCCACTGTTTCGCATTGTTCGGATTACGTTAAGTAGGATAATTCATGGCAAATGTTTCCAACTGTGGCGTGTAATACGATCCCTACGTGCGCACTTAATACAAACAAGAACGATAAGACTAAAAATTGATCGTGTAGTTACTGTAAATATTGAAATTGCGCAATTTTAGTATTCCTATTGCCAATTGCTATTCAATCATTTACAAACTAAGTGCAAAGTATATGAACAAATCATGGAATATTCATAGAAACTGGCAGGCTAAAAATTAATTATGTAGCAAATGGAATAAATATTAGGATTTCTCGTCAAATATTGAAATCGTGTAACTCTAGTTTCTCTAGCCGTTTATAAATTAAAAATTAAAAGCAAAGTACGCGAGTATATCATTTTGGCGATCTTTTTACGTCGAAGGCGAAGGCAAAACTCACGAAGAAATTGTAATTTTAATTCTAATGCGTAATCAAGTGTAACTTCTGTTTTAACTTGAGATAATGAAATAATAATTGTTGCATAATTAAAATTGCAGTGGAAAGAAAATTGCTAAAATATTTTCCGATTGCTTTTATTCCGATCGTTATACTTCGCAATAGATTTCTAAAGATTATGTTACATTTTCGTATTCTAAATTTCTTAATTGGTCTCTAAATAATTTCTTAATTAAAAGATATCGAAATTGAATTCAATTCGAAGTGAGATCTTGCGAACGAAGAGAAAAACAAGTTCTTCCGAACGTTCGATTATCTGGACAGTTACGCTCGCGTTTTTGTTGTAACTCTTTCACGGTTACTCTTCGACTTTCTCTCTCTCCCTTTGTGTCTGATTAATCCCGAGCATGTTTCCTTCATTTTCAATATGTTGCTTTTCACTGGAAGCAAATTTCACTGGAAATCAATGATTTCAGCAGGAATTACGATTTTACGTTCCTTTGAATTAAACTCCTAACAGAAAGCACGCAAGTGCGTTCAACGAATCGAATCGAATCGAATACTCAATTTCTCAACTTCATTTTGAAGAAGAATCGAATTACTCTCGTGCGCCGTGCGTTCACGAACAGTCTCAACATCCGTTCGACCTGCTGCTTCTAAAAAAAGCATTCAAAAGCGGCCAAGGAAGCGGAAATCCATCGTACATATAGTTTCTTGATCTCGAGACGTCTGTCTGGCTTCTGATTTTCGAATTCCATTCAAGGAAACACGTTCTATAGCTTCACACGTGTTCCCCGCGTTTCCATCTCATCATCGCTATCAAACCATTCGCTTCCATCGTTGAAAATCTATATAGAGTTGCACGTTCCCGGCTCAGAAGAAAACAGGCAAAAATTCTACACACATATATATATACACACATATATATGTGTCTGTGTAAAAGAGAGAAAGAGAGGGAGAGAGAGAAAGAATAAAAAAGCAACAGAGAAAGAGAGACACAAAACATCCGAAACAAATTCCTGGCGATCCTGGATCATCCTCACGAAGGAGCTGTCCAATCTTTCAGCAAACGAATGTCGGCCACGCACTGCAGGGAACATCGTTGGTTGGTGAAGAAGCCAGCGACGCAGCAACAGCAGCAGGTCGAGCAAACGGTGACGATATCGAAGCCGAAGACTCCAGATCTGCCAATCCCTCGAGTGGAAACGAGCAGCATAGACGAGTTGGACGTGACCAAGGACAATCTGAGGCTGTTCGTGGAGCGCTGGCGTGAGCACCCTGACAGCCCGTACATCATAGATATTCCTCAGTGCGTGTTGACTCAACAAAATTCGACTCGCGATTACGAGGAATTAGTGTCGTTAGGAGGTCACAGTCCGTCACCTTGTGCCAGTATCTCCAGCACGCCGTCGGAAGCGACGGATGGCTCACCCCGAGAGAGCTACGGCACGTTCTTGACGGTGCCTAGCTACGGTCTCGAGAGGAGAGCCTCCGAGGGAGTCACCGCGGAGAAGTCAAGGGGCGACCCTGCCAGTCAAATCATCTTGGCTGATGAGATAATCAAATTATCAGAGCGTCTGAGATCCATAGCGACGGGAGCGAGCGGATATTCAAACGAGGAGGAAAGCTCCTCGGAGACAGGCGAGCAGAGCAAGAAGCCGCTCGAAGACAGGGACAAAAGGAACGGTGTTCGTTCGAGGAACGGATTGGTTGCTGAAAATACCGAATGCAACGAAATTGCAGAGAAATTGTCGAGCATAGTAAGACATAGGAAGCTCAACGGAACTACGTTCCATAGTAGTCGTAGTTTTGATAGGAACACGGAGACCAGTACCGTGAATATGTTCGCCTCGTTGAAGAAATCGAAGCAGAAGAAAGAGGAGGAAAGAAGCCAAAAAGGCTCTATAGAATCGGTTAGATCGGAATCTTTCGAGAAGAAAGTGGAAGATATAACGAGTAAGAAAAATGAAATAGTATTTAACAGAAATGAGGCTGAGATGGATCTTACTCCACCGTGGCGGCGCGCACGAGTGAAACAATTTGGTGAAACCAGTAGGGACGTCCCACGAATATCTGCCCTTCGTAATTTACATAAGAGTCTGAATCTGGACGAACCTACTAATACCAAGGATTTGTTGCTACATTTGCTTGGTGAATGGGAAGGTGCCACGAGGTCGTCAGGAGTTGGTCGCAAGTCTGTCAGCGTTGATTGGTGTGGCGAGGAATCTGTTGCTAGGAAAACGATGAACTCTTTGGCCGAATATTTCCAATCGAAACAACAAAAGTCGACGGCGACTAACGTTAGTTCATCCACGTCGAGTTCGATACATCGTTGAGACGACTCCATTGGTGGAGTTGAGGGCTACGTTGGATTTGCCTGTCGTTCCTTACGGCGACGACGACGACGACGACGACAACGACGATGAGGATCGTTCGCCATTGTGAAGTTCTCAGGGCAATACAAGATATAGAGACGGTGGTGGATGACACAGTGAAGATATACGATTATTTTTTCTTTAATGTATACAAATAGCGTTGCTACTTCCGGTTTGGATGGAACTGAAGAGTTTGTAATGAGTGCGCAATTTCATTTGAATTCATTTGTGTCGAATTCAAGTAAATACGTGAGTTCCTGGTGAATTGCTCGTGTTGTCAAATTTATTATGTTCGATTTACAAAAAAAAAGAAAAAAAAACAAATGATTATTAAAATTGTTCGATAGTCGACACGTGTATTCATTATTTTCTTTGGTCTCCAAGAAAATATTCCTTTCACATTCAGTTTGGTTAGCAACAAAGGGAAGAATATACATATAGTAAGAGACAAAAATTTTCGTATAGTTGAAATGTAAAAATAGAAGAAGAGATGTTTCTTGTACTAAGTATATTTAACTACATGTAACTGTATATTATGTATGAACTTGCTATAAACCAATTTGCTCATTACTCCACTTTTTATGAATTTCATCATTTCATTATACAAGTACATGATTAACGTTTAATTCTCAATGAACAAATCATTTACTTTTGTAAATTATTCATTCATCGTAAGAACGTGACACAAATAACGATAAATTCTGAAGTAAATCGAAGAAACAGTGTTTGCAACATCATCTTCTCTACCTTCTGATCTGTGAAGTTCATTAACGTGGCTTCTAAACGGTTCAAATGTACACGAAGAAAAACTAATCCATAAATGGATACCGTATAACGTCAAAAGAAGATCTTAAAGACTGGGAAGATATAGAACCAGATTTCTCTTAATTTTATTAGTCTAAATTTACTGTTAACATTAATTGTTCGTCGATAAGAGAAGAGAAGGAAATCAATTAATTGTATTACACGAACAATTTTGCCTCGACAAGATGTTACTATTATGCGAATCTTGTCTCATTACAAGTTACCAAATAACTACGTTAAAATTTGTTTGTTTTGTTTTAACTACGTTAAAATAACAATAGAAAATAGTTCTCCATCGCAACTATGTATATGAACATTTTTGTCTCTCGTCGTGCTTAAGATATCAACCGATTTGCTTAGAAATAATCGTAAATTTGATCGATTGTTTTGCTTCAGGAAAAGACCATCCGCTACTCAACTCTTAGAACACCGATGGTTGGACGTGGCCTTGGAGAATCCGATCTGTAAAATTAGATTAAAGCGGTATGTCATCAAGAAGAGGTGGATTAAAGCGGTAAACACCATACTGGCGTTGAGACGAATGGGTGCCCATTTAGAACTCGATTTAGTTTGATAGCCTATGTCTAGATTACTTTTAGATAGCCAATTAATCGTTAAGTTTCGATTCTCGTTGAGTATACAGAAATATCGCGATGATTTCCGGGCAGGATACTTGCATCAGCGTAACCATGTGAAGTATTATTTTTCTCCTAATTTGCGTCCCTATTAAGACGTAACGATTAAGACATTCGTACGCGCAATGAAATTGACGCTAGAAGCTTGTAAATTTTTCGTAGACGCTGAAATTTTAGTGTTTGATTAATATCCCCTTGGAACTGTAAATTTGAAAACTGTGACAGTATTATAGAAACATTGATACGATGATGAAACTAATTCCACTTTATCATGGAACAATGTACCAAAAATTATTATAAGCCTAGATGTAATTCAACCATTAATTCAGACAAATATTTTAATACTTTTCATCGTTACCACTTAATGTATTGAACTATACATATCTTCTCTTATTTGTATACGAATGAAATACGCGAGCCATATAGTTTAACGATGATTATTTATCTGTTACGTAATTAACATTTGATTTCAGGTTGATTTAAATTAGATAGATAATTTAAGAAGAACTTATGTCAATATATGTATGTATTAAAATAATTAATTCGACATATCTTTATTTTCAATGAGAATTCTAAAAGTTTGATTTTGTTTTAAATATCTGAAAGTGTTTCTTATTAGACGATAGAATTTCGATTGACTTTTTCTTCTTTAAATTTAGAACATAACTATAATTAGAATAAGAATAACTATATTCATAACTATAACTTTAACCAATATTTTTCCATTTAGTTTATGCTTTGACACCAGTCGAGGTTTCGATAATGTAAGTACTTACATATATCATAATATATAATCCATTATTATATTAATAACATATGCATATCGACGTGTAATTCTATCAAATTAAACGGCATATTATAATTTTTTATTTATATTTCTAATAACGATTACGAATGTAATAAATATTCTATTTTCTATGACTTTGTTGCATGAAACTGTACGGTAAACTGCCTCTTTGTTGTCCGAGTGAGGGATTATGTCCGTCGTAAATTTGTAATACGTGTTCATGGTACGCATGATGATTGTGTATTTGTCTCTAGCTATTCGAAACGTCGCGTCGCCTCTGCGATTAATAAATACTAAAAGGTCGAAATTGACGCCACCGTCGATAAAATACACGCGTTCAGCTACGAAATTCCCGCAACCGCGTGTATTGTGAATTTATGAGGCTATCTCGCGATAGGAATTCGTATTATGTAAATACGAGCATGTAACGCACCAGCCGTGCCTTTAAATAAAGTCTTCTACAGTGTCGTGGACGACACAAAGCCGCACGATATTGTATTATATTAATAGATATAGTTCCACCTGTTGTCTGACGTTTCCTATTCCCAATCGCGGCTGTTGCTCCTCGCTCGTTGAACAGCGAGCCTTCAAATAATTTAACAAATTCAACAAATCTGAGAAAAGTAATAACAGAAAATAAAAACGATAATAACGACAATGTTAAAAAGAATATCGTTAATTTGTTCTCTTTTATTATTTATAGTCGTATCAATCATTTGCATGAGTTATTAGAATAAACTAAAGAATGAAAAGTTATTTCATATTATTATATGTATTATAGATAATTTAATAATTCTTGCGTTGATTTATAATATTTCGTTTTGACAAAACAATTGTTATTTGGAAATATATATAATATATAAAATATATATAATAAATAATAAAATATAATAAATAAAATATATATAATATAGTGTATCATTAGCGGTATAATTTTGTTAGAATAAAATAAAATTGCTATAGTTGTTATTGCAATTGTACATTCTTTCTTTAAATTAATTTATTGTTTGTAATAGTTTTAAAAAATGAGACTGATCGGAGAATTTCACGATTTCCAATTCAAATTCGTCTTCTAATATTTCATACAGATGGCGACGTCGTATAGTCCGGAATTGTCTTCTAACATTGACAGTGTTTATTATATAGGAAAGGTTATATCGTTCTTTTTCTGTTTCAGAAAATATCAATTAGCAATAATTATAATTTCTCGAATGTGACGTGTGATAGTAGTTATCTTTTTCATAATTTGATGACATTCGTTCTTCTCAATATACATTGTACTTTATTTTCACAAAGATGGTGAGTAAATGATGTATTGTAATAAAAATAAAAGTAATTTTGTGTCACTTTAGACATATTTTAAAACAAATGTATTAAGTGTATGCTAAAATGCTATTTAAAGAGCATTCAATTCAGTACAATTCAGTAGGTTATGTTTCGGATACGGATGTTTACTAAGGATACGTAACCATACATTCTTTAGATTGTATATCAATACATTTTAAAATATAATTTATTTATATTTCAGGTGGATGCTTTGCAAAATTGGAGTCCCTATGCTAAAAAATACGAACCCTTGAAAGCAGGTAGCATCGATGGTACAGATACAGAACCACATGATAAAGCTATTAGTCGTGCAATGCAAGCACATTATGAACCACCTCATGGATTAAAATCAAAACCAGAAAGGACATTATTTGTCGCCAGATTTGGTCCAAAAATCACCAAACATGATTTAAAGGAGGTATGTTAATATACTTCAACTTTTATTGTTTTCACAAATAAAAAAAATATATATACTTAAATATTAATAAATTTAGTTTTTTTCTAGATATGGAGAAGTTGTATCGGCAAAAGTTATAGTTGATGTTGTGACTGGATTATCCCAAGGTTATGGATTTATTGAGATGAGAAACGAAGATGAAGCTAGAAGAGTAATTAGACGTTGCGTAGATGCTACGTTAAAAGGCTATCAAATTTTTATAGATTACGAGTGTGGACGTACTTTGCATGGGTGGAAACCAAGGCGACTTGGTAAGTTATTACATCCTAATTGCTTACAAGTGTTCAACTTTCTAAACTCTATATTATAATATGTACAAAATAACTAATAGTTGTTATAATTTTATGTAGGTGGTGGTTTTGGTGGAAAAAAGGGGTCAGGTCAACTTAGATTTGGTGGAAGAGATAGACCTTTTAAAAAACCAATCGTACCTAATATTATTAGGTCAAATCCTCATCATGAACAACATTATCATTTTGAAGAACATCATCAGTATCAAGAACATCATCATCAAGGACATCATCGTTATTGCCACCATTAAGAAAATCCATAATTAAAATCTTTTAATAATTTTAACATTAAAATATGTTGTAATAATGTTGTTGTGATGCACCTGCGCTTGTTTAAAGATTTGTTTGTGGATTTTGTAATTTTGACTTCACTCAGGTAGAAATATTTGAAATCTACACTTATTTTGTGAAATATATTTTAACCTATTATACATTATAAGTAATATATAAATTAAGAAGAAAATATCAATTACTAAAAATAAAATAAATTTAATGTCAGAAACTTTTAATGAAGAAACGAATGTTTAATACTCCTCTTAATTATTTTCTAAAATAGAACTGAAAACTACATAAAACATTCTGTTATTTATCTTACTAAATCTGTGCTATATCTAAACCATCGCAATATATTTCTAACCGTTGTCTAATGTCATTTAAAGAATTCTTTTCTTTTTTCAGCATTCCATAAATTGTAACCGATGCCAAAACTATCACTGTAAATCACGTTGTCTTCGCTCTCAAAAATTACAAAACATGTTCTAGAGAGAATAGCACTCTTTCCAAAATAAAGCACGAATGTCCTAAAACAATTTTGATTTATCCACAATAAAGAATTTTCTAATTCTCCAATTTTAAAAATTACCGTAGCTCTACTCATCATACAACGCCACAGCTCAATTTTATGTCGCTGTTAGAACTAATTAACACCGAATTATTTTAATCCAGGTAAAATCAGCGGAATTCAGTTAATTATTCAATTCGTTTTATCGGAAGATATATAATCCAAAACTAATAATGATGCCTAGCTCGTTAATTGCGAAGGTATTTAAACCATAACGACTTTAATCTTGTTAAATTATATCAAATTCATTTTATAATAGGACATTCGTTGAATCAACTAAAACTGTTCTCCTTTTATACCGTATAAAATTCTTTCTTGCACAAAAATAGAAGAATATTGTTCAAACTATTGTTTTCGATTGTATCCCGAACATTTATACGTACTCTCACTCTGTATATTTGTAATCTCGCACTAAAATCTCAAGATGGTCCAATTACGTATGTTAAATCAGATCAACTTCACTATAATGAATACCATACAACTTTCGTTGAATCAACCAAAACTACTTTCTAGTATATGTAGAAAGCTTTCTTGTTCTTCTTTCTATCTTCAAGATTTATATTCCCATCCTATGCTCGGAATCACGCGTTAAAATCTATGAAGATGTTAAATTCCTCCAATTGAGTAGGCGTATGAAAGATTAACAGGCGTCGCATGACCAATTAATCAGCGATCATTGAGAGAGCGAGCAACGCCAAGAGAGTCGAGTTTTCTGGCGTGGTGTGAAGCGAGGTCGTCAGCGTCGTGGAACTTTATACTCGAGCGTCGGCGACACCCTCTCCCTAGCACGGCCCCCTCCATATATGGAGCCGCCTCGTGGTTCGACGTCGGCTACGCGAACGAAGTCTCAGCCTCCAGGCTGCCTCTGATAAGGTAGCCTCCTTCCTCGACTCGTCTCTCTCTGCCTCATCCACCTTCGCCAAGGTCTCAGAGGGGCAACCCACATTCGTTTATCGCGGCTCCTATTTCGTCGGTTCGGACTCGGACGCTGCTCCCGTTTTCACAACATAAACGCTGTTCTGCCCCCAGTGCTTTTTTTATTCACGGACACAGCTGCCGGAGGTGGCAGCTCGTATACACGGTCTTCGCTACATTTTGTAGCCGTTAGATACTAGATGTCGCACACTTTACTCTCTTTAGAGTTTGAGTTTCGAGTTCTTTTTCCGATTCTTTCGATTTCTTATTATCAAATTACTAAGAGTCAACTTTATTATGAGCCTCTATGTGTGTAGAATACAAGTGTAAAGTATTAGGAAGAGATTGGTGAGTTGAAGCAGATCACTTGTCCATGAAGTATAATCTATTCTAATGATGATTCGACTATACTTGTGGCTCTTCTATGTGAATAATTAACGTTTCACAAAATAGAAATGTGTAATACATGTATAATGTATTGTAATACATACAAGTAGAATATTAGGAAAGATATTGAAGTAGTAAAAAGTGAATTTGTTATACTTGTAACTTTTCTATATGCATGATTAATAGTTTATGGAACAAAGATTCTTTAAGGTTTTTTATAATGTAAGAATTTATAAATCTTTTCTGTGAGGATCAATATGTAGATTCTTGTAAAAGTAAAATTTTTTCTGTCATGCGATTAATATCTCATTATCATTATTGGAATTAAAATAGTGATTTTCTTAACACCTTAACTTTCTCTCTTTTTTTAGTATACATCATAAAAATATATATATATATATATATAGATTTATAGATCTTTACTGTAAACTATAATAATTGTAGAGTTTGTTAGAACATATGTCAGTAGTATAGATATAAGTTTCTTCGTACGATAATAACATCATAGGGATTTAAATAAGATGAATTTTTTGAACATATTTTCAGTTATCGTGTAATAACTAAATGACGTATAGAACATCATAATAATCCTTTGCACATAACTTTAAAAGCTATATTCATATTTTTATTCGTTCGTTCGTTGCGTTTGCACATTGTCGCATTTTTCCCTTGGATATTTGAACCTTCCATCTGCTTAATACATTCTTTATGACTTTGAAACTTTCATTTTATGTTCTTAAATCCCACGATATCCTTCGAACGAGAGAGAAAAATTTTATTTCATCCGACATAAATATTTTTATTAACTCTTCGACAATAGATAAATTTTTAATAAATACTTTTATTAAATATCCTTTGAGAAACATGGCGAAAATTCCCCATTGTTATTGATAAGATATCATAAATAAAATATTAATACGAATTGTTTCAACGTTATAAGCAAAATATTGAACGATAAAGCACGAATAATCGTTGTTTCAACATTACAAGCAAAATATTCAACGACAGAACGTTAATAGATATTGTTTCATTAATCTTCTCGTTAACAGTGAATAAATTACGTTCTACGCAAACATTTGTATCGCGACTATAATAATGATTACATTAATTTCAGGCGCACAAAGTGCGTCGGATGGCTTTTAGCAAAGGAACCATCATTTTCATGTTGTTATTGCTGCAGGGTAAATATATTTAGTAATGTGCCGTAGACCAGTGGGCAGTAAACTTTCGACCGGTGCGGTGGCGAGGTTGAACACGATACGGGACAGATATAATGTAGCTATATCAGCGTCAGAAATAACTCACTCGGGGAAAAATTTATCCTGTATTTCTACAATCGTTCTAGCATATGCACGGATAATGCTCCAAAAGAAACACGGATAAATTTACTTCTAATGTCTTTTTCATGTTTGTTCAGCGGATTGATGTTCTGTAATACTCCGAGCTTTGGTTAAAAATTTATGCACAGACGGGCCACCCTCTTAAGAACGTATTTCGAAAAATGAAAGCACTGAGATAAAAGCTACGGCTTTTATCGTACGCGATAAACAGTTTCGTCGAATAACGTTCCCGTGAAGCGTTTTTTAATTCGCCGCAGTTTCCGGCTTTTATTCTTTCCTTTCCTTCTCCCTTGCTCTCGGTCAGACGTGAGCACAATTACGAACTCAAGATTTCTCGTTCTGCCATTAAAAGTACTGCCCCTTCCCATTTTCTTTCTTTTCTTTAAGCTAACCGGCGAACGGAAATGAAGGTAAAGTGGAAACGCGAAAAGGTTTGCGAGTGGTTGGCACATAACGTTTGAATAAATTGCTATCTTTAAATACTTAGAATTAAGCGCCCTACGATCAGCATTTGCGGATTAAAAGTGTTACGCCATCGAGCCAGGTATTGGAATGTGCATTCGTAAACTTGGGATTTTTAACGGACAGAAGAATACGTATATGGACTTGTCTAAGATGAGTAGGTTCGTCTTGAGACTGGTTAGGAAATTAGGTAGAATTAGCAGTGACAGATACTGGTTATTGAATAAGTTATTAAATTTAATTAAGTTTAAATTGGCTGCTTATTAAATTTATTAGTAGATATTTCAGGGCTAGTTACAGTAGGTAATCGCTCAATATTAGCTGTAGCCGCTGTAGGTAATAATTTGATAATTGTTTCAGAATTAGTTAGAAAGTTAAGTTTTAATCGCAGCAAGTCATTAAAATTTGAATTAAATGTCGTACAATTCATTATTAAGAGTCGAAGCTACTTATTCACTGGATGAAGATAAAAAAGTATTTGAACATCGTATTTATTTTGATATCTGTATAGTACTTCATTAGGAGAAAGCTCTGTCTTATTAACTTTGTTATCATCCGAAGGTACCTCCTTTAGTACGACCATAGAAATTTTATAACGTGGCGATGTACGAAATGTTACTTTATGAAACATTTTATTCTATAAATAAGCGATTGAAATAAAAACTGTGTAAGATTTATTGCAACTATGAAGTAATCTACTATATTTGATATTTGCACGCATTAACAGAAAATTTTCATTGAAAATCGTACAAATTTTTGTTCTGACCTGTATTCGATATGCATAGTTAATAAAATTTACGTTTCTTTTCATATGAAAATTCTGTTCGGACAACTTACAGCTGACGTTATTACAACCGATTCAGCGAAGTAGATTGTTCCCCTGAATCGTTCAGACAGCCAGAGTATTCCACTCCATATTCACCTGTGAACTTCAGAACCCCTCAAAACTTTAAACTTCTTTTTCAAACATCACAAAACTACATAAAATAAATCGAATAACTTTCCAATATCTGAAAAATCCATACCAAACACATATCGATATAAGCAAATTTCCTAATATTTTTATTCAACTGTATCGACTCAATCTCGATCCAATGAACACGTTCTCCGACCAAAACCACCATTCACCATGAAGAGACGGAAGAGAGAAGCTATCTTTAATAAATAAAAGCAGTCAAAACATGAACGAAGAAGTATCATTCGCTGCGGCAGACGAAGCTCCTAATCAAGTTATTCAAAATTCGCGTATCCCTTCCAACTTGACGATTCCATCGATGATTCGTGTCGGCGGGCATAAGCTGCGGGGGTGGAAGTCAGGAGGCAGAAGGGGTCCACGGGAAAGGGAGCTTGATCCACACACGGGAACGTGTATGTAGAAGGGACGAAAATAGTAACGTGCCAGGATCGTATCACGCTCGCATCCAACGAACGTGGATCTGCTTTCTATTAATAGCGAAACGAAAGGGAGCGGATCTCGAGTCAGCCTCGCCGAGTAGGCATCGTTCCGAGCCTTGGTGCTGTCCAGGCTCTGATCGCAGGACTTCAGAGCCGCTCGAGCTGTCGCGGACTCCACATTCCACCGGCAAAAGCTCTTCCGTGCGTGCCTGTTGAGAAGCATCTCTTGCTCGGCTGGTGCCCCGAGGCGAACCCTCATACCACACGTCATACACACACACACATCTCCCACCCACCCACACAACATTGCCACACACATTCACACCGTTCGAGTGTAAGTTTCTAATAGCATCATTCTATTCTTTTTCTTCTCTTCGATATGTGCTTCATTATTTAACTTGGTTTGATTCAGTGACATAACGTATATCCGTATTCTGAGAATGTTTTCACTCGATCTTGGATCGCTCGTGTTTGCATGTCGATCTACGATCGATATGGATATTTCGAATCAGTGACCAGTTTGATCACCGATGCTTAGCATAAGTTTGGTTATAGTGATATTGTATGATCGACGTCGCTGGCTAGAGAGGATTTCGTTGTCTTCGTTGCCGTTGCGTGGATCGATTTGATGTATCACGGGGGCAGGGAAAGCGGAAAATTGGACGGAACCGAGTGTGAAAGTGAAACGACCACGGGTAAAGATGAAACTGTTCGGATCCGGCGTGAGGACCAAATGCTTCGACGGTCAAATTTTCTGTCTGAAAACCATCGTGCAATGTTGAGCTTGACTGGATGTATAACGCAATAGATGGCTGGTATAGACGGTAAACAGCTGAAAGGATGGTCCCGAGGCTCTGTGTAAATTTATGTCGAATGACCAGAGATACAAGGCTCGCGAGAATTCACGAGCGAAAGCCGCGCGCAAGTGGTGTCTGACTATGCTGTGAGTTTATCTACTGAAGCTACTATTCGAAGATCAGACTTCTCGTTGACCTCGGGCAGAGTTTTCAAAGAGGAAACTCTCCGAGTGAGAATAATTGGACAAATTTCCGGCAGATATTCGAAACAACTATTAGTGGAGAACTTGCCGAGTCTCCGTTGGAGTTTTAGTTTCACCTTCCGCTTGCCTTTCACGGTGTGCTTTTCCACGATGGGACAATTAATATGTGACTCGTTCGATCGTTTTCGAAATTGACTATCGGCAAATTGAAGATGTCTTCGTTGCTCCGTGAATATGATTTTAGTTTAATAAAATCGCAAAAGGAAAGCAAGGGATGTTGACGTTCGACGAGCGAACAAATAAAACCGTAAGCTACTTCATTTCCACAAATTTGTCAGAATGTTTACCACCGAATGGAGAGTTGAAACATCGAATCAGTTTTTCGAAGATACAAACTTTTTTTTTGTAAATAATTCTCATCTTCTATAAAAATATTATATCCATAAATTTTCATAATTTCATACTTTTATATATGTATATAGCTCCTATACGATACGTGTTTAGTTTTATTTTATATGATTTCGTACGGATCAATCGGATAATCCTATACATCGAAATCCTAATATCTATCTTTAACGTAAATGCAAATCTCGTGTTTAAGTTTACAGATTAAGCGTTAAGAATTTGAGATTGGATAACGAGTAAGGGATGAAATTATTTCCCTTTCCTACAACGGCAGAACAAAGAGCACGAATATAGAATCGCGTTGGCTCCTTGATAACTCACCGCCTATAAATGTACGGCAAATATCCCGTTTCACGACATTCGATCGTGACGTGTGTAATTATATAATATTGTTTCCACTCCTACGCGTCAGCCATCGCGCGGCATTATGCATCGTAGCATGTAACGTCTAAACGCTATGCCGGGTAATTTGCGAAATTAGCGCTACGAAGCTGAGATATCATTTTAAAATATCCCTGCAATCGACTTGAACTTCGACGAATCAAGCCGTGCGTGATTCTTCGCGATCCTTCGTTCCGAGCGAAGAATTGAAAGAAAAATAGCCGTAAGCGAATTATCGGTACGAGCGACTGTAACTGGAAGTAGTATCAACAGAATAAAAGATATCAAAAAAGAAAAAAAAAACATGAAAGAAACGAGGAAAACTTTGTCAATGGGCCGAGGGAAGGAAAGAAAGAATGTCTTGGAGGTCGAAGCTTAATTTGTTCGCGAAGACAGGAAACGATGAGCGAGTTCGATGACGACAACGGCAACGAAGACGAGATCGAGCAGAAGGTGGAGGAACTTCCATAGAGAGCGAGGGAGGCAAACGGACGAGAAAAAGAGAAAGAAAAAAGAAAGAAAGAAAACGGGCGAGAGAAGAAGAAAAAGCCAATAAACGTAGGAAGAAAGAGGAATAAAGAGAGAAAGAGAGAGAGAGATAGAGAGAGAGAGAGAGAGAGAGAGAGAAGAGTAGAGTTGGTTTTCTAAAATTAGAGCGACGAGGAAGAGAAGGGGATGGCTCCTTATAGAGCTTGCGACGTCGAGCTTGCGGCCAGGGTTAGCAAACTGGCACTCTCTTTCTCGTCTCAGAATATCAGATTACCTTTGCAGCAGTGCATCGTCTCGCCCCTTCGACTTCTTCCTTTCTTTTCTAGCTTTCTCTTTCTCGCGGCAGCAAGGTTCGATTTATGCTCAACGTGTGCACCCTTCGTCTCTCGTCCATACCTTCTGTTTCTTTCCCTTTTTGCCACTTGGCTTGTTGTTTATTAAAAATTTGCTGTGAGAAGTGCGCCACGTATATCTGCCCTCCAGAGAACGGACGATCGAATCGCTGCGCGCCAACCGATCGGCCATTTTTTCCGAGAGACTTTCCGCCCGCGAGTGCATCCGCAATATTTTTCTTTCTTCGAGACACGAGACCGAATATTTTTTCCAAGCCTGTTAGTGGTAACCTCTCGAGAATACTTTTCGTAAATCCTTTAGTTGGGAAAAGATGGAACATTCAGATAGACGATTCGATCGTTCTTTTTCTCGGTTGGTGCAAAGAATTGTGATCGAAGATTAAGTAACTACGCGCTATGCGAGATATAACGAAGAAATTGTCGGATAAGGATGCGTTGTGTTAATCGGTGGTTTGTTTGCGTGTTGCAGTACCGTAACCACCAGCAAACATGTCTGACGACGAGGAGCAATACTCGTAAGTATTGAAAGCCGACGAGGAAATATTCTGAAAGATATTAAATCCAGTCCCTCGACATTCTTCGTCACGACTTGTGAAATTGATTCTGTGAACGAAGCAATCATTGAAAGAGAAGTAAGAGAGTAAACGTCCACGATCGACAAATCGAAGATAAGTGGAAAGTTACGTAAGTACGATTCGTCGAACGTTGGTTAAAATTAGAGCAAAGGGCATCGTCGAAATGTCCGTGAAATCGGAAGTTCTTGAGTGACGGGGAATGCCGAGGATATCTTTTAGCTGAGGTGAACGTAACTTTAAGTTAAGAGATAGTACGATATATAGCCCATCGGAAGCGTCAGAGAAATATGTCGTCGATAGATCACGTACAGTCTTTCTTAGTGGCGATTTGCAGGGTCGAGAAAAAATCACTGAATCCTAGTTACTTATGTTCTCGATGCAACTCAGAATCAATCAGGTTGCTACGAAAGTTGAGGATTTACCGAGATTCCCCCCCGCCCCCTCTCGATGTTGATCATTGTCACACAATGAACGGTACTCAACAAAACGAATTGCGTCCACGTAAGATGAAAAATCTCTCCGTGATTTGTGCCCTCGTATTATGTTTCCCCCTGTTGTTTAATACGTTATTATCGATACGTACCTCGTCCAATTCTCACCCCCCAGAGTTTTGTTGTGAAAGTAAACCACCCTCCCCCCGCCCACGTGTCTTTGTGTTGAGCAAATCGTAATCGTTGCACGTCATCTCCTTGATTAAATTGCTCGCTAAAAATGTTTCCTCTATACCATCTTCTGATTATATTTTACGATATATTCGTTGCCACTTAGGGTTTCAACAAATATAACGAATTTCTAAAAGTAAATAAATATTTTATTCGTAATATTATTCGTTCGTAATATCGAAAACGTAATCAATTATATTTAGAGAGCCATAATTAAAATGTTATTCGGATAAAGTTCGTTTCGTTGAAAAGTCAAGCAGAGAAGTTCCAAACTTCTGCATAGCAGTACTTATTGTTTAACGATATACTTCGATGTATAAATATTGAAATAACGCTAATGGAACTATCATACGGGAAACGAGGTCATGGTCGATGCAAACGAAACAGTTATCGTTTATTTTTAAAACGATGAAATTCAAACACAGTTCGCACCTAAAGATGAGTCGTCCGATCGAATCGAACTTTGGATCTGTATACAGTATGTTGAATAGACGTGTCCAAAAATGTCATGTTAAAATGTCTTCGCTTGCGAATCTCTTTGTGCCTCTGAATCTCGTTGCCCGATCTGAACTCGATAAATTTAATAGCAAAACTGCACAGAGAGTCAAGTATCACAGTGGTATAAACCAGTTGTTTGCTATTCTTTATAAAATACTTTCGTAAAGAGTGAGTTCTGAACTTATTCTTATAAAAGTTCGTTATATTTTTTGAAACACTTTCAAAAATGGAAATACACGATTCGACCGAAATTCTCGAAATTTTAATTCACATCACCGTGATAATTTTCCGCTCGTCGTGTAAACGTTAAAAATTTCACTTTAAGGATGAGCGAATTTCATTTTTAGCGAGCGATCGAGTTACAGCCCCATGAAAACGTCCATTTGCCCCGTAGACCCATAAAAATGTGCCCCTGTTGCCCGAAAGCCCGAGTTTTGTTTTAGTATTCTCTTTTTATTATTCATTTAATAGCCCCTTTGTACGCGTTTACCTGTACCCGGTGACTAACAAATACCATTTTCCATTTTCTGTTTTACAGCAGCGAGGAGGAGGTGGTCGAGGAAACGTAAGTGTTGCTGGTAATTCCTTAATCCCTCGAGATCGTTCCAAAAATACTTCTAACGTCCACGTTCTCTCATTTTCTCATTCCAGGAAGTAAGTTCCAGAGGCGTGTCCGCGTTTAGGTGTCTGCTACCACTGCGCAGTCACCAGGGAGTCGTAGTTGTCGTTTTCTGATCTCGATTTTAGATTTTAGGCTCCTTTAGCTGTGCAACGGATCATAACGAGCGTTGATCGTGCTCTAAACGTTAGATTCTTGCCAATTAGTCATCTTTTTTAGGTTTTTATGGTCTCTAGAGGGATCGTTCTTGACGGTTAATTCGAATGTTAGCTTGATTAGTCAAAATTTGATTAAGGTCGCGTCGTAAGATCGGTATCACGACTTTGGAAGGTATGATCCTCTGTATTCGTTGATCAGTCGTTAAGTAATATAGTATAAAACATTGGAAATTGTTTATTAACAAGCAAGTAACGTTGTTTTAGTGATTTTTAATTTGAGTATATCTATAGTAATGTTATTGTTGGAAATTTATGTAACTTTCTGGCCATCGAAATATTAAACACCGCGTTTTCTCGTGAAACACGAAGCCAGTTAGAATTAGACCAGACGTGTTTCTTTTACAAAAATAGGACGGATGGTTTGGCGGTGCCATCTTGTTGCCTCGAATATGAGTTTACACAACAGCAAAAAAGGGGAAACAATTTCTCGAACACCTCGGAGGCAATTGATCGTAATCGCAGTGTAAAATAATAGAAACGCGAAAGTTGACGATTTTCATATTCGTAAGGTTCGCCTAGCTATGAAATCGTACGATATTAAACGAAATATCGTTATTTGCGTCACATTCGTTTAACTCTGCTTACACATCGATAAGTAAATAACAAAATTTCCACGTAGCATAAATTTTACAAAGAATTTTTGATCTTCGAGGAATTTCCAATCAGATTTTAGGCATCACGGAAGAGCAGAACTTTCGAAAGCATAATAGTCGTATCGAAAAATCACGTTCGTGCCTCAGAGCGATCTCTCTCGAACTATTGTTAAAATTAGAATCAGTCGTGCTTCTCTCGCGAAAATAGAGCAAACGAATGGCGCGGTATCTACGAACCTCGAATCGAATATTAAATCATCGATGTCGTTTTATGTTCTAACCGTTCAAGAATCTAGAGAATCTCGAGAAATTACGGTCCGTTTACAGTTTCGCGAGTGGAATTTTTCTTTCTCTGCCAGCGTCCATTTGTTTGCGCAACAACGAAACACGATTCAATGTTTTCTTCCCAGTGGCAATTTGTCTGAAGTAAAACAATTTCGAGTGGTATCGAAGAAAAATATTGAGTCGTTTCGAATGGAACGGTAGGATTGCCGAGAAATATCCTTTCGCGAGCTAGTTGAAACGAAACGCGGATGCATCTTCCGGAATCGCGTTATCCATTATTTTTAACGGGGCCGATATTTCTTGGCGATTCTTGTAACATTCACGTGCAATGAAAAGAGAACACGATCGAGGGGAAAGAATAATTACCAGTGTCCGATTTATCGACCTGTTAGTAGACTCCACCGTAGACACCTATCGATGCCATTATCTTTTGACTTTGGTTTATGATCTTCGTTTTTTCTCTCTGTTTTTCTGTTCGCAACTCTATCTATAACAATCCGCCCCTTCGACTGATATCTTCACAATACAATACACAAAAAAAAAAAAAAAATATATAAAAAAATTACCAACCGACCAATCAATCAAAACCGCCAATCACCATCGACCAAACGACCAACGCGGCGCGAATTGACAAATTGCAAAATCAAAGGCAGCCGGAGAGGAAGATCGAGTAAGTTTTCTTGAAAACAATTCTACGTTCGCCTTGTATCTTGTTCAGGCAGCTATTTTGGCAATGTTCACTTCTCTCGTTTTTTTCTTAGTCTCTTTTACTCTTTCTCTATTTACTTACTTTCTTTCTTCTCTATCTATCTCTCTCACTTTCATTTCTTCTATTTTCTTCTTTGTTAATCGTTTAACCGTTTATTGCTGTTGTTGTGGTTGTTGTCTTGTATCTCATACAAGTTTAGTATTGTATATCTGTCTGCTATCTCGCTCTTACATACATCTCTCTTTGTATAAATGTAACGTATTTTTTGTTTTTATTTTTCCACGTGGTACATCTTACTCTGCGCTGTAAGACACGATCGGTCTGTTTTTTCTCTTTGGCTCTGTACCGTATTTTTATTCTCACGCTTTTTCTTGTCATCGGTGTACTTTTTTGTCCAACGAAACGTACATTCTGCCGCGAGATCATCATTTTCGCTTCCTTCGTTGTCAACGCGATCGACCTGATCTTTTTCCGCAAAAAGACACTCCTTTTTAAGCATTATTTGAGCATTTATCGTTAATCATTGGCTCTTTTTTGTTCGTACCTCTTTTCTGCCATTCAACAGCAAATTTTATCAAACAACGGACATGATTAATTTCCGCGAAGAGTCCGATTTTTTTTCCCGTGATTTATAACAATCGTCTCTTCTGTCCTTCGGTCGTGCGTGTAATTCAAATACCATTTTAGCGCTCTTTTTATTATCCATCTCGCGACGGTTCTCTTTCTTTCTCCTTTTTCTTTTATTTTCTTTTTCTCCATACATTTTGTCAACCGTAGAATTTTTGCGTTTCTCATCTATCGAGACTTGATAATTCTACCGAGAAATCGTACGAATCGTTTTCTTTGCCGGTTAGATGGAATTTTCGAGTTAAACGTTAAAACGATTCGATGTCGTTGCTCGTACAGTGGCGGTGAAAAATGGCCTTTTCCACTTTAGCATCAGCGAAACGTACCGGCGTCGCTGTTGCTTTTTTATCACTTTTGCACTTAAAATTATTGTTCGTAAATCGCGATCCCGTGTACACGAGATATACTGTCTTGAGATATTTTTTTTTTCCTCAAAGGGAATCCGACTTTTGCGAGTACATTATCTCTTTTTTTTTCTTTTCCTTCTTTTTTATTGTTTTGATATTTTTCACTTTACTTTTTTACAGTATTTGTCTTCCGATTCTCAGTATGTTCTTTTTAGGGACATCGTGAACGTAATTATCGGTGAATTTATGGTCGAGAAGCGAAATGGAAACGACAGAGACAAACCTCGTTTTTTAATCTCTCTTTGCCTATTCGACCTCATTTTTCTCTGTTATTTGGTCCGTCCACTATCTTCTATTATCTTTGATGCTGTGTCGCTGTTGTTGTGTCGATGGTTGAACGAGTACATATGTCTATTACGCCGCTATTTTGTTCTGTTTGATACACGTCTCAGAGATTTTAGTTAGCGTGATTTTTTGGTCGTTACGAATGATACACACATTTACACCGTATACGAATGCTTGAAAAGTGAACAATTTTCCAATCGATGGCTATGGCGATTAAAATTCTACTTTCGAAAGTATATCTTTGAAAATTAACACTCTACTATTCTGAAGCCTACGATAACCAAATAATCTGTTAAAATTAACGTACGGTGTGACCTGTTCAAGCAGATATATTCTTATTTTCTGTTATCTTTGTCTAAGATTAAAATAACCAAGATAACCGGCTAGTGTGTTAAAAGTAATTGCAAAACGATATTAAGCTATATATTATTTGATTTCTTTTATATTTGTTTCAATTTTAACGTTCATGATACCAATATAATTCTCTTCTCAATGATAAATACGACTTAAATTAAGCGCAACCAGAAGTTCCGATATTTCGAATGAGCTTCGTGACATCAATACGATATTTCTTTTAATGATAAATACGATCCATCAATCCGCCCTCGTTATCAATTCGAAGAGATCCATATTTATAGAATTATTTATTCAACGGTCAAAAGGTTCGACGATTTTCCGCTGTTTCTTGAACGTTATTAACATCCAATCAAGCGTTTCATTTTTCAAGCAAGATCGAAGGCAGAATAAATCGCCCATCACGCCTTTACCACACCTAACTTGTTCTTGTTTTTTCTGCGTATTACGTCTGTCGCATAATTGTCGTTTTGTTATCGCATTCTCGTCTGTGGAAAAAGGCTTTTTACGAAAAGAAAAAAAAATCCTACGCGCGCGTAGCTTTTCCAAAGCACGAGTACACGTATGTATGACAAAATCGTTCGAACGAAAGAGACGGTAGGCTGCCTGTTCTCCTGTTTTACGTTGTCTGCGAAAAAGTCGATAAGAACACGCTCGTGAGACACGCGAAGGTTCGCGCTTCGTTGTCTTCGCCAGCGAACGCGAAACTTTCCTACGAATACTGTCGTAAAGAAAAAGAAGGAACCGAGGAGAATAAAAGCGGGTGGAACGCGGCAGACTGTCGTCAATTTTAACAACGCCGTTCTTCGACCGATCGGCTCTCAGGACTTTAATCGAACCGGGAACGAATAAGATAACAGAAAAAAAGATAAAAAAAGAACGAGTAAGAGAAAGAAGCAATAAGCCAAGCGGAATGTAGTTTGCGCGGGCTTCCGCCAGTCCCAAAGTAACCCGTCTGCAAAGAAACCCAAAAGACTGCGATTGTTATTAATGTGCCTTTCCTTTCTTTTTTTGTAGGGGTAGGGCGTCCCAAAAGTAAGTTGAATCTCGAAGGTTGTTTATTACACGTCAATAATACTTTCTTTGTTCTTCGGCCGCTCTCACAAATATCCCCAAGTCCGCGCTTCTTTTCGAATTTTTGGCGGGAACGAGACGAACAAACGGTACGGTTCATCGTATCATCTGAATTTTCTACTCTTACAAATCTATCTGTTCTAAGTATTGATATATAATTCGCAATCTTTCCTCATATAGTGATTTATACGATAGAAAATTTATAACGAAGGAAAGTTATAGTGTTCGAGCGAATCTTTCGAACGAACGATTCGACGAGCTTAAAAGCTGACCAATTTTTCTACAGGTGACTGTGATGATTAAAATTTTACCTTGGAAAGCATACTTCTTAAATTTTACACTCTACTGTTCGATACTGTGATAACATTGTATGTATACGTAAGGAAAATTGAAAAAATTTTATTGAATATTTTTATCGCGTTAAAATATTTTCAAAGATATTTGTAAACGATTTAGTATTTTCGCTACAGGTTTTTGACCGTTCAAGCTAATTAAAGGTGGTTGTCTATACGTTCACACGAACATTTACTGGTATACGAATCGTTTCGGTGAAAATTTTTATCGTGTTAAATGAAAGAACGTTTAAAGGTTTTTGTAGATAGTTGGTTGTTTTCGCTGGAGGTTCTTGACCATTCGAAACAACTAAAAGCAATCTTGTCCACGTAAATATGTACGGGCGATTTAACGTTGTTTAATCGAAAAGTTTTAAGGCTTTTGACCGTATTATGCGATGCCAGTTGCATAAGGGTTGCGCGCAACTAATATAACTCGCGTCGGTTGGACGATTGCCAAACGTTTCATAAATATGTGTACGATAACGTAATGCGGTTTATTCTTATACCAAAGCTGTGGTGTCCGTTCGAAATGTTTCACGTTCCACTGTGATGTAATGTAATTAACGAACAAACAGTTCGGTGGAAGAATACAGCCATTGTCAGCTTTGATATTTATTTCATGCCAAGAATCGGTATTAATACTTCGAGTATGATTTATCCTGAAACATCGTTTGGTATCTCTCTATCGCATCTAACACGCATTTAAAATTTATCATTCTGTTCAAATTTCTATTATTACACTACAATGTTACTGTTATTATTGCATTGTAACAAACATTTTATTTAGTTTGTAATCAATCGAACGCATTACCCGCGGTAAATGTAAATTTCATTAATGGTAATTTGAGTTCTGAAGTTAAATCTAAAGAATAGTATTCTCGGATTATCGGAAAATTTGTTTTTTCTTTTCAGAATGCGTGTTCAACGTTCACCATCTTTTCTTTTTGTGCAGCTTGAAACTATAAATTCCTTTTGTGTTATTTGTCTCTTATTTGTTTCCTCCGTTCGAACCCTCGTGTTATACGTTTCGTATGTTCTCTTTTGTCGCAACAGCTGTTTGATATCCATTGGAAATTCGATAAAAAAAAATGATTGTTAACTCTGTGTAATAATATGTATACGTAATGTGTCTCGATCCCGCCAAGAAGAAGATAAATATGGTCTAATAATTCGTGATCAGTGCTCGAAGCAACCAACCCCCGCCCCCAAGCTCATGTTTCTCTCTGTCTGTCTATCTATCTGTCTCTTTTACCCCCTTCTCGTGTTTTTTCTTTTTGTCTCTCTATATTCTTGATTAATCACGAATTAACGGCTCTGTATATAATCACCGTGTGTCTGTTACACGCGTACACCTACATATGTGTATACGATACATACGTGTCCACGAGTCCACGAAAACCGATCTTTTTACCCGTTCATCTCGTTAAAACTTCTATCCACTTTGATGTCGTGTTTTTTGTCTCCTACGTTTCCAAAGGAGTCGTGTTTTTTTGGTTTCTGTCACTTTGGTGATCACCCAGTCTTCCCCTCTTTGTCACGTTCTGTTAATTATGTTCGACTTTGCGCCATAATCAATCGACCCGCAGCAATTGTCGCAGAAAGATCGGCCAAATTAGTCGAGGGTCGCTGAATTTTTGTGAATCGTTATGATGGATGCAAAAGGCCGAATATTTCGAGTAATTTGCCGAGCAGTTTCATAATATCGTTGTGCAACATTCGTGTTACATTGCCAACGATGTTAAACGTTGTTTATTATATTGTCGTTTTCACTTGAGAATAAAACTGACCCAGAGCAACTTTTGGAACCGGTCCCACTCGGTCATTTTCATTTTTCAAAATACTCGCGTTGAATATGATAATATTCGATAACATTAAAATATTTATCGTATTATATGAATTATTAGAGACTAGTATTTTTGTATTTCCCCTGATTGAAAATAGCTGAGATCGGAATTATTTCACAAACATTCAGCAACTCTTCTACATGACACGATCGTCGAGACTTCATTTTTCATGTATGTAAATTGGCCAGCACCTCGGCTTTCGACTGTGGCTTTTTAAGGCGTTGTGGATAATAATTGATAATAAGAATGACGACAGCGATGACGCTGATAACGGCGGCGACTGTGCGTGTTGCTTGCATTTGAGTTGGGAAAGAAGAAGAAAATGTCTGACGAGAAGAAGAGTGAATGCTAGATCTCCAATTCTCTCCCAATTATCCTTTATCATCGTCTTTGTGATATATTATGAAAAATCGTTTTATTCGATAAAATGATACATACACTTTTATCGTACAATTATTATTTACACTTGTGATTATTACTTTAATTTTTATTGTTCGTTTTTATTATTTCGATTATTTAATTTTATTTTTATTTTGATTATATTTTGTCAGGAAACATTATCGTATTAATATTACCATCTCAAGGTATATAAATTATTTTTCGAAAGAAACTCGAAGCTCTAATTGGCGGATAGAAATTTTGTATTTGTAATTTTAATTTCAATAGGAATATTCTTGTCCCGATTGTACGCTGTTCAGATCTGTCAAAATTTTCTCTTCGAACCTGCTAAATTGCTTTCTGTATAAATGCTTAATCGCTTGGTCTCGAACGGCTTTTGAATTACTGTTTCCAGCTAAAAGAACTAAACTCGAACCGATATACAAATATCCCATGTGTCTCTTCCATCATCGAGATCCAAAAATCCACAAGCCGTCTATTTTCCGCAACGGCGGAATCATCTTTATAATTAGAGATTCTTCCCTTATTTTAAAGTTATCCTGGACCCGATCCACGTGATGTAATTTGACCAACGATATCGTGTCTGCACATATTCGAGAATACCTTGAATTTTGAAATGCCTCCAAATACTCGTTAAGACGACTCCTTCGTATTTTTCGTTTTTGATATTTTTACTATCGCTCAACGCACATGATTTATATTGAAATAATTAGAAAATAAAAGCAGCGAGAAACAATTCAGTTTGGTAGCGCAGATTGACCAAAATGCCTCGATGCTTATGAATTGTAATTTGAATATCAGACATTAGACGTTTTTTACTTTCTACTTTAGTAATTTTCCTTGCGTTAAACACGAATGATTCTCGAAGTCTTTTCTGAGTTTTTGTGCAAGCGTAAAATCTTATTCTCGCGAGCCCCGAAACAAAATTTAAATTCAAGTGACCGCATAATTCTAGCTAAAACCTTCCATCAATTTTCCAATATCCTGTTCCGTGGGAGTCTAATGGATTCTCTGGCAACAAACTCGTCGGTTTCCCTCAACCCTCGTAAACTTATTAACATCTCTCTCTCTCTCTTTCTTTCTCTTTTTCTAAAACTACACTTCACTTTCTTACATCGCGCACCTAATTCTCTTTTATTTGTCCATATGCTTAAACAGAAACTTTTCAATTTTCTCTTCTGTCTGTCCGTCCATTCGCCCGTCTGTGTCCGTTTGTGTGTGCGTCTGTCTGTTTGTCTGGTTGTTACGTGCGTGTGACGAGAAAAAACTAAAAGGAAAAGAATAAAAAAAAAAGAAAAAAAAATAGAAAGAAAAGAAAAAAGCAGGAAAAAGACAAAAACATGAAAATAAGCAAAAAAAAGAAAGAAAATTATTCGCCACGAGAGAGAATGGATGAAGTGTAATAAATAATAGAAAGTGGAACGTGAGAGTGGCGTATCGGAGTTCTGGAAGATCTTACGAGATCTCTCAGAGGACGAGCGACAGGAACTAAAGAAAGTTACTTTTGTTTTCGCTCCGGCCTACATCAGGGAGTCTGGGGAGAATATCGAGTTTATGAAGGTGAGGAGAAGATCTGGGATCTGTCCCCGAGATCTCGTAGATACGATATATCGGGGAGATTTAGTATCGGCACGTATTTACATTCTGTCGTTTCCCGTTTACACAGAGGCAAGAACAGAAAAGGAGCGACCTAGACGAACAGCTTAAGGAATACATCGCAGAATGGCGGAAACAGAGAGCCAAGGAGGAGGAAGAACTGAAGAGATTGAAGGTTCGTATTCATAAAGCAACCTTAGATTTCCTTCGTTGTCACTTTCTAGACATATAGTAGTAGACCATGAAAGTATATATACTCGAACACTCACCATATACAATGTCTGTGCATATATTGTATGTGTTACACAAAACGTTTCGAAAGTTCTTCAACACTGTGACAACGAGACACGATTATCATAATTGTCAAACGAATTTGGCATTGGCGAAATTTTAAAGCAATCTGGAAATGTATAAAGAAGTTATAAGATATTTACTCTAAAAACATATATAAAATAGTAATAGTAAAAAATTAGTATACATCATAATAAGTGTTAATAATGGTTTCATTACATATTAAGGTATATTAATACTACAGATAAATGACTGTTTCAATACTTAGCTCACGTACATTTTCATACTTGTTTCAAACTTTACCAATGCACAAATAATACATACATGTGCGTAAAACCTACAAGTATTTGAATACATTCGTACGCTACTGTACTATATTTTCTGTTACGTTTCCATGAATCTATATTATTCATTGCTTCCTTTCGTGTTGTTCGCAGGAGAAGCAAGCGAAGCGCAAGATTACTCGCGCGGACGAGGAGAAGAGATTGGCTCAGAAAAAGAAGGAGGAGGAAGAACGTCGCCAACGTGAAATCGGTGGGTTTATTCTATTCTTTTCCGTTCTTTTCCTGTTTCGATATTGTTTCGGGAGATTACCCGATTTTCTTTCTGGAGATTTTGCTGATGTTTTCTTAAACTTACAGAGGAAAAGAAGCAACGCGATATTGAGGAAAAGAGAAAGTACGTGTTTGCCTTCACCAAATCTTATATATATATATATATCTAACTAATATAGTAAGACAAATAATGTCCAACATATAAAAAAATACAACCTTTTTATCCAGACGTTTGGAAGAATCAGAAAAGAAACGTCAGGCTATGATGCAAGCGATGAAAGATCAAGCGAACAAGAAGGGCCCCAACTTTACCATCACTAGGAAAGATCTAGCAGTTCGTATCGTTCCCACGAAGAAATTTGAAATTTTGAAAGACATATATCGTGCGATAGCATAAGATTATATAGTTGGAATGTTATTAATATATTTTTCTGTTCGATAAAGGGTAACCTTACGTCGGCGCAACTGGAACGCAACAAGACGAAAGAACAGCTGGAAGAGGAAAAGAAGATTTCGCTGAGCATTCGCATCAAACCCTTGGAAATCGATGGTATGTCCATTGAGAAGCTCCGGTTCAAGGCTACCGAACTCTGGGATACCATTGTCAAGCTGGAGACCGAGAAATATGATCTTGAAGAGCGACAGAAACGCCAGGACTATGACGTGAGTGAAAATACATGAATATGTAGCAACTGTAAAAGATAGTACTAGGGGATAGTACTAGAAGGGAGGTTCTCAGTGTTTGTGGTCGGCTATGTTAACCAAAACGTCATCGTTCGCTGATGATCCTCTCCTTTGGGTGCTGATCCCACAAATACATTCTGCATACATGTATATTACGTACATTTATGTTTGTAAGCATCGGAATGTTTTGAATAATTGTCTGTTTGCTCTTAGCTTAAAGAATTAAAGGAACGTCAGAAGCAGCAACTGAGGCACAAGGCTTTGAAGAAAGGTCTTGATCCCGAAGCCCTCACCGGCAAGTACCCCGTAAGTAGCACGTTTAAACGATATAAAAAGATAAAATATAATACGTTTTCGTAATGAAATCCTTTAATACTGTACAATTATTTTCCTTACGTAGCCTAAGATCCAAGTGGCCTCCAAATACGAACGTCGAGTGGATACCAGGTCTTATGACGATAAGAAGAAGCTCTTCGAGGGTGTAAGTATATTTCCCATAGATTCGATCAGTCGCTGATTCTTCGAATATTCAGCTGACCCAGATATGCGATAAAATAAATTTTACCCGATTTGAGATCTCAAGATCTAATAATAACAGTGATCGGAGAAAATGGGAAAGGCATGCTATCTGAAGAAATATTATTATGAGTACAAAATTGAAACCTATATGTATATAAATGTTTCGGAGTAAGATTATTAAGAAAAGAGATTTTATCACAGTGATATATGGTCAAAGACGTAGTAAAATAAATAATAAGAGATACGATATCACGAGGGATAAAGAAGAAGCGACACAGCTCGTTAAAAAAGTAGTCGTAGAAAGATAATAGTTGAAAAAAGATGATCACAGAAGAATGTCAATTGAATCGCAGGGCTATGACACGCTTCTAGCGGAGTACAACGAGAAACTATGGAAACAGAAAACAGAACAGTTCATGAAGCGTAACAAAAGTGAGTCCTATCGAGCTCTCTGTCAGTGTACTACCCCTTTTGCTTGCGTTGCTGGTTGTACCCCTAGCCCTTTGCCCCCTCTTCGTTTGCCTTAGGACCGTTGAAATGATCGTGATTCTAATTCGTGTTGGACTCCATTTAATAAATAGTAGATTTAGACTATAGAGATCGTTGGAAGTGTTGTAATGCTCTTGTTGTTTCGTTCCACAAAGTAAAGTACTCACATTTCATCCTTCATTGATCGTAATTCATCGCATCTCCCCATAATTTATTATTGAAACAAGCATGAATACGACGATCACGAACGGAAGAACTTATACCACGAGTCTTAGAATAAGTGTCAATCATAAGATCACATAGCGACAAGATGTTTACGACAGATGCAAATTATGTATCCATCATCTTGATTGTCTCGTGGATGTCCCGTATACAGGAAGAACATTTGTCAAGAAATCTTTCATTTAGAAAACCGAATACGAAACACATCGAATGCGAAGCGAAAGACTCTACGCTTCAAGTTCTATTTTTTTACGCTTCTAAAGCAAAGAATACAATTACTTTAAATATAAACTTCAATCATGCTCAGAATCTTATCACATCGACATGTTTCTATCAAACATTCTTCGTGGCTTGACATTTTAGTAGAGTGACTAATTAAAAGTCTGTGTAAGAGAATATAAGAATTTGTACCACGTAATTAATGCAAGCTAATGGATGGTTAATATGTATGTAATTCTTTTGGAATCGTAAATGTACTCGTTTAACTTAAACATCCGACATGTACATATATGTATATACAAAAAGCAGGTTCCAGTGTAATACTAGGGTTCATTGACTTGTCCTGCTAGTTATCAAGCCCCAAGCTCATTTATAAGGAGAATTTATACAGCAATATTTTGAAAACCGAGGAAAGAGACCAGGCGAGTGCCCCGTGTGACGATGTATCCTAGCATGCCACTTTGTCCCTTAATGTTGCAGGGCCTGACCGAACAGCAGAAGGAGTCCATAGAGAAGCAGTGGGCTCAACAGAAGGAACAATTCCTTGGTCGTCAGAAGAGTATGTATGCTAGCTTCATCTTCGAGCAAACGCAACACCTCATTTGTTATAAATGTATATTTTTTTATATTTTCAAACTTGAGCTTCATAATCTGTGGGAAAGACATTTTTGAGTACTGTTTTGGTTATTTTTATATAGTTGAAGATATTCACTGCTAATTATTAAATTAGAATTATATTCTAGAATAACCATTTTTAATTTCCTATCTGTTTTCTGTACCTTATTAAGAATATTTTTTATAAAGGAGGAGTGAGATCACACATTAAGTGGTTAAAGTATCTGAAAAAAGATTTCTTTAAAGACTGGGTTTCCAATTTCTAGATGGAAATATTAAATATTTTGGAATATTTATTTTTAATATATTTTTTTTACTTTATGAAGAATGTTTCTTTTGTAAACGAGGGAAGGGGTTGTCAAGGTCAGAGGCTATCTAGTTATCATAAAAAGAGATAGTGACTTAAAAAAGGTGGAAAAATATTGGTTTCAAAAAGGAAGGGGAAGACTATTGGCTATAGAATTCGAATAGGAAAGAATATCATAGATCTACGTATATTTCGCGTGTTTCAAATAATTTGTGTATCAACTGTTCAAACGAAAATATACTAATGCAAAAAGCACTTTGCTATCTTTTACCTGTTTATTATGTTATGTATCTCGGTGTGCGTTTGCTCGAGTCATGGGTCTTGAAACCTGACCAGCCACAGTATTTTCTAAAAACTAGGGCAGACTGCAACGGCCATAGAGTGAAGTATATTTTGCCAACGTTGAAGAACCTTGCTCGATGAAAAGCGAGAAGAACCTTTCAGAAAATTGAAAGCATGTGTCTGTACATTTAATTCTTTGTTTATTTTCCGTGGAAAACGTAACTTTCTACGACTTTAGAATCTTATTCTTCATTCTTATAATACTCTCCATCTTTTTTCTAAACATATCCTTATGTGCAAGACAATTTCCAACAAATCTTCTCTGTCATCGATCGAGATATATTTTCAAAAATTATCAACACGAATTAAAATATCATCGATTATATAACGGACATATCTTATGTTTTTCTTTGAAACAGCGAAATTGCCGAAGTGGTTCGGCGAGAGGCCAGGCAAGAAACCAGGAGACCCCGAATCTCCAGAAGGCGAAGAAGACGTGAAGGCTGCGGCTGAAGACGAAGAGCTTGAGGAACCACAATTCGAAGAAGAAGAAGAAGAGGAGGAGGAAGAGGAGGAGGAAGAAGAAGAGGAAGAGAAGAAGGAGGGTGAGGGTGAAGGCGAGGAAGAGGAGGAAGAAGAAGAAGAGGAGGAGGAAGAAGAAGAGGAAGAGGAAGAGGAGGAGGAGGAGGAAGAGGAAGAATAGACGCCTCTTTCCAAAGATCAGCAACACCTAACCAAAGATTTAATCGATCGATCACCAAGAAATATCGAAACATCCTACGAACCATTGAAATATAATAGTCGTGGCTACAGTAGAGACAACAATGGCGAACCATTTTCCCAGAATCTCGTTGTTATAGGTAGCTTTTTGTTTTGAGCTTTTATTGCGACATCGGAGTAATCGTACGAAGACGGTTCAAGAAAGAAAGACGAACGGTCTACACGTTATATTTTTCCGTGAAAAAATCTAACCTATAACGGTGAGAATTCCGGTGAGATAAAACACGCTGTTACTACCTCTCGGCTGTTCTACCACTACTACTTCTATTACTATTACTCTACTACTTCTATTACTACTACAATTATTATTATTATATTGTACAAAAAATACACGCACACACATTATCAAAATAAAAAAAGAAGAGGTTTATCGTGTACGATTTCCGCGAGGAAACTTTCCTACCCCAGGAGAAGACCTTGATTTGTTACGCACACTGACACTTGTAATCACGATTGTAAATTAAGAGGCCTATGGAAAAAACTGTTCCGAATTCAAGACTTCAATAGTGTTTTTATTATTCAACTCTTTATTATTCAAGACATTAACACATTGATTATTACTGGATTTTTTTCTTACTTTTGCTGGCAAATTTTATTAGCAATAAATTCGGAAATTACGAAAAAGAATGTAGCAAAATACATAGTGTGCAATCTGTGTGGTTCGCGAAGGCAAAGAAATTTCCCCTTTAAAGTTCCTACTACTTACATATGTGCATCGTGGGAGTCAAAAAACTTTCGTCCGCGCCCTTGCATTCCACTAACCTTGCTTCCTGTCTCGTAGAGAAATACGGATACGGATGAGATTAATGGCTTAATCGTGAAAATTATCATAATGCCAGTTTTTCTTCTCTTGATCTTCTTTCACCGTTCTTAGTTGACCTTTTCTTCGAGTATTCCTTTATTACGAGTACAAGCGTTTTTGATGAATATAATTATTAGCACATATACACTGCCGATAATTCACATTGTTTTTATTGATGACACTCGTACTTTATCGATAGCGCGTTGTTTTGTTTGTCAATAACATATCAACATATGAGTAAAACAGAAATATATTAATCGATTTATGACCCTATGATAAACACGTATCCGACAATCGTCATGGAGCTTCGGATTCGCGCCAAAACTTATAAACAGGTATAAAACGCTCAAGTGCTGCCAACAAACGCCCTTAAAATAAACAATACGGAATCTGCGTGTAATGATAGTTGTCGTGCGAATTTTGGTACGCCACGAAGTTCGGGCTTCAAAAGAAATATTTGGATATATTATATGAGAACTCAAGCTGAGAAAAGTATCAAATAATTGTTTCTATAATTTGGAAATTGTTTACATTTAACTATGTGTCAACAAATTGATTCAAGATACAAAAACATTCTGAAAATGAATCATTTTGGAGATCTATTTTGAGGTAATTTGCTAGTTTGTTTTATATTTTTGTGAAAAAGCGTATTCGCTTTGTAAATCAACCGAAAACTAATAATTATAATAGTCCTCTTGGTTTAATAAACATGGATTATGTTGCTCATAAACATGGCTTTTAATGAAGATATACTCATTGACATTTGATTTTGTTAACGTTGATTATGAAATTGATTAATAAATTTGCTAATTTGTTACTATGTATGTATTATCGACCCAATAGTTCTCATATCATAGTTCAGTGCAATTACTTCAGTGAGACTACAAAATTGGCGATCGTCGTTCGTCGACAGGAAATCATGCAAATTTACATGTTAGGACCGCAGTTCGTTAAAATTCAAGACAGACTTCAGTGACGGTACAATGACGCAAAACGTAAGAGGTAGAGCAAACGAGAGACTATTGTCTGTTTCTCTTCTTCTCACGTACATACTTCCGTTGATGTGTTCTATCTCTCTTTCTTGCTTTCATTCATCTCACTCTAGTTTACTCAGCCGATAGTGATGGGAACGATACAATTTCAAACAAACTACACCTATACTACAGAATTGATTTTTCAAGCTACTTGCTTTATACTTGATATTTCATTTTCATTTTTTATATTTATCATAATCGTACAATTATCATAATTTTTCAACAAAATAAAATTGGCGCTATGTACAGTTGTTCCACCTGGTGGACGAAAGAGTATCACTCCCATCGCTAGTGGATCGCAACTATTTATAATGGTAGCCGTTGGCTTCAGTCTCGTGTTTCTTCTCTCCTTTACGCTCATTCTTTCTCTGTTTCACACCGTCGTCTCTATTCCTTTTTCTCTCTTTTTCTCTCTTTCAGTCTACAGAGTGGTTCTTATTCTTTGTTAATAGTGTCTCCAAGCATTCGTTCGAACCAGACTACGTTTGTCTCTGCTCTCCTACCTGACAGGACCGAAATAGAGTAGCGGCAAGACCCCGACACTACCGACGCGACGCTACAATTTCGTCGTGGACCGAACAATAAACAATAACACGACGACGCGTGTCACGAGTTCGGGATAGCGACTACCGCGACCTGTTGCCGGCTGCCAAAAAGATCCCGCTGGATGTCGCGCGTGTGTTAGTGAGATCGTGAAATGTTCGTTTCGGAGTGTGTGACCGCGGGAACGGGGAATTGTGTGTCATGGCGGTGATCGTTCTGCAGAGCAGCCACGTTCGTGTACACATGGCTACAATGTTGGCTATCAAGGAAAAAAAGAAAGGAAGAATGAGGAGCTGACTACGACGTGGCTTGGCCACTAGAAAACCACTCTCGATGAGGTAAGTATAAAATAATACGTACGATATATGAACGGATTTCTTTGGCAAATGACAAGTGACAGATACTTCAGTTTGGACACAATTACGTATTACCTTCGTGTGTTGTCTGCACCACGTTCGACGAGTATTTGAAGATTCGTTTCGTTAAGATAGAAACCGACGCCTCGTGCTAGAGCCGGAACTCGACGGAAATTGACGATTTCTGTCGAGGAACGACCGAGGACGCGCTTCGTGGTGGTTCGTGTTAATTCGCGATTTCCCGATAGCCGGGGCAACACGCGATAAGAACGATTACGAAATTGGGCATACTGAAACGTGAGAATAATTGGTAGCGTGATGAGGATAGTATATGCGAATAAGGATATATGAGGGGAATTAGGATTTTCTTATTGGCGAACTTTCACTTGGATGCTCAGAGATTAAAAATGTCAACATGCGTAGGGCGATGACTTTTTATCATTCTTGAATGTTTTGGATCATTTTTAGACGAATGATACTTTATGAAAAGTGTTACGAACAGGTTTAAAACCTGTTAAACTAGGGACACAAAATAATGTATTTATCATTATGACCATGACTTTATCTTTACATTCACCTTTCCCTTTTATAATGTCAGACATGGAGCATATACTGCAACAGTTATCTTGCGTAATATCGTTTTATAATATTTTTCTTTTTACGTAAATTTGTTCAATCTTTGACATGTATCGGAAAGAGTCAAATTAATACTTTGTATCTTACTACGATACATTATTATTTTTTGTTTTCGTTAACATCTTGTAATTTATTTCAGATCATGTTATGTAATAGACAACTGAATTTATCTATTTATCATTTATCTATTTAAAGTCACACACATCTTATAGCTACAAGTACATAATGACTACATTATAACACGCAGTTACTGATATTCAAATTTGTTAGTTTTGAAAATTACTCAGACATTAGCGTCTAATTGGAGTTATTGTGGTATAATTGTTTTGAGAAACGATTTTAATATTTTCCATACTGTAAGTGGTACATTTATTATACGTAATTGTTATTTGCAGACTCTCACGTAGCATCTGGTAAATAACTCTAAGAGCTTGCATAGTAATAACGAAATCGCGTCTTTATTTCAAGTAATTATTTCGGCTTAAAAGCCACTTCTGTAAGCCGGTTTATAATGAATCTCATTATTACTCATTATCAAAATATTAGAAGCATCATGAATTCTAGAAATATCGAAGAAAAGTGCTTTAATATTCATTGATGAGACATATGACGAGCAATTATCAAGGATGGTCGATAAATTATAAACTACAACTTTACACGAATAAAGCTTCATTTTCATTTCCTACAAATTTCAAGCAATTTCAAGTAATTTCAAGCAATTAGAAGCACATTCATTTACATTTTTATTCAAGACGTTAAAATACTCTTAAGCAAAAATTTTTAAGTATTCTTTCACGAATATTTTTGTTTCTTTTCCAAGTTTATGTATTAAAGGATAGTTTTGTTTCTTTTTATTCGTATTATGTTTCTTTCTTTAATGGCGATGAAAATATCCTTCTGTGAACTGCAGTACGTGAATTTGTATCAAAGCTCGTGTTATTCTGTCTTTCGAACTGAGGTTGAGATGGAAGCTTTTATCGTAGATTATTCTTTACAATATTCTTATATTCTCAATTTTCGTATTCAGCTTCTTTGTATTTCACGTTGCTTCATATTATTCCATTCTTCGAATTTTTCAATCTAGGAGAGAGCATAACGAACGTTAATAGAGACTGCTTAAATTATATTTTACGAACAATTTCTTCTCCTTTCTCACATTAGAAAGCGAATTTTGAAGAATAAAATATCTTTAATCTTTTTGTCATTATACTTAAGTTAATAGTAAAATTAATCATATTCCATTAAAACTTGGTAAGAACTACTATTACATTTATAATATAAATTATTTTTATTCAAACATTAAAAAGCGCTATTTCATAATATACGATAGTGTCGTGTAAAAATTATAATACGTTAATTTAATTTAATAATACTGCAAAAATTTCTCACCGTATAAATTAAGATTAATGCAAAACATACATACTGCAAATAAATATGCGTATAAAAAGATTGTGGTAATACAATTTTTTTCAGCAGTATACATCTGTTGTATTTATATATCAGAAATATTTAATATTTTTAGCAGATTAGATACAAACGCAATACGATATGATATGACAAGATAGTATGAAATGCAAAATAGGGAGATAGCTCAATTACAGTATCTATTAAAGATCAATTAAGTTTGACGAGGGTTTCAAAATAGGCTACGAAAGATGCGCAACGATCTATCTAACATCGTCGTGTATGAAAATCTCTATGTATTACACACTTACATTGACAAGCAAGGAATTAAGCGACTACAGTGCGTTGTACTGTGACACAATTGAAACAATTCGAGATTACCCACGATGGCCCATATAGGTTGCAGATTGTTGCGTAATAATGCATAAGAGCCGTGAATGCGTATTTCCTGTTATTGCGCGTTTATGCGTTAACAAAGGATGGGTAGTGTGTGGAACGCAAGCGTTCTGTTCGAATGGCGAGCTACGTAGGCTGGGCGTATTTCAGAAATACGACCGATTTTATCTCAACTATAGCTAAACATGCTGAAGTATTCGTGTAACCTATAAGATCATATTACGTTAATATAATTTTATTAAAATATCTCAATTTAGAATTATTGGTACGTATAGTATATTTATTAAAAGTTACGTATATACCTTTCGAAGAACTACGCTTTATTAAATTTATTATAATTATTATATCGGGCATAATAATTATCTTTTGTTTCTCAGAGGAAATGGTTCTGGAGAATAATGTAAATCGAACATCGCCATCAAAATTATTATTATTTTAATGGAATATGTAATGAATAATTTAGAGGTCGATACATGCGTGTTCGGCAGATTAAATTTTGCATAATTTTCTTCCATTAATGAGAAAATAATGCACGAAACACGTAGAAGATAAATATGTACTTCGAATTGAACTTTCCACGAACCTATTACGTATTTCATTGTTATTTCGTTGGGATTAAAGTTACGGTTTTTCTACGTATAAAAAAACCTTTCCGATATTATTTACGTGAAAATCTGTTCCTCCATCGCAATCAATCGTCGTCCCTCATCGCTCTCATTCGTTATCTATGATTAAAACACGATTTTATTCGTCCCTCTGGTAATATCTAGTGAAATGATATCTTCACGCTATTGGTCGTAGAAAATGGGAATGATATCATCTGGTGGCCGTTGCCATCCATGCAGGAAATTAAACAAGAATGCATCAGTTGTCAGAGGGAACATCAGAAGTCGCTTAAAAGCAACGCTTCGTTACGCCTTCACAATAACCTGATTCAGACTGTGTCAAGGGAACGTATAAAGCCAAAGTCAGAGAGGTGCATCCATGTAGGCAAGAATGTCACACCTGCTGTTAATAGTGAAATAAATAGCGTCTTTACACTTAGAATCTCGACACTTTGCCTCTATATATGTGTAAGATAGAATGTCTACCTTTGTTGATAACATACGTACGTAATAGCGAAAATGGTAAGAGTCGTGGTTGATTTCTGTTTAAGGAAAAATCTTCAAACAAAAGAATTCGGATTCTATTGTATATTTCTTTCCTTTATTTATACAACACGAAGAGCATATGCGAAAGACGCCTACAAATATATTTGTGTTAGTATCTTTTATTTTAATTTTCCTTAATAGGTTTTGATAAGATGGGATTGACTATTGAACTTGAAGATCTTCTATCATGTTGTTTCGTCTGATCTTCATGTAATATAACAAGGGTATACACTTAACGTAAATCCCTCTATATTATGTATTTTCCTCTATAATATGAGATTTGAAGGTACATTTCCTATGTTTTGAAGAACTATAGATATAAGTTGAATTTCACATTTTTATTTCGAATGTTATATAAACTAAATTAATAAAGTTGAATTTGGTGTAAGTCCATTTCAGTTCGTCGCCATATCTGTTCATCACTATAATTTACACGCTTGTACATGGTTACGATAATTGCCATAGCGTTAATTTACAGACTTCTATACAAATAAACCATTTGACACATGTAAATGCTAGGAAAAACTGGTCGATTCGCTGATCTGATCAAAATCCAGTTTATAACGACGAGTCTTGTATAATCCACACAAACACTTCACAGACTATATCGATCCAATTGAATATATCCATTAATTGGTATTCTGTTAATTAGGTTGAAAACCATCGTAATTCTCAATGTTATTCTAATTTGCTATTCATTAATATTAGAATAAAACTATTTAACACTAGACATACTATCGAAAAAACTCGGCGACTTTTTAATCTTCTTTGATATCTAAGGATATATGTATAAAGATTTATATGTATGTACATAGTTTATTGAAATTCATTAAAATTAATTGAGATAACCAAACTGGCATTGTCTGATAGTGAACCACGTATACCGAACACGAATCTCCGATTAAATTAGATTTTACTAATCTCTTAAAGCCCCAATCATCATGACATGTATATACCAAGTCAATCGGAGCTGTTTGAACTCCGTAAGTGTTCCTGGAACTCGTTGCAAGTTAGATCTGGTTTAGATCCTTCGAGAGTTCAGGTTAGGCATGGATTAGATCTAGGTGGATCAATGAGACTTCAACCGAGTCAGCTCGTCGTCTTGATTGATTTTACCTAACTTTTAACAAGCCTACGTTGTTCCAGCTGGGATTAGATCAGTGTAGGTCAGTAGAACTCTTGCCGAGTAGGTATTGTAGTTGACTTTACTCCATTTCCAATGATTTCTCTAGTTGATCCTTTAACGGTGTGGCTTGGGAGAGAATCAGGAAAGTCATCGAATATAGTACTGTAAATGGGGGAACATTGTGGAAAATGGGTTTGGACGACTAAATTGTGAATCGAGTAAATCGCATTTGACGATTCAGTTTCGGCTTTCTAATACTAATTACGTCTGAGTCGATAACTGATAATTGTAATGACTTTTAAAGAATTTCGTTAAATAAGCATTTCATAATGATGTAAGTATTTAACTAGTAAATACACAACGTCTATACTTATACTTATCATAGATCTATAGACTCTCCTTTAGAAAGGCCCTCAATTTCAGGTCTTAAATATCCCAATCATTCGTAATGGTGTTATTAGTGTTTCTTATAAAATATTTATTTTTGTGATTCTCAAAATTACGACAATTTTTCTCTCGAATAAACTGATTTCGTCTTAAAAATCCTGCCAAACTAATCGATAATAGATTGGTAATATAATTCATTACGTTTGTATTTCCTATAGAAAGTTGCACTATCGAGTATACTTGGTCGTAGATTAGTTACGAAAATGATGCGATAACTGCAAGACACAAAAAGTACCTTAAATCACCCACGCTTCTCGAAGCGGTTTTACCATTTTTCTTTATTATTATCTGTGGTTACGATAGTTTCTATCATTCTCAAACAATTAAACCTTTCCACGAACAGTGAAACGATTAAACCTTTCGGTGTGTTGCACCGTGTGATAAGATAAAACTGCAGCCTTCTGTAGGTGGGTATTAGCAGTGCGTAGCGCAATAGAATCGCGATAACGGTACCGAGTCTCTTACGTGTTTTCGGTGTATGTGCCAGTTTTGCAGTTCGACGTAATCAGTTAGAAATACACAAACTTTACGGTTAACGCTGGGCGGAAATGAAAACGAGATTACACAGTTGTTACCGTGCTATTTCTGTAAAATTACCTTTCATAACCGTGTCTCGTGGCCTGCTGTCGTTACGAATTTTTCACATGTCAAGTGTCAACATTTTCCCGAACGGTGCCAGATTTAATATACGAAGAACGCGCTTCAAGGAGATACGCAAAAAGGTTTAGGTTATTTAACATTTCGAAGTCGAGTTAATCTTGTTAGGATCTAAAACAATTTGGAACTACGTTAGATCCTCGCGACTTTCGTCCGAGAAGTCTCATCAGCCAGAAGTTAGAAGAAGAGTATTACTTCTCTACGAGGTTACCAGTGTATATTTTAATCTTCTTCTATGTAATAAATCTTTAGAATCTAACGTATATCGAAATGTTGACAGGTATACCCTTTAAAGTCCCTATATGAACAGGATTAAGACGTCAGTTCATTTTAGATGAGTAACCCATCTTTCTTAACTAAATCCCCTTCATTTTTCTAATTTCTTCTTTCTCGTTTTGCGAGAGATCACTCGTGCCGCAAGCTCGTGAAGCATCTTCTTTCTAAGACTGAAATTTAACGCTATCAATTAATTTGATAAATCTGCTGTAAGTTTCTAAAGTTCCTTTGATATATCTTCCATAAGTTCCTAAAATTTCTTTATATTTCAAACTTAATCCTTAATGATTAACATGGCTGAAGTTTTATCCTGTTTATATCTTATTTGAATATTATCATCCTGCAATAGTACAAAGAATTACAATAATTTCTTTACTTTTCACCTAATACTGAATAATAATAAGGTTGTAAGGTTTAATGTTAATTGCAATTAAGGAATATCGATCGTTGAATAAGATTAATTGAAAAAGAAATATACCTACTAATACTAATTAAGTGACAAATATAATAAACAATTTTTGCAAATAGTATTCAAATAAAGATTTATTTTGTCCTTTAAATACCATAACGAGTATGTACTCTAGTTTATATATTTGATATATTTTACATATTTTTGCATACCACGTGCATTCTGTAAATTTTTACACATTTAGATTTCCCAAATATCAGCCGTCTTGTAATCATATACAATATTACTAATTATAGTATTTTTCTAACATTTATAGGATAATATTTATGAGCGCATGTTTTCAACACGACTTGTATGTTCTGCCGGAAGTTACAAACGACGGACGATTACTCTCGGTTACTCGTGGTTTCCGTGCTTTTCTTCGACGATTATACTTCGTGTTTCGTCGTTTCATCGCACGATTCCGTTTCTAACATACCGCAGATGGAAAATACGGCGATCTAGAATACCCTTAATGGCATTATGGTATTATACAAAATAGAATTGGGTGCTTGCGGGATTTCAGAAGCCGTAACAGTTAACGATGCCTTGGGCTACTTCGAGAGAGTCAGTTGAACAAAATTTGATGGTGTGTCCGGGTTGCCGAGAGCACGCACGCTGGCGAATATATTTTTCTTCGGTCGTCCCATCATCGTGGTTCACAGTCAGTTCAAGCCATCGCGGACGAACGGATTGTCGTTCACCTGTTATCGTACTATGTTCTCACACGAGTAAGCCTGCCATCGCGATCGTCAAAGGAGAAATTATCACTCCGATATGGTGGACGAGGAGAACAAAGACGAGATGGATCAAGAAGAAGATAAGGAAGGGTGAGAATATAAGTTTCTCGAATCGCCAACGATCGCGCGTTTGCCTTTCTCCAGAAAATTCTACGCGTGAGATTAGCTGCACGAGAATACCTTTCCTTCGCGACCAGACAGTTGTTAGTCCTTCACCTGGCGAACCTTCAAATCTTTTAAATCTTCCGAACTTTTATAGAAAGTCGTTAAAGAATATTCGTCAGATTTATCGGATAATGCTCGAAAATAAGATTAGCCATAATGCGCGCCAAGTAGCGCAATAAGTTTTCTCTTGTTTACCTCCGTTTTCTTGATAAATCGCATCTTTTATTACGCTTTCTTTTTCTTTTTGTTTGCTCGTGTTTTAAAAAAATCGTCCAAAAGATCGATGTTTCCAGCAGACAACGATTATTCTTGGACGAGGTGTGTTCTTAGAGGCGATTATCCGATGGCGGTAATTAAATTTCACCTGGCCAGTGTCTGAATCGAATCGAGGGGCGGAGTTTCAGCGACATATTATCTTCCGCGGCTAAATCATTTTTTATTCTTTTTCTTCATTCTTTTTTTTTTTACAGTTCATTGTATATGTTTACAGACCCGATTCTCAATTCTGTTTAATCGATTCCATTGCAAGGTATTCTCGGCCGAGCTTCGGGTTGTTCTCTCGCTGTTCCTTTCATTTACCGGCTTTTCTTCGGATCCTTCCATTTATCCTGTTACATTTTCGTAACGAACCTCTTCATCTTCTCAATGGAATTAAAACGTGACTCCTTCAAAAGCGTTTAGACGAACTTGAATACGAATTTCCTTAGGCAATATACCGGTGAAGTTCGCTTTTTCGCTCGTTACGCGTCAGCCAAAGGGACCGTTTCAAAACAAAAGTGGTTGGTACGAACGTTTCTCGAAAATTTTCCAAGTTTTCGACTTTCAAAGGAAACGTAGTTTCTTCGTTTTGATGAAGAATGCCTTTTGTGTAGAAAATATTCTGTAAAATCTGTTGATTAAGATGAGATAATTAAATAGTCCATTGATTAACTTTAAGATAGCTTTAAGATACTGGCAAAAATTTATGATACGGAAAAAAGAAAAATTGTACGATTAAAGAGACGAGATGACTTGAAAGAAGATGAGTTTCGTTTGTTTTTACAAGTTATCTAATGGATATACAAAACAACGACTTGGGAAATATTTATACTTTTATCGCAAATATTCTTCACATTTATGCTGCCCTGTATAAAGAGTGACTATAATTTCAAATGTTTGTATGTAGTCCATATATCTTACAATGTATAATAATTAAACATTTCCAATATTGCGTTTGAACGTTCGTTTCATTTTCTCTCACAGAGTGTATGAAGATTGAAAATTGATTTATTTATCAAATTTAAACAATACAGTTTGGTTTGAAAAAAGCCTAAAGTAAACAAGAAATGAATTGTAAGATAATCTCGAAAAAGATTTCAAGTTAGATTTCATTTGCATACACGTCAAAGCAAAATGTACAGAAAGGTTGGCGAGACAATTTGACATATACTGGGAACTTTTCAAATCGTTGAGCCCTTCCCTAAGGTAATATCGCATTTGCATATTCAGTTGCACGCAGGAAACGTGAAACATGTTCTTATCTTGACCTATCTCTTGCAATATTAATTCCATTGATCTGTTTATAGAACCTTTTTCGCTTGCAGTGTTCGAAATATTTTCCACGTAAATTATCGAAGAATAATTATTCTCGTAAATTTAAATATCAGGTCCCAAACACGGAAACAGGAATTAAGATCAATATCTTAGCATTTATCTAAAAAATAATTAACTTATCCAAAACGGGAGTCCAGGAGGAGGGAACTAAAGTAATTTCAATAAACAAATAAAATCAATCAAATCGTTCTCTGAATTTTGCTACAAATTCAATTAATATCCATAGTCACTTAATATTCGCAGTAGTAAAATTCTTCACTTTTATATATGAAAGCTATGTTTTTCTTTTTCTACGAATAAATTTCAATAGTTACTTTCACTTCTAATAAATAATTATTGCTGTAAACAACTGAATTCTATAAAACTCGTGAAATTCATTGAAGAGATGATTCGGTTGATCGGCATCAAAACACCTTTGAGGTATTTTTATTTCACATTTATGACGACAATTCTGCTTCTCAATTGGTGATATGTGTTCTGCCATTTGCCTGCATTCGCGGTGATATCAGCAAGTCCTTGAACGCGTCAAATCGAGCTGACACAGTAAAATGCAAAAATTCCTGTTATATAGCTCGGGGCTGGTGGAAAGGTTGAGAGTCTGTGAAAATTTATTGTTCTCCAGTATAGGGCGATCCGCTTTACGTTTACCTATGCCCTTTGATCGTCCCACATTTTTTATTCGTACATTAAAAACTCGTTGTTTGCTATTAATTTTTTGTCCTTTCGTATCTTTATGCGAAAGGTTTACTCGTATTCCTCTGTGCCGGTTGAATTCGACTCTTTGGGAACAGTTCGTTCGACAAACGTTCGAGAACGTGCACGATAATTATACAACCGATAAACCTACAATCCTCTTATACTGTCTGTGCTTCACTGAGTCACGAAGGTATCTTAACGTTTATCGTGGAATATTTTTATGAACATATTGCGTATGTTACGCGAAGTTCTTTGAAATATTGTCGCTCTAATGAAATACGACTATCCTGGTTATTGGACTGCGGATTTTTATCTAAATTCATATTACTTATTAAAAATGTAATTCGAAAAGTAGAATCTCGATAGAAGATCTTTTTAATAAGTATTACGGAGGTATATGATAAAATATTTTATATATCTTTTTCCGAGGAAACCAATCCGAAAATTTATATAGGAGTTAAAAGACATTTATTGTAAATATACGTTTAATAACATATTAATATATGCCATGAATATGCTGTTAAAATATAATATATAATCAGAGCTAAAGAAGCTCTCACTAAGTATTGTGGGTTATTAATATAGCGAATAATTTAATAATGTTTAAAATAATTGAGTTACTCCGCAACTTCTCTATTATACATTTCTATCGAATAATTAAATGTTCGAACAAATACGAATACACGATGCTCGTAACACGAACAATTTTTCAAGGAAGAACTCGCGAAGTTCTAAATGGGAAAATGTTTAATTCTGCGGAAATAAATTCTTTTTAAATCTTAATTTTTTATATCGATTTCTCGATCAAATTAATATCTCAATGACTCTCGTAAAATGTATGTTTGTAATAAATAATTCGTAATTATTATCACGTATTACGTACGATGCTAATGAAATTACAAAATATCTTGTATAACACACGCACGTAATATGTTGTTAAACAATTTGTGTATCTCGTTTGTTCTCATGCAAGAATATAATGGCAAAATAATAACAGTAATAATATTAGTAAAATGTTTGATACATATTATTAATAATACTATCTGTGGCGTATTTGCTGGATATTACCAAGGTGTAGAGTTCAAATAGATTACGTTGGCTACCTCATTTGGCTATACGCTGACCTTGTGTAGTTAATAATACATGTATTATAGTTAAAAACACTTCAATACCGCGTTTATTAGTCACCATTTTGAGATATACGTACTTTTGCCGTTTACTCTCTGAGACATTACTACGTACACGAATTAAAAATGATTTAAATACAGTGTTTTATGTCAAATGACATTTTTAGATAAAAAATTAATTATACAATATAAGTACCTTTTTGTAATATTTTATTTAAGATATCTCTTTCTTGGAATTCCAAGTTCCTAATAGATCCAAGATATTTTACCTGGAATAGCTTTGAAGAACGCGCATAGATAAATTAGTACATACTTCTTCTTTGATTTCTCAATTTGAAAGGTCATTTTATACGTATATGACACTGAAGAACTATCATTTCCTTTTTAAAGCTGTAACTATAAATATTTCCTCTTAATAATCAATCCGTTAGATATATCTTTTTCAATAAAAAATAGGGAATAGGTTTATTACTGGAAATAAATTTTGTTGGAACATATCTGTTTGAAAGACATTTTTGCATAATTTAAATATTTGCATAATGTAAATATTTGAACAATATTTGAATTAATATGACTACAGCTTTGATCTACGAACGTGTTTAAAAGATACTGTTTTGCATTTAAAATTGGACATACCACTAGAATCGCAAAACAGTCATTTTAGTAGCTGATGAGAAGGAACAGGTACTGAAAAATTATTAATATATTTAGTCATTGATTCCAGTTCTTCTATTTTTGGGATTTTTTTATGAAAATGATTTTGGAGGCCTTTGGTTATAAATATTATGCACGAAGCTGGTAAAAATAACCGGTATAAATACATTGAAGAAATATGTTGGTAATTCCGTTTAATTATTCGAAGGCCGACACGGTGATTATGTCGAATTGTGAGTTGGGTTAGGTTTCATCATACATATACGTCACTGTTAGAGGAATTGACGCACCTGCTTTTTATTGTATTATGCTATCGTAATTTCGTCGTATTATCGTATTAAGTCGGAATGCGTATATGTATCTAGAGTACAGTAGAACTAGATCAAAGAACATTAAAATAATTCATAGAGATATTTCATTCGACTTGGATACTAAATAGGAATTATTTTTAATGATAAACTAGATGTAATTGCAAGAAAGTGAACAAGACAAATAACATACAAGGTAGATAATAAACAGGTCCAAATAATAAACAATATGAAATATGTGTAATAAAATGGTTTAGTACGTCACATTAATTTTTTATTAATGAATTCAGTGAAAAAGATTTATGAACGTGTTTACTACGTTTCATTAATAATTCATTGGTAGATTTAATGAAAAAAATTAAACAAGTTCTTCCTAAATCAATTTACTCTTACTATTGCAATCTGTTGATTGCGAGCTCTCAATAAATATCTACGAAACGATAACAGTAAAGTTCACGTTTAGGTACACGTAGAAATTATACATTATTTTAGTTCTGCTTGTAGATCGTACTCAAAGTTCAATATCATAATATTGTTTCGTTTCAAAGTTCGAAAGTGTTTTAGCGAAAGTTCTCCATGTGTATTCATACCAAATCAAGTAATTTGAACGCGTGATCGTTAGTGACGTGATCTGCAGGCTTTGTTGTACCCTTCGTAGACTCTTGAGAAACTCATATCGAGTATTTCTGCCAGAGATGTTTACAAAATCGAGAATATAGATTTACTGCTGCATGGAGAGATCCTAAATCAAATCTTAACGCGTTTGTGTTTGATTACGTGTATTTGCTTAGTCTGGTTTCTGATCGATGACTGATTCTGATACATGAAACTAGCGATTAATTCATGGTTGATTCAATAACTTGTTTTTTGAAGATGAAACTTTTATTTAAAACGTTATTTTTCAATCAAAATTACGTTTACGTAAAATTGATAGATCAGTAAGTTTCTTGAATTCTGAACGATTTTCTCCTTCTTATCTTTTCTTGTACAAAATCTTATATATAATGTACACACATAGAATGCCCAAAGAAAGCTTGTATAAGAGATCAAATAATTTTGTCGTTGTGCATTATTTTTCTCAGAAATTTCAAAATATGTATTTTCCAATTTTCTGTCTCGTTTCATATTCATAATTATACTTCAAATAAATACGATTGGAAAATAAGAGAGAATCGTGTTTCCTTCGTCTTAATAACTTTGTCCTTGAAGACGAAAAAATAACTACACATCTAAGTCAATATACATAATGAATTACATACGACACGTGAGTTCCTTTGCACAATAATTTACCAATGCATATTTAAAATAAAATAATTTAACTATATTAGTGAATCGAGGCGCTACATACAAGTTGCAGATTATAAACTTGCCTTTCATAATTTTACAATTTTACATCGAGTAACACGATCGGATGACTCGTAGTCTGTCAAATTTGTTTCAAAAATTTCATTGTATTTATCATCAATATCGCCACGGTTATCGATACATACAGTTGTATGTATCATCATGTATCATCATACAGTTTCATTAACAACGTTTAATTTGATTGGTCGAGAGAGCCCCCTTAAAAAAGATGTCGCGGAAACGTTTCTAAAGCATTACGTTACGAAGGCGTAAAAAATGTAACTACGCATTATACCTACCTAATACATTCATACTTCTTGCGATAAATTTTTGAAATATGGATTACGATCACATCGTAAAGTGTACAGAATACGAACGTTCTCAAAGTATCGACGTAATTGTTGCAACGCGACACTCGCTTTGTATATTTTGAAACCAGTTTCGCCTGTGCCCTTCGCGGCAACAGAGCCAGACGTTAAGTGGGTTGTTTCACGTAGGACGGTCAAAAGGAGATTGCGTGATCGACGAATCGCTCGATTCCCTACCGGTCTCTTTTGTTTATATAGTGTTGCTTCGAGGAGAGGGAGAACCGGTGAGAGACAACAGACGTGAAAGAAAGACGAAGACACGTTTATTATAGCGTTCCTCCTGAAGGCTCGAAGCGCAGTACGCGTCGTGGTATCGATTCGTGGACCATGCGATTCATTTTTGTAATCGATCGATCATCGAATTTGTGACTTTATGAGTGAATAGGCCGCCTTCTAAACGGTGTACCATCGATATTGGTTCGAGAGTGAGAAAAACGAGTTGAATTCGCGAAACGTGCAGGTTCTTTGAGTTACCGGAATCCGCTTGCAAAGAAGAAATATCTTAAAGTCGCAATTGGACGCCAGTCGTTGAAACATTTATTTTAGACCAAGATTTTTCGGATCCCGAAGGTAGTTACATAGAAAAGTATCGATATTATTTCGTAATGCCTGATCGACTTCGTCGCTTTCGACTTTAAGTTGAAACTCGATTGAATTTCGATACCTCGTGTAACCATGATTAGTATCGGTTAACCTATTAGTCGGACGGTTTAGAATCTCGATTTCCAACCTGTGGATCGTGACTCCTTATTTGAGAAATGTTTTTAGATAAAATTTAGTAATTATTCTCGTAGTTGAAATGTAGTTTATAAATAGACATTGCACTTCTCGATATTTATTTATTTTAATGTGACGTTGCAATATTCGAGTACAGTGGTTTTAATGTTGATTTTAAACGAATGAAATGAAACGAATTAACCTTGTTCGGATCTACATAGTCCAAAATAAAGAATATATTTCGCTAGGTATTATCGAAATATAGATAGCGTTTAAGTTGTATTATATTTGATTCTAGTATTAGATGTACAATGATTCGCGTTAATATTCCGCTATCTAGAATATTTTTACAAAATGAAATTTGAGTATTATTTAAAAAAAACAAAATATATAAAATGTATCGCCTTCTATCAACCAACTTTGAAAACTTGAAAAGCAGATATAGTTGGAGATACAGCCGCGGAGAAAAAGTGAGAACAGTTAAGATCTATCACGGTGTATATTTTATATATTGAAAGGGAGCAGAGTTATTTGATTATTATAAAAGGGGTTCGTGACTCGAGAAATATTGGGAAACACTGCTTTAGAATGTTACCAGGCTTCCTAAGAGATTTGTTTTTCTCTACAAAGTATGACGTACGCTGCGTTGTATTCTGCGTTCTATCGAATTTCCTCCGGTTTAGTAAAACGTAGTGGATCGTGAAAAATTTCTTGTTCCATGGACTAAAATTTTCATGATACTTGTGAAACACGCGTTCCCTGGATGGAATTGTAGCGGGTATTCGAGGTAAAATTCACTGACAAAATTAAAACTTCAAGTGAAATTAAAAGGAATGGGGATATTCGCGGTACAAATGATTTAACGTTGATTAAACTAAAAGCGTAGTTTATGCAAGGGAAGTATAATATCAAAAAGTAAATAAGAAAAAGCATCAGTTTCCTCCGGTTCTACGCGAACGCAGTCGCGAACAGCAGTTAGTGAAATTATAAATTCATATGAATAATTGTCGTTTGATTAATAGCCGCTCTCGGTATACCTCAATGAGCTTCGCAGTCTAGATGTTATTCCATTTCAAAAACCTTCGGAATTCTTCGTAATCGAATAAATTAATTTTATGGTCGCGCGTAATATGCTTCGACATTAGAATTTTTGAAGATCTACTTGAACTTTCATTTTCGCTTAATCATATTCATCGCACATACATATACATCTTATTTCTTATTAAAAGATACGTATAAGGGCACATAAAAATAAAAGATCATTTTCTACATATATTTGAATTCGATTTGACTTTAGTCGCATACATAACTTCTGTTCATTAACTAAAAGGATACACAAGACTACATGTGAACAAGAATCTTGTGTCATTTTCCAGACATATTTGAATTCAATGTTTCTAATCTTAAACTTATTAGCATTTGACTGTCCGTTTTTGCGGTGCATACTATCAACGCCTATACCTTGTGTGTTTACTATTCTCGTTCTATAATCATTCCAAAGTAGAGCAGGTTACATATGTGTGTGTATATATATGTATATATTGCATAAATGTTGAAATATATGTATATATTACACGAGTTTCCTTTTTTTCTTCAAAGGACAAGTATGTTTTATACGATTCCTTGGAACGTGCTAAAATGTTCAGAGTTTAGCTAAACTAGTCGAAAATGGTTAGACTAATCGAGTAATTCTCATCCGAAAGATTTTTAGATTTCGATTTTAATGGTAATCGAACAATGTAGGACGATGTGAAATTATCGAGTTGCTAATGGAAGGCTGATATTAACTATAATATCGTTGAATATTGTAACGTGCTATTACACGTTCCCTATTGCATAATTTTACGTATAACATTGCGCAATATGTTAATTTAGCCGCAACGAATAGGAGTTTATGAATATTGCCTTCAATTTGTATTTGTCACACTTCTCGATGTTTTCTTCATCCGATTTCCTTTTTTTTTTTTGGTGCTCAAACCAGTTTGTAATTTCAGTTTCGAAAGAACATTATAAACGGCGATCTATATTCCATGCATTTTTTTCACATCTACATTCAAATCTATGTTCGTTAATAACAGGCGAAGTTGGTGATTGAATTCTCTGTATGCATTAAATAGCATGACGCAAAGGTATGCTCTAATTGCAATTCGATATACTAATCGTATGTACAATATGTTCGTAGCTTTTTCCCATCAAATCGTGGAAAGATAACTGACGTACGTAAGTGGCAGAAAAGAAAGACAAAGAAACAAGAAACTGGTCTCTCATACAACAAATTCTAAAATTAATTTGTCTTATAGTATCGATTAATGATCTTTGTACACATTGCAAAGTTTTCATAGGAATTCCTTAACGTATCTTAACTCTTGCCCTGTAAGCTTTTTGTTTTAATAATTGTGTAATTATGTTTGTATGTATGTATATGAATAAATTGCGTTTGCTCGATATGTCCATAGTTGAGAAAAATTATTTGACGGAATTATACGACAGAATTATTTCATATTTTTATTATAACTCCTAAATTTAACATTAAAAATGGAAAATGCTAGATAACATATTTCAATTAAGCAGAATAGGTAATACGTACTGAAGATACCGTATCTATGTTTCAACTAGACGATATTATAAACTGAACTAGAATGAAACTAAAAAGAAACTGAAATGAATAAAGTGATAAATATATTTTTGAAAGGACACCGAGTAGTCGATCTGAATTGGCTACATATGAGGTACAGGTCAAGAGTCAGAAGTGTTTTCTTTGCAATACAAAGTTTAGCAATTCATACTTCATCAATGAAAGAACGTCACGTTTCAATTAGATAACGACATTCAATTATCGTTCGTTTTTATCAGGCTCGATTTTATCGGGCTGGTCTAGTCAATTACATAATGGCCAATCTTGTTTTGCGCTTTTAATAAGCAGATCATAAATATCATACTGATACGTTAATTAAGTATACCTGTCGAATAACAAGTAGTATTTGCAAAGTTTCTTTATTATATTTTTATACTACTCATATATTTTCTATATTTTTATGGTGATCAGTTAACGTTAATTTCCGACAATATATATTGCGCTCACGAACAGTATTTACACACGTCGTTACTTTTCAACGAAGCATTTTTTACATCCTTATTTTTCGACGAAGCATTTTTTTTTATCAAGTTTTGTGATACATTTCATTTTTATACTATCAACTTTTTGTCCTAATATGAAAGTTACTAAATGCTAAACGATATTTACTGTGTAATTTATTGTGGAGATTTCATAGAAACGTGATAAATATATTTTTCTTCATTTTCTGATCTGACGTCACCTTAAGCAGAGATGACATAATTGAGAATGAAAAGCAGATAGATTTTATGATATACATATGCAAATCTCTTGAAAATAGTTGATAAGTTGACAAAATTCTGTAGATAGAAAGACAATTCTGGTAACATTTTTATTATTGATCGACGATATGCTGAATTTTCAAATTGTTTCTATGTAAAAAATAGGAAATGTGACTTATCGTGTTCTTTCTCTGTAGCCTCCATATATTTGGAGCTAATTAATTAATATGTAAATATCACAGTAAATACGACAGCGTGCTAATACTTTTTATATAACTACTGTACTTTGTATATTTCACGTTATATCTGGCATTCAAAGTTGAAAACTTATAACAGGAATTGTAATTCTGCTGGAACATCGAAAGTGACTCGTTTAACGGTGATTCGTTTGTACAAATTTAAAACTGTGTATTTTATGACGTCACGGTGACATAATACCTGAGTAAGAAAGCAAGTAACACCGATACAACAGTCAGTGAAGCTGCATCACTGAAGGAGATCGAAAAGGAAAGTGCATGAGTGCATCTGCAGTAGTTGTTTATTGTGTGATCTAGTAGTGGCTCATTTCCATAGAATCACGGAAAAATGTTCATCGATTGTATATCCTGGCTCGGTTTCCTGAAATGTAATTCGGGCTCGCCGGAAACTCCAAAGGTCTATGGGTTGAGCTTCAAGTGAGTGTTTTTTTCTTTTAAATTATTAACACTTTATAACGTTTTGTGACGTGAATATTTTATTACGTTTATCTATGGCTATTCATTATCGCTGTTTTCATTATCTTGATATCCAAAGTCACAGCTTATAAATATTATTCATTTTTCTTTAACGTTCTTTATGCTATTATATTTAGGTTTTACAGAATTCTTGAACACACACACATACATATATAAGTATCAAAAGAAATATAAAATTTCATAGAACGGTCGTTTTATAAAAATTATTGGATTTCAGATTTTCAATGAAAGTAAAATGCTCTAAATGATTATAATTTTATTTTGCTAATAACGCAATGAAAATTGCAGTTATAGAGGATCAAATAAAACTGTATATCGTATGTAACGTGTAAAATTAAATATCGTATGTATGTTAATATCGTCGTTAAGTTAGCATCGTATGTTAATTTGTATAATTATCTTGTATAAACAACAATTCTCGATTACTTAAGATAAGAAATAGTTGAATATTAAAATCCTCCAGATGCTATTTTTCCACGTGGCATTATTAATGATATTTTTTTTGCGAATGAAAAGAACTAATGGAACGCTGTTTCACTCGGAGACAATTTTGCATTATGAATCCGAAGGCGAAAGACAACACTTAGAATAATGCTACATGCGACTGTGTCATTGTTTTATTTAAAACTGTAAAAGGAATGTCTTACTTAAAACTTTCGAATTTACACTGACATTAGCGGCAGACAGGTACATCGCGAGTAAACTAGAATAAATTTGCATAAATTTTCAAGAGTCAATTTGCGAAGCATGCTGTTAACAATTTCATTTGAATATCATGAAGCTTTGTGAAAATTTGACGCAAAAGTTTCCACCGTAGTTTCGCCTTCCAAGGTGCGAAAATTAATTCTGTGCTTGGAAAGTGTTTAGAAGCAAGAATTACGCAACTGATATCTACTTCTAAACATCTTTGTCGTAGAGTTCAGGAACTTTTGAATCTTAAAATTTCTTTCAACCTATTCGAAAGCACTTTGCATTTCTTACGTATTGATGTGAGTATTTTCATTTAATTTAATTCACAGGAAAACCGATTGTTTGTCGAAGACAATAGTCTTCCCACGCCACAAAATTAACCTGAATCAAAAGGATACCAGAGAATCTTCGCAGATTTATCTCTTTAAGACTACTATCCTTAGAAGGATATTTATAATGATATTATCAGCGAATAATACGTTAATTAGCCTTTCCACGAACAATATTTATATTATACAGTTTAATCCGTAGAAAGAATTTAAATCCATAAGGGAAAGTGTATCGAATCTTATGCGTAAGTATTTACTGTATCGTTGCAAAGAAGATATTGGAGAACTTCCAACACTATTTTAAACAAAAGATGAGCATAGATTAGCAGTCAATCTAATATAAACCACGCTGCAGGCGAACGACGCTGAAGTGTTCAAATAGGTACATTTCATACGCTACAACGCGTAATACAATGATCTTATCTATTACATGACATCGAGACTTAATGCACTCGAATTTATAATTAGAATTTCGATGACACAATATTTAGCCACAACTCGACCATAAAATATATCGAAATCGATGAAACACGCGAGATACGTTTGAGTTTCTTAGAAGCCAAAACTAAACGTCGCATCGACAACTAGATTTTGTGGCAAATATTTGGCTCGATTCGAAACATAGTTCCTTATAGACAAACATAGTATCTTTATACGGGCTCGAGAATCTTAGTTAGAATTTAACGCCTTCATACATAAATAATCCAACGTTAAAAAGATTCCCTCGTATATTTCGAAAAAAACATTGCTTTCGAAATCTTATCATTTTAATCTACTTTCCAATTTATCGAACAGATCAGTATTTCACGTTATCACATATTGTTTCAAATTTAGAACCTATGCTTCAGCTATAAATCCACCTTTCAAAGGTACAATTCAGAAGATCCAAAAGCAGTTCCTGATCAATGAAACACCGCTGCCGAGTTGCTTTATCTTTCTCGCTTTCAATATTGCGTGACGTAACGACGAAATTTAACGCGTTCGAATTTGTAACAAGCTGCTCGAAAATACGGTTTCTCGTTGTGACGATGCGGTAGATCGTGTGTCGACGAAACAGCGTTTTAAGTTCGATTTATTTTCCTTGGTCCGAGAGTCGTTATGATGTAACGTTTGGATTTAACGTACTCTAATTTATAACAAGTGGAATTATGTAAAAGTTATGATAATTCGAAGGTCAGCTGGTTTCGATTGCTGCAACTTTTACACAGTGAAATTAGGCCAGAGTCCCTTGTTTTTCTTCTCTGAAAACAAGTCGCTCGTAATCGCGCTACTACTTCTATTTAAGATACGCTCAATGTACATACCTCTTGGCAGTGGTGCGGTGTCCAACTATGCAAAGAATGTAGTAACTAATAACTGGTTAGTATAACTTGCTATTACAGTAATAACTATCTAATTACCATAATAACTGTCTTTTTGTATCTTCGAATCGTTACGTATAGACTGAGAATGTTTACGTAAAATTTATATTCTTATAAACACACACAATATGTTTTATATATTACGTATATTCTATGCGTTTTTGCACGTTTAAATTTTCCTGAACGAGTACGCAAATATTGACAGTTTAATTATAAACGTTTTATATCTTGATCGAATGCAAAAACGCAATAGAGTTATGTATGGTGTTTTTATTCTTCAATGATGTACTTACTGATATTAGGCGGAACACAGTCAATGTTATAAGTGTCAAAGTTTATGTCAGTTTGCTACAAAGTGGTTGTTCAATAGATACTGCATTTATCCAGAGTTAAGCAGCGCAGATCACGGATTTAAGTATTTCAACGATAGTTCGCGTGTGAATTAAATGTTTAACTTAGAACGTCTATTTTGTTTTGTAAAATGTCAACCTGATTGTAATTATGAACGGCACATGTTTCGTCGGAATTTTTTAGAAATTTCTAGCTGTTCAAATACAGCGATTTAAAATTAATTATCTGTCGAACGTTTGTGAAATCTTCTTTGAAATACATAGCTTTTAAAGAAGCACATTCTAAAGTTCGAAGTCGTATGCGTTTTGTGTTAAATGTATTGAAATTAGTGTCGTATAATTCATAAGAATACTTTCAATGTATAATATGACACTAATTAGTAGCACACAACTTGTTTCATCATCATAATTTATACTTGAAAAGTGTTTCATGGTTGATTTATATAATCCATAGCTAAAACGATACTTCAGTTGAATAGGGTTGCGTTACACGAAGGGTCATAGCTTGCGTTGCTTGAAACTGAATTAGGCACAGCTATAATGCAGAACTGGTCTAACATTTCCTTTCCATATATGCGATCTTTTTAGATGCTAATTATAGTAGAACGTCGTACAAACGTCGTATTGAATATGTACGTATTTCGAAAGATTTATTTTCATTAAAATCATGCGTATTTAAGTTGCAAATTATCGAAGGACTTCTAAATACAGATGTCAGAGTAAGAGAAAATCAGATAACTAAACATCATTTAGAAGCAAGTTTTTTCTAGAGAACATTTGATATTATTGAGAAAATATCTTTCAAAAAAGTGGTTTGTTTAAACTTGAAGCGTGACCACTGAAATTGTCTATAGATTGTTAAGTACGAAAAAAGTTAATTTCATGTTAAAATCATCCGAAGGAATCTGATAAATAATTATTAATACATATTAAGTACATATTTATTACCAATTTACCAACTACATATTTATCACATCATTCAGTATCTTTGCGTTATCCATATAAACTTAAGCGTCGAATATCGTTAATCGCGTGAGATAACAAATTATATAATAGATAAATTTATATTTTTAGTAGCTTGCACCATTCGTTTTCCCGATTCATGATTCATTTCTAAATTGTATATATGTATATATACAATTATATATATAAATAATATAATTCTATTATTAATTATATATATTATATAATTATATTATATATATATATACATATAATTGACGAATATAATTATAATTATAATTTGCAGAAATTTATAAAGCACTTGATCAAAGATTTCTCTCTTGCGATATGTCATTGTAATATTATCACACGTCTTGCAGCCTTACATACAATTTGATAAAGTTGCTATAAAAATACGTAATTAAGAAGGTAACCCTGTCACGAATATTCGCGAGCATCGCATTAACGCACAATTAACCGAATAATAAATGTTAGGTTTAAAATTGCACGTCGTATAAAATTGGCAAGCCTGTGTGGAAAATTCGTTTTTAACTACTTGTGTAATTCGATTCCACCGAGTCCATAAATTCCGTTGTCGGAAATAAGCGTGTACACCCACTTAATCTTCGTTCGATACGCTTCGAAACGAACAGTTCTACTATACGTAATTCACGCAGCCCGACGCGAGTGATCACGCGAAGTGTTACCGAGCGGAATAAACAAATTAACGACAACGAGAACGTCTAGAATTTCCTCGGTCAACAAGAATCTTCGATGTAAAGTGTTTTTGATTTTGCGTGTTTTTCATAGTTGCGTTGCTTTCGTTTAGGTTTGTGCGAGGATTTCGAAATGGACATGAATTGTTCTGAAGCCCTTGGACATCGAGTTAATGCTAGCAGGATTAATTCTAGAAACTACAAGATTTAATAAATATAACGTTAGATCGAGAAGTGCGCGGGAAAGATTCGTAAGATTTCAACAGATTAAAATGAAATATGCAGACACAAGAATAAAACGGGGAGAAGCCGAGAAACTTAATTTCTCTGACACAGGTACAGATAGGCATAATTAGCTGTTTGTTAATTTTCTTCATCGTCGTTTATTCATGTACGGAGAGAGCGAGACGTTACGCTTACGTATACATACTCATTGTTTGTTAATTATTTGTTTTAACGACGAATTGTCTTTGATCAAGAATTAGGCAGTGTCGCGTTACATTTTTCAGTAATTTACAAAAAAGAAGTTTTAACGAGTGATGTTGAATGGAAGTTTCATACTATCGAAAGATTTAGATTGAACGATGTTCGCAAGGAACTTCCCTTGCTTCAAAGAAAAATAAAAGGAGGAGATTTAGGTTAGATCTTGATGAAGGTGATGGTAGTTTCGTTATAACACGCGTAATACCGAGGAGGAGAGTACGTATTACGAAATGAGAACACACTTTCACATTATCTGTCGACGTAGATCGACAAGTGAAGCATTTTACTTTTTTCTACACATATAAAGAAAGAAAGGTTTCAATTAGCTTCATGTTATATTTCTTGATTTAAATGAGATTTTTACAAGCCAGGTCATAGTTGATCTGCAATAAATTTCGGTTATTGAGAAAGATTAAAATTGGCAGTGATATCAGAACACCTTGATCGAAGTGTACGTATTTTTCAATATTATTTTATCGCAGACAGAATATCTCTGCGTCGAAGTTTCATCGTTGCAAATGTTCATTGTGTAATGAAATGACCGATACAAATGGGCTTTTCGACGTTTTCGCTTCTATTAAAGCAAAATTTTTGCATATAATATTGATATTGAAAAGATTTCATCGTAGAGGATGGAATATCACGGACTGCTGTCATCAAGAGTGAATAGAAATGGAATGAGTGATAGAAGCGAGTTGAGGTTTCACCTCGCGCCAGAAGAAATTAGATATGCAAATTAAAATTATTTATATGCAAGATATTTTGATTTTAGGAAGGTGTTTGAAAATTCGTTGAATATTCACGTACAATTAACTATTCATTTATGGATCACGGGGTATAACATAATAACACGATGTAATAAAAACCAGTGGTGCACAAACGTAATATTTTTATTTCGGATGCCTGTGAATTACTCATTTTGATATCGTAGAATATCGACTAAAGATTAAAATTATGATTAAAAATGTATATTTAATATGAACGACAATAGCTTCAAAATTTGTTAATAAATGCACGCGATCGTTATTAAAACTTATCCCACTGGTATTACAATATAATAATCCATCAAAATTTGACAAATTAAAGAGATTAATTAAATTCGCGTATCTCATTAATTTTTAAAAATTCAATGTAGCAAACGAAGCTTCGTTTAACTGGCAGAAAAATTTTATTCCACGTTTCCACCTTATTTTTACTAGTAATTTTATATACATGTGTTATTACCATACAGCAACGATACTTTCGATATTTTATACGTCTTTACGTATTATGTGCATTTTTAAATTCCTCACAAATGCGTAAACATCGCCGATATAATAATAACATTGGTAAGTCGATACGTTGCAAATTATATCTAATTCTAATGCGAAGCTCCGCGTTTTCAACTTATTTTTACGAGTCATTTTACGTTCTGACATTTTCATTTTATTCATACGTCGGTTGACGCAGCTCTTCCATTTACAAGGCGATAGGGGAACATTTTCGGTGATGACTTCTCGCGTGCAGGGTTGACTTTGTTTTGCGAAGAAGGCGTTAGCTAAAGTCCGTTAGATGCAGAGAAATGATGACGAACCTAGTACAGAAGCGTTGGCTGGAAATCTCTAAATGGGTCACAGCTTTTTGATTGAGCTTTCAGCCCCTCAACAGCTAGCGTACGGTATGCTTACCTTTCATGTCTTCTTTCACGCTTCTTCATTGTGATCCTTCCGAGTGAATATGATTCCTTAGCCGATACCTTTACAATATCAACCAACTGGAACCTTTTTCTTTCTTTCATTAGTGTCCCCCCTCAAGTTGATATCGCTACAACAGATATACTGTTTATAAACAAAGTTCTAACTCTGATCATTTAGCTTTTTGCGCTACATCACGCGGTGTTTCTTCATCTCTAAATTTGTCTCTCTACATCTTACGAAGATATTTTCGTTTAAGTTTTTATTTTTGAGTAGATTTTTGGCACGTACAGGAAATAATCGCTATGGATCGGTTTTTCATTGCCTGGGATCTCTCGCGCAATAATCTATCAAGTGATAATATTACTATTAACGTATTTGTTCAAAGGGCGATAGACACATCCGAGTTAACTAATTTTTCGAAATAGTTCGTCAGACTGAAATAGTCGATTAATGAAATAACACGAGAAGGAAGATTTATCTTGACCTTTTCAAACCGTAGAAATTTCTAAGCGGTACATATCGCAGTAATCGGCAAATATTACGACGAGCATGGAAAAATGTTTCTCTGCTATCGTGGCTTGACACGTGGCATTAAGATTTAAAAATGTCACCGAAGCGTGCACAGTGAACAGCGCTCGATTTCGATAGCGCTAGATTAATTCCGGCGAAGATCGATCGATTCCAACCATTTCGTCGTGAATGGTAAATACGTTCATTAGAAGATTCTTTTCCCTGAAAGTGGAAACCGCAGAAAGAGTTTGAAACAGCAGAGGAAAGATAGATAGATAGAGAGAACTCCCTCATAGCTTCCAGTTGGACACGTCTGTCTTTGTGTTTGTCTTTCTCCAGTTCCTACGTTTAACTTTTCTGTGGAATTAAATTTCAATATAAGTTGCTGGCTCGCCGGTTCTGCTTCCAGAGGAACACACCTGTCTTTTTCCATTTATATTTTTCTCTGCTTTTCTCATTTTTCATTGACTAGTGACGAAACGAAGTCTTCCTTCACCTCCATTCATAATGAAATTAATGCGACTGCCTTTTGCCGCGGATACAGTTCTTAACGAAGGGTCAAGGGTCGAAGTACCAGGATTTTCGTGGCTGGCCTAATTCATCCGCGTGGTAATATTAGTTAGTCCTCATTGAGGATCAATTAGTAAGTAATTGGGACGGATATGGGAACGCGATGCTCTTTAAATAACGCTTGAAAATCCATCGAGGGTTTCAGAATTCCTATCTCATCGATTCTTCGATTTAACGTTGAACGATTTCGCTAGAAGGATACGGATAGTCTCCCTTCGGAATAATCGTAAAGCGCCTGCTTATTATTCAAAGTGAAATGTCGTAATATGTAGAGGATAAAACGAGTCTTTATTTAAATCTCCCTTGTTTGGTCGTGTCGAGGAATGGACGAGGGTTACACTTTGTTTTCTCTTTTTCTTCTCGACAGGGATTCGTAATGGAAATTTTAATAGAGATTTAAAACGGTTTCAGCTTGACGTTTCTTTCATTAAACATTTCCATTATTTTAACATTTATCAAATGCGCTAAAAGCCGCTGGTAAAGGTGAAGAACGAAACAAACACCGGTGCTTTTAATACTGTAATATTTTTACTTCAGGGTGAATTTATGTGACACGATACAAAAGATATAGAGTCAATAAAGATATTAAAGCGCAGTTGTCTCTCGAGTAGGTAATACTCTGATTATTTTCATTAGGTGTATGAATTAGCCAAGCTATCTGTTATAAACGAGATTTACCTACCATTTCGCATTTCGGACGTATGTTTCTCTTATTAATAAATAATTCTGAACACGGACAGTATGGTCGAATTAGTAAGGAATATTTTTCATTGTATGTATGTACAACGGAATTCCATTTGTCAGAACGAATTTTGTTACGGTGCTTGTTTTACCGAGCATGTTGCTCAGTTTTATTATGCGAACTGGGACCACGCCGTGTAAACTAGTTACACGAACCCGTTTCGTTGTCTTGAAAATACGTGGGTGCTCGTTCTGCGCTGCTTTGTATACGATGTTTCCGACTATTTTCTTGAAACGTATTAAAGGCATGCAGATCCGAGACGTTGAACTTTCTCGATGATTATTAACCCTTGTCGCTCGGCATATTTTCCATTTCCTTATTTGTTTCTTTCCGTACAGCGCGAAGGCGAAACTTCAAGGAAACATATATTTTGAAAAAATTCGGAGCTCGTGTAATTTCGTGGTACATAATTGCCGGTAATCTCTTTGTGTTACCGTAGAGAGGACGTCCGAGTTGTTGGCTGGATTTACGATGTCCCCTCAGAAAGGGCAACCGACTGTAAAGGGTTAAATGATGCATTTGTGGTTCTTGCGGTTCTGAAACTCAGCTTCAGCTTTGCCCTGAGAAGGTGAGCCGCGTGATGTTCGTAAAACGTTGGAACAAAGCGTAACGCATTATTTAAGAACCAGCTCGAAATTCAAAGTACCGCGAATGTGTCATTAACATGGAAATTGTTTAAATTCCATTGAATAATATATATGCGAGAGTAAAAATGTGAAAGTAAGCTTACACAGTGATCAATAAATTGAGGATGTTTATGGAAGTTCCTATCTTTGCGACGATAATTCAAAACCTATTACGTATATGATTTTACCATTCGATTAAAGAACTCGCGTGTCACTTTGAAGACTTTACTAAAGATTTACTTGAACACCTTAAAGTCAGTTTAGGATTGGATGATACAACGCAAAGATTCTTTTGCACAAAATTGATCGACTAACTGGTATTAGCGAATGAACAAATTACGAGTTACAGCTTACAGACTGTTTCTTTGAAATTCTACAATTTTACGTCGAACACGATGATCAAACGACGGTAATTTCTGAAATTTTATTCAGCCAGTATCAATGCTATTCGCTATGTATCCTGTGAAGTACAAAATTTCACTGATAACAATACTTCAATGGTCCAAGAAGAGCGAGAAAATCCTTTATAAGAACAGGAAAGTTATGTAGAAGTCCAAGTTTCTTATCCAAACGAATAAACTCGGATAGAATCAGTGAATTCCTGTTATACGAGATACCTTGTGATCCTTTACAACGTTCGAAGTTTATATTATTCGTTTGAGCATAAGGTATCTTCAAATCGTTTAATTCTTCGCCGAATTCTGCTTCGCAGGAACATCGTTTTATCGAATAAAGTTTTTGAACGAGAAACCAGAATGCCTTTGTTCCGATGCCGCTTTCTATTCTTTTCTTTTTTTTTTTTGCCTTTTACCGAATAGCAAAGGAAAATGGTTGCAGGTTGTGCGAACGTTAATTCGAATGAATATTCACGAAGTGAAAAGCAACGTGAGAGAAGCCGAGGCATTGTGGGATCGCTCGAATCCCACGTCGACCGTTATCGGTTAATGAAACTCCTTTTCCGTTGTTTTTTCGGTATGGAGATCATCAGCGGATTTTATTGCATGCATATGAATTCAAGCCTGTGCGACGCGTATTTGTAAATAAACGACTGACGCGAGATAATAAAATCCGCTTCGTCAACTCTAACGACCTTGGCATGTATTCTCTTCTAGTTTGACAAATTTATAAAGCGATCTTTTATACTTGCTGTGAAAATCCAACGTAGACCGAAATCTAATTTAATTAACCTAAGCTGAATGAAATTGAATCTTAATCAGGATCAAAGCTAAAAATTACACCTAATCTGACCGAGAAAATTAAACCGAATCAAATTCCGATCTAATTTGATCTAATTTTTATTTTTAACTAATCCGACGTAAATCTTCGAGAAGTATGATAATGCGATAGCATTGAAATTGATCGTATGTACATATATGTATGAAATTATTCAGCAGATAGACAGTGATTATGATAACATATCTCGAGATCATTAGAATAATTGCCTTTTATGATATTAACATACGTATGTATATTGTGTATTTAGAATGTACACGAGTAACTCTTTACGAGCCGTTTCTATGTCGTCAGTTTAATCATTTTTCTCGTTCTTTCACTATTTTGCCCTTTCTCAACCTCATCTTCGAACCGTGTAATTTGATTTTCGTCGTTTCATAGCGATCGATTCATGGTCACGAGCGCTTTCTTACGCATTCAACGATGTCGTTTAAACTACTGACCCTTCGTTTCTGAACCTTGGCTGGAAACGAAAGAGGAAGTTGTACGTTAAAACACTTCTTTTCCTTTTTCTTTTCTTTTTTTTTTTGATGGGAATTTTGATCGAAACGTAAGAACACCGTTGTGTTTATAATTCCATCTGTAACTTCTATTGCTTTCGACGAAATGTTTCCGATTTATTTATTTATTTCTTTATGATACTTCGAAAGGTAAACGACGCTCTAACGACAAATTACGTTAATTTCTGGTACGCAAATTAACATATCTTTTCGAGTCAGAAACGAGGGGAACTTTTCACAATGTTTTTCTGGTATTCGAGCAGCATTTTTAATTTCTTACGCCTTTGCATTTGTCCCTTACTTTTGTATGGTCCCTACGGTATCTTGTCCAGGACGGAAAAATCTGTTCCATTTAACGCTTTTTTCTTTTGTTTAAAAGAAACTTGGAGGAATGGGGCACACAATCTCAGGTCGTAAATCATACAACAAAATTACGCGAAACAAATCCTTTATCGCGCGCACGTGTCCGTTTTTTTTTAGTTTAAATAGTTTAACAGATTTTACCGAAAATTTGCATTTATTTAAATAACTCGGTTCACGGGTGTAGAATGTTCGTTTAATTTCTCCGAATGTTCTCTATTTTCCTACTTTGCTTCTCCATGTTGGCATGGACCTTGCACACTCGGGTTTTTCACAATTGCTACATAGCAGACGAACGTAATATACCATTTCCCTACATTTTCCAGCATCACCGTCCGACTTTGTCTGTGATACGAGAAATAGAATTTCTAATGTTTGTCAGGAGTTGCTCTCGTCGTACGTATTTCCGCGAAGATATCAGAAGCACATTCATAAAATTCATGTTAAATTTTAGGAACAGCTCAATTGTTTGCTTCATAGTATGGTTTTAAGCAATTTGTAGTAATCTCATAATCGGTGCTACATTTCGTTTAGCTGCCAGAGTAGCGTGCAGTTCACATTCTAAATAACCCTATAATCATTCGACCTGACTGTCAATTTATCGTTTCCATGTCAGACATTAACGCGTTGAATGGGAAAGATCTGTTATTTCTGACTGCCAATGTTTTTAGACAGAACGACGAATTGTTAAATTATGGGATTGTCAAATAATAAAACCGATTTATTCACGAATCTCTTTTATTTATAATATTATGATTTATGACGCTAGTCTATTTTTTATGCATTTCTTTAATAAATGCAATTTTGTTACTGATTTTTTTACTAACGCCAATTATTTACAGGTATTGCACTTATTATTTTTTCGATTTCTTGCCTAAGAAGGAAATTTTGGTTGAGAAACGATTCAGCTAACAGGTTGAAAATTTATCATCTGCTTGACTAAATTCTTTTTTACGACACAATTTTTTTTATCATCTTTAAAAATCATTTGATCACTTTGGCTCCTATGTATATAGTCAACAAAAATACCCTCGAAAATTCGAGTATTATATACAGAATAAATCTCCATACTTTTAATTCAATCAAAATCATATGTGTTATTAATCCCTTATAAATACAGACAAACTGCACCGACGAAAAGGTTTCGTATCAAAGCAACACGCGTCAGGAAAGATACTGTACCAATCATAGTTGACATTTAGCATTAAATGGTTATCGTTTCGTTACTTTTAAGTCTGTCTGTTCGCAAGCCCGGTCGTTTATATCCACACCCGAGTTCTTCGCTATTCCAAGCTTTTAAAATATCTAGAAAAATTCGAAAGATTCTCATCAACACGTTTCTCCTGCATTACACGATCATTTATCACGTCAAACGTTTGAAATATCTTTTTATTAAAAAAACAATTTGTAGGAAGAAATTAGGTGGTGAAATTTCCATTGAGTTGACAACAGGCCGGTGTTGCCTGCAGAAATTAATTTATTATTGCGTCATTACATAGATACCGCATATTGTTCGTCATATTGTACATAGTAAATATTATATTAAATTCATAATTGCCTCTAATGAGGCCCAAAAGCTATTTAATTTTCTATTATAATTTCTCATTATCCGTGGTTCTCTTTATTTTCTTGAGAATTGCCGTAATATCGTCACACGAGAATAGTCGATCAGTTGCATATTGATCGTTCGTCGAACGAATTCAATCGTTAAACGATCTCTCGTTTAGGCTTCGCGGCTGGAACGGAGAAACGATCGATCGAAATAACAAACGGCCAACCGAAAAACGGACACCTTTGCGCTATAATCGGATCGGATTTGCAGCGAGCCACGTTTCGCGCGGTTTTCCATCGATATCGTTTCTCAGTCTCGATTAAATTTTCATCGTATTTTCCACGTTGCTGTAGATCCGCATGGTTCGCATCCATATGCTCGAAATAGACTGCCGACATGCTTGTTTTATTTTTCCCCGCGTTTTCACCTCGTGTTGCCGCGAGATCGCATCCGATCGTCTTTTCTCTTATTTCCCTTTTTTCTTTTCGTCTTGTTTTCGAGACGCAAACCATTGGTACGTTGTCACACTGCGATCGATTATCTGCTCGCTGCGGGACGAAACAAGTTAGAGGATAATTCGAGGATGGTCAGTGAGACTAATCAGCGAGACACGTCGGAAGCTTCTATTCGTTGCTTTGTAATTTCTATCGAGTCCTTGAACGTAAGAAACAAAACGCGCTTCGATACGAATACTTATCGCATATTTTCCTGTCCTCTTCGTACGTCCATATTATCGTTTAACGATATAACAGAGGTCGTATCAATTTTTAACTACATATTACGATAAAAATTTTGTGATCTTCTGTTTACGATAAAAGGTAGCATATTCTGTTCGAGATACGTCAGTAAAGAGCTTTATTGTTAAGACTGTTCGAGGTTCCATAATGTAAAATTTTTATCGAAATATGTTTCACATACGGAAATCTTCAGCGATATTAGATAGGCATATAAATATGTCATTCGTTCGTGTATTACGTTTATTTCATCCAATTTGAAACATCGGTCAATTTTCGAGAGGATAAATGTTATCGAACGAGTATATCGAACAGAATCCAGAATATCGATAGGAATTATAATACGTTTCGCATACATTGTAGCATGTATCCTTGTCGCTAGACTGGGAATGTTTAAACAGATTCATGTTTTCAGAAATCCAACTACAGAAATGAAACATTCAACAACGACTAAACAGATCTGTTTCAATCTCTGAATATCATAATATTCACCATCTAATTATGGATATCTCTGCGCATTACGAACATTCTGCACGTCCCTATATATTTAAATTTCCCGCAAACACACAAGCATCCATAATTCAATCAACGTTTCACGAAATTCCTCACTAGTTTTCATTCGGTAGATCTAACACTGGCCTAGTTTCAAACGCTTAAACTCAAGCTATAATAATTACACAAACTTCCATATCCGCTCGAATCTTCTATACGAACGAGTTACTTTATACTCGAAATTTTCCAACCCCTTCTAACGACTTCGATCTTTCAGTTACAAAAACTTTGATTCGCACAGACAGCCCACTCATTTTCAGATTACCCTTGCGCCATTAGTCCGGCAGCAAATTTCGAGTTGCCCGCTTCAACCCTTTCGGGTGTCCTCGATCATCCCTTCGTCCTCGATGTTCGTCGTCCGATGTATTCGAAAACGGACGCGGACAAATAGCGCGGTCGTCGACTATCCAAACGACGATTTAAACGATCAGATCGAGGATATCCGTACGTTAATGGAAAAGAGGTCGTGTGCCCCGCGCTTCGAGGACAGCTAGTGCTTTCAGAGTGATTTTATATCACAGCATCTCGGTGTTTCTCGTGTGCATTGTAGGTTGCTCGGATTCTCGCCGGAACTGGGACAACGGGTGCATTTCGCTGAGGGCACGAACTTACGGTGCAGGGAAGATAAGAAATCGCCGACCGATGATGATTCGGAGGAAAGGTTGGCAAACCGGGGAGGACCGGCGATTCTATCGCGACGATTTTCCTCTGACGAGACTCGCGCGGATGCGAATGGGGGTGTGAATGGTGAATGCTACGAAATAGAGACCTGCGCGGATCTCTGCGTCTAGGATATTCGGAGAGAAGACGGAACTTCGGTGGAAAGTTTACAATTATCCGAAGTAGTTACATGCTGTGGGACGAAACTTTATTAACGTTTAAAATGTAAATGTTTCGAATGCTATGAAGCGACTATTTACTGGTATCTACATAGGTAGTTGGGAAAGTTGGGAAAAAGGAAGCTCTGGTGGGAATTTTTGTCGTTATACGAGAAATTTTTATATCGTATTTGGACACATACAATTACATAAATATTATACTACATAAATATCCCTGTGCGATAGGTACGTACATGTGGCTGTGTAGGGTGTTTAGAGAGAAAAGGCGACATTTTAAGGAAAGCGTTAAAATTCCGTGAAACAGTTATACACGCGTAGTTACAAACGGTATTCAGATAAACGGACGAAGTATGAATTTAGTATGAATTTTTAGAATCGCGTGAAATAACTAAATATGTATACGGATATGTATATAAGATGTTCAGAAGAAAAATGAAATTTCAGCGTGCATGTATTTTTACGGTTGAGCGAAGTAGCTACGTATAGTTAGTTATATAGGATGTCCAATGAAAAAGAAGAAACTTTAGAGCGTAGATAATTTTATAAAGAAGGTAAAATTTGATATCAGTGTCACCGAAGAGAAATACTCTATCATCTAGTTAATTAACAACTTATGAAAGTACAATTTTACACGTGAAAGAGTTATTCGTTCCGTTCGCGATTAATCACGACTTTCATCCAAAGCTGCAAACATAAAAATTCATTCACCTCGCGCTGAAAAAATTCAAATCCTTCCTTTACAAATACCCTGCCACGCACACACACACCCACATGCGCACACGCTTCCTTTCAGACCGTGACAATTCTATTTCGTCACGCAAATAGCAAATAGAGCCGATTAGATATTCGATTAGACGTAATTGCGAAAGAGACGAAGGGAATTGGTATACGCAGGGCGGAAACGTTTCGGTGTTTCGCGCTGCCACAATTTCCCAGTCGCTCGCGACGCAGCGGTTCAAACATTCAGATAAATATCGTGACTGTTGTTTTATTAACGAGGGGAAATGAAAAATCGCAGTCGCAAGCAGAGGGTGAAATTATCGATCGCCGTGCCATCGAAAGATTTTCGATCGTGATACGCGAAGCTAAGCGAATGCAGGCTAATTGCCAGGGACTAATGAAAATGTAACAGAGGTAAAAGCATTATGGACTAATTAGATACATATACGGGGTGTCCCGTATGATTTTATCACTTGCAATCTGTCTCGCTTGCTTCTGATAATATGTATGTTGAAAAATGTTTCGGTAGCGAGCTAAATGGTTTTGAGGGGAACGTAATTTGTCACGATTAGTTTTTCCCGTAGGGGAACGCATAAAGGACGTACGAAAGTCATCGACGTATTTTTAAACGGGATCATATATTTTTTAATACGTTATTCGATTCAGCTGCACGTTCTCCACGAACAAAGTATTTGTCCAATTCAACGTATGAAAGACAAAGACAACGTAAACGTGAGAATATCGATTCGTGTCTTCTACAAAATTGGACAAATTAAAGTTAAAATATGAGCTAAGCTAATAGTATTTTGACACAAATAATTAACACTTTTCTTTTATACGATTCCATTTAAACAAATACGATGATCTTCGTACATCATGTACGTGCTCCCCTACGGAGAAACTAATGACGTTAAATAATATCGCCCTCGAAAACATTGAACTCTAAACGTTTTCTAATATTATCAAAAACAAGCGAGATATTGCAAGTAATAAAGTTAGGTGGGACACCCTGTATAGAATGAATTCTTCGGCGCGTGTCTATTATTTAATACGTCTGAAGGCTATGTATTTAACGAATGGCACAATGGTTGTAGTATAGTTTTTGGCGCGTTTCGATAAAACGATTTAGAGTGGATAACAAAGAAGCGGATAATATATCGAGACAAAGATCGTTATCTGAAACAGAGGCCGATGGAGAACGAATGCAATTTCAGGCTTGGGTAGTAGCGGGTATTTTAGTAGTAGCGAATGTGTTAATGGAATGACGACATACGTTCGAATTATTATCGAAGTTTATTAATTATTATTATAAGAAATATTTGCCTGTTGATATTTGCTCGTGCGAGCTGAACGAATTGTTTGACTCGCACATAAACACACATCTTCATTGTTATCAGAATTAGATGAAAATCTTCTGGAAAATACTGCGATTTTAGGGGACGATGAAACACGATTTCACAATTATCAATATCGTTATTACTATCTAATATGAATATCTGTTTATTCAGATTTCTCCGTTATTGTTACTTATTCGTTCTAAGTTATTTATACGAAGTGAATCGTTTGACTTGTGTATATTTAGTTTTAGTAGACTGCGATCGCGCGGGCCAAGGCGTTGGCCAATGACAGTACTGCGGTCACAGATTTATAGTTAGACAAGATTTTCGCATAGGATCGAACGAACCGGTGAAACGAAACAGTTAACACCGAGAGCGGAAGGATACATGTGCGAGCCACAGGTAAGCTTTCCAGTGGAAGCCACGTATGGCTGACGCCGAGAGCCATTGAGGATATCGTGAACGTACCGGTACTTGCCTAATACTGTCAACCACCAAGGTGAGAGTGCATTGACAAATTGACGTGTACTTAGCTAATGCCGCGTGTTACTAAAGAGAAGCGTGGACGAACCGACGCGACGCGACGCGACGTATGGCTATAATACTGGTTATTGAGCCATTGAGGTAAAGGGTGTGGGCCTCGTAACTCGCGATATATCTCGAACCGCAAAGGTATCAATGCCAGTTATCTGCTGATTAATTGTCTAATAACCTCGAGATGGGTTTTGAAAGGAACGATGCGAATTAATCTGAACGATGTTACGTAGTATATTTTCATAGAAGATTTTGCTTGATTCGTGATCGGTTATTTTACTGAAATTTTCAAGTACAAAATTACTACAACTTTTTTTTCTTTGGAATTACTGAGAATTTTGAATTGAAGCTTCTTCGGGTTTCCTCTACGCAATTGTTTCTTTTAATCAATTGCCACGCATCGTCGGAGAGGTCGTTTTAATTTCATATTAATTAATTTTGAGTAATCGTACGAAGACGTAGCGATAAATAATCGCGCGATAAGATGTGAAAATTACGACATTCTTTGGTATAATCTTAATTACGAACAATTACGAAGGTTAAGAAGTGCACGATCTGACGAGCATTTCTTGCTGGAATTTATGCGCGAATGACGTACGATCGTTCTTCGGAAATGTACTAAATATACAAATGATTCGAGGATGCATTCGCAGGGAACTTAAATTTCATTTTGCACAGTGTCAACGTGATATTCTGAATTAATTTCAGCGGCGAGGAGTTTCAAAATTTATCTCCTTATTTCATTCGGCGCGAGTGAACCTTTTCCGACAGATGCGCTAAACTAATTAATATTTGTTTATCATGAGATTTCCCGCATGGAAACACCGTATTTAAAGATACTTCGTATTTTATTTTCAAATGTGCGGATTACTTACTAGAATTTCCAGTGATCAAATTGATTACAATTTATAACTTTTCATAGTAATTTTATGGATTTACTACAGCCGATACATTTTTCGAGCTTTCAGCTATTTCTGTTGCTTATATGAGAATAAAACTGTGTTTTCCCTTTGCATTGTATTTTTTTCTACATTTTAACATATTTTTCATTTTAATCTCCTTGGTGCAAACTTATACGTTGATCGTTCTAATGTTACTATTAGACTCTTACGATAAATGACGGCCGAGAACAGAATAAGATACGAGAGAACGTAATGATTCAATGCCGAAACAATTTCCAATGCAAAGGTTCTAATAATAGTCAGATGATTCTGACGGTGGTAACAAGGCCATTCTTTAAGGAAAGCTTTATAATGCAACTTCTTTCTCTTTCTAAATATGGCGAATGCATCGATGAGCCTAATGCGTTAGCCCGAGTTTTCTCACTTCTACACTTCTATTGTGTTACATAAGTTTAACGTGTCCTTTAAAATTGCATAAAAAATGTAACGAATATGTGCTTGCGATATTACACGCGTTTATCAATGCTTTCTCTTAAAAGAGTCTATATTTTGTTACTTACGTTCGCATCTATAAGTACTGGAACACTTACGAAAAAACGCTGAGAATGTTTAAGAAATTGTTCAAACTTTTCAAGTATTTTAATATTATCTCAACTAGAAACTTAAACTGCAAAGAATAGATACGTTCGATATTATAACAAAGATTTTACTGCCTATGTACGATGGAATGAAATGACATTTCTTTATCACTATGTAACGCGTTAAGTATCGTCGATCATAGTTTCAACATTGAACAAGATTTTTTTCATCGAATTTCTTTAACTTTCTGATTCGATTTTTCTCTTTTTGAGTTAAAAAAAAACACAGTTAGCAATCGTCCGAGTTTGAAACTTCGTTTACAGAACAGTTGAGGATAATTGAAAACTATATTCGACTCAGAGTTCTCTCTTCTTTTTTTATTCGGTGTTTCCAGAGAATGGAAGATTAGAATTGCTCTTCAATTTGCTCTCATCCGGATTTACACGGATGCTACGGGAATCAAATAGAAACAAAGGATTCTTGTCTGACCGGAGTCAGTTCTGTGTCTGTCGGTCCAATCAAATATTCGACAAAGAGGCGAAAATTACCGTAAATTCCCTCGATCGATATACTTAACGTTGTAATCTCGACGCAACGGCTACTGAACATTTTCAATCGAATCGTAATACTTTAATTTATCATTGATTCGATTCGGTTTGAATAGAAATTATTGCTTACCAATTCTACGCGCAAATATGGATAATATACATACGTTAAATCTGATTCATACGTCATAGTAATAATGTATATTAACTTTGATTTATTTTATCGAATTAATGCAACGTCATATTCGAACGCTTAGAATTAAACATCTCTTTAAATCTCAGAAATATTACACGATGTAATTTAACACGGTTTATTGTCTGCTACATCTCTCATTTGTCGTAATGGTTGTGGCAACGAACGTTAGAAAATTGAGAACAAAAAAGTAAATGCGTGGAACGTGATCTTTAGTAGTAGTAGAAATCATTTTCATTGATTATTTTACGAAATGTGTTATAAAACACAACGAAGAAATATCATCTACGACCGAAAATTCGTCTTTTATATTATGTGTGTACATATGTATAAGATTGAGGCACACAGCGGTGTAAGTCTGTTCGGTGATATTTATCATAAAAGTTCATTATATTTTTCAAATTGTGGAAACATATAGGAGAAGAAAATAAAATTATAACTTACTAACTTACTAATACTTCGAAGAGTCGCAATACGCGACTAAATTCAAATTGTCACGGTCTTGGCATGCACATTATTTTCATCTTGTTACATAAAAATAATATTCTATTTTCGTGATCTTCGGTATTTCGAAAATTATTTATTATTCGTTATTACGTATCTGCATGTTATTCTCTGTTCACCAATATCCCAGACATTCTCCAATGGAAGGGATTTCGTTAAAGTTTTCTATACCCACGTGTTCGATATGTATCTCTTGACAAAATTGAAATGCAACCAGCTGCATCAGTATGTCAAATACAATTCAGAGATATCTTTTACGTTTGAGAATTCATCTTGTACATGCACATGCAAGTAATATTCTACTTTAATGATCTTCGGTGTTTTATAGATAATATTTATCACGTATTATTGTACACTTACGTATCATTACTGTTACTGTTATCATCTACAGTTCAGTGGTATCCGAACAAATTTTTAATTGGTAAGTTTATTCTAAACTTGTGTCGCTTTGAATTAGACTCTTGTTACCATTTATCGAACTTAATTGCAACTGTGAGAATGATCAATAGCGTATGGTTAAGGGCAGCCGTTCCATTTCACAGGGTAACTTGAATTTATTGTCCCAATTATTCAGCACGATGGTAGGTTTGCAATGAAAATACCTAAACGATTGTCAGTTTCTCATTAAATTATATCAAGAGATTTGCCGGAGAATGGAGCAAGCATATTAGCATTTCAGCGTTCGAATGCGATTTTACTGTACAGTTACCGAATACAATGACAAATCGGGATTAACTAATAGGATAGACATAATACAGGTCGTCACATTTAAATACTCGAACCCGTGAATTATAGCGAGCGAGGACATGCTCTTTCGTAAAGGTTAATCGAGTGAGACGTAATTATGATAATTGTAGTACATTCTTTGTGTTAGCTGTATCTGTAGCGTCAGGCAATTTGCGTTCCTGTTTATTACTACAGACAGAAATTGATCTAGAATTCGAGATAATAACCAAACGCTGAGAAATTAGACTGTCAGATCGTCAAATGGAAAATGTAACTATTTGCATCAAATTCATAATATTAGAGTAATTTCTCTATTATTGTATTTTCTATGTTTAGAATTTTGATTTCATAATTTGGCGATAATAGAAAATTAAAGAATTCATCTTCGAACAGCTTAAATCGCCTCTGATTAACCAGAACCCGTGCGAACCCGAACGAACGCCAATTTCAAACACAGAAATAGCTTGAAAATAAAATTCGCTAGCAGCATAAAACTTGGCAAAATTATCGGCCTGACGATACCACAGCCTTCGAACGATACGAGCCCAGGACGTAAACCTGCATAGCACGAATTATTAAAGTATCATACAATACCGATTATATAGAATCATTAATAAACATGGCGAACCGTTTCGTGTTAATATAATATCGACGTTCGTGAAACACGCGCCGTGAAAGCTATCGCAATCAATTGCGAGACAAACTTATAACCCGGAATCTTAAAATTTGCCTCTGACCACTACGAAATCGTAGGACTCCTCTCGTACCTGATCAATAAAAACCCCTAAGCTCGTAAAGTCGTGAATCAGTTTCTGAAGTTATCTTAATTCTCGTAACATGAGAGCAACAATCAAGAAAGCTTCGCCATAGAGTTCACATCGTTCTAAGGATTGGTACCTAGGATGTGGTGTAACAGACAGTTCAAAGGACGATTCGAATTTCCACACAGAGAAAATTTTACTTGCAGCTTGCGTCTATGCGTTATGCACGTTTCGTGTTTCACGACAGTGCACAGCAATTAATTAAATTCCACGACTTGAACGACTGGGGAAGCTTACAAAGTTGCTTCGTAAATTTGAGTTTGCGCTTTGCCATTGAGGGTAATTGAATCGTTCTTGCGGTTACCGATTTTGTCCGAGACTCGCTATGCGCTTTACCGAGTTTGCAAATATCACCACCTACCATATTCGTAATCGTTATCGCGCGTTTCATCGCAGTTTGTAATTATTTTACCGTGGAAATATTTTCAAATTTTTCTTTGTAACTCGATTTATCGCGCGCCGTATTTTATTTCAATGGAAAATTTGTATTTCGATATTGACATGCAGGATACAAGCCGATTGTTCGATACGCGCGTTCCAAGCAACGTTTCGAAAAATATTTCGAATCAAGTTTCGGAACTTTTCTTCCTGGCTTGTTATGCGGCAGTGTATTTACGGGAGTGGCGAATCGCGAACGCGCCTAGTCCGCCTCTTCGTGCGTAATATACGATGGTGCGTGAGGATTAAACAGGGTGGCATGTAAAATAGGTAAAACTAGTGTGTGGGAATAAAGAATCGTGCAGGTGTAACGTTCGGCGTATTACGTATGCGCATAACTTACGCCTAGCCAGCCTCGACATTTTTGCAAATTTAAATCCCTGACTTCTTGGGAAAGCTTGCGTGCCACGTGATTTGTGGATTGCTCAAAGTATGACGCGGCTATTGTTGACTCATTCCGTTGGCGATATTAAAAAGTAGGAGAAAAAGGAGAAGGAAAATATAATTGAGAGTTCCGAGGAACGTTTTCAAATTACCGATCACGACAGGCTGGCGACTAAGGTACACGTTGCACCCTTTTTTATTTGTGGAAATGTAACGTTCCAAGTTATCGAAGCACTGTCCGTATGTAACACAGTCTTTGAATGTTTAATAAATGTCGTGCTAGACGAAACACAGAATTATATGTATTGTACAGAAAGTAGGACCAGGCTTAAGAAATTAAGTGTTTATATTTTATAAGTATCATTGTTGCGACGATCATGGAAATGGTTATTTTTATTATTCTCTGCAATAAAGAAGAAGAAAGGCTATTATACAGATGAATTTACGAATAGGAAGATACTTGTATACTTTTCTTTTTGGAACTGAACGCTTTAGTCCAGAATGTTTTATTGCCACTGTGCTGGAGTGGATGGTCGATTACGTTATACAATTTTCCAAGTGCAATAAATTAATCAAACTATTTTTCTTCTTATAAATACGTTTCTTAAAAATATGTTTATTAGAAGTATTAATGATTGATTAAGCACGCGTATACAGGGTGAAGCTAGAATTGGTCGTTAGCACGTTACAGCGAAGAAAATATTCGAAATGAAAGGTTACGTTAAGAGAGGAATTTATTGCTGCGAATAAAACTATCTCCTCTGCAAAAGGTTGAAGTCATCTTGTATTTTTAAGATGGTTTTGTATATTTTACTTTTCGCATTATTCATCCACGTGAGAAAAATCAGTTAAAAGATCGGAAATATCATATAACGGTGTTGTCGAAATAAAAAGATTGTCAGTAACTTTGGAATTGTCGCTATTTTTATTCCGAACATTTATCAAACTCTGACGACGGCTTTTCACCGATAACGTACGTTTAAAATCGAGAAATTGGAAATTCTTAAATGTTTTCTTTAATTTTTCTAATGGTACATTAATTTTTTTAATGTAATTTCTATGTTTTTCGTGCGTTCCCTCTGTATCGCGTGACATTTACGAGATTAAAACGACAGTGACGAAACTAGGATTAAAATAGATTTGTATGGGAACTAAATTTGTGGCTTTTTTCGGTAACGACGATAGTTTTCGAAAAAAAAGAGAAAAAAAAATGGAATCAGGTCGAACATTGCGAGGTATAATATATCGAGCGTTAAATTAGTTTTTGCTTCGCAAATCGTCGAAAGCCATTTTTCGAAGAAGGAAGTTTGCTGAGTAAAACACAAATATACATGTTTTATTGGCTATAACGGATATCTACGAGCAGAACAACAAATTTAAACGAGAGATTTTTCTTTATGCTTGACTTTATAATCTTGATTTACATTTTTTCCGATTATCGTCGTTATTACTTCAGCGTTGCTACGATTGACCGATCAAACATTGAAATATTGAAGAACAGAGAGTATTAACGCATCGATGATTGTGTTTCGTAGCTCGCAGAAAATTATCAAATTAATCGGGCAATATTACATTTTTTTTCATTTATTGCCTGTTTTATGAGCATATTTCTTTTATGAAAGCTGATGTAACAATCAAAATGTTAATGAATATTCGGACGTACGGTAATTTTGTTACAATGTACGAAAAATATCAACGGAGGTATTTATTACCGTATATAAATAAATAGATGTAAATTTACTTATATATAAATGCTAAACATAAATTCGTTCCGGTATAAATTTTGAGCTTAGTTAAAGAAAATAATATATTTAAAAAAATAAGAATGGTAAAAGGTCATCGGAGATATCACGAACAGAATTTAAGAATCCCTTTCAACGTTGCAAGTACAAATAGAATCCCAAAAAATTTCGCTCCGTGCAATCGTGACGTACAATGGATCAGATATTAAAAGCAGATAGTAGGAAATTAAGAGGCTGATATCGAGTTCAGAGTGCCGTAATCATTCACGATTACGTAAGATGCAGACCGGAGAAGAGTAGGAAGATTAATTTTTAATTAGAATCGACGATCGCATCATCCACTACATTTGGAATCGAAAGATTCTGTACCGTGCAAGATCGATTCTTACCGATAGCGACGTAAAGCTTCACGCGCGCTCTTTCATATTTTTTCCATGAGAATGTCATCCACAAATCAAGCTACGAATTTGAAACTCGTTGTTTCGATCGATTGTCTATAAATAGCATTCGAAGAAACTAATTTCTCGCGGAGAGGAACACCCCGCTGTAGGGTAATAGGAATTTTGTTTCCACTTAAAAATTTTTATTGACAGAAAAGTAATACGCGTTGCCCATTTTGATGCGAGGTCGGCTCGTTTGCCCGGGTCAATAAAAAATCATTTCTCAGCGATAGTCGGTCGTATCGATTATTCCGCATAGACGTGTGGCTACAATGTTCCGCTTTGAATAATGCAAGCGAATAAAAGGTGAGACTAATACTCGGCATAAATGCTGCTGCAAATAGTAATCGACATTGGTTATTATTTAACAGCGCTTCGCTTCGAACAACGACGAGAAGTGCCTCATACTTATTTTTCTCGATCAGTGGTGAAATAAAAATTCCACTCGACAAAATTAATATTTTCCATGCTAACGGATAATTTGAAAATGTTTTCACTCGAGGGGGACTCAATTTCCTGGCAGATAATGATAACAGTGTGACGAACGTAAAATTACAATGGCAGCTATGATATTTTTGAAATCGTCGATGTAAATCGTTTTGTTTTCCTCGCGAACGATAGAAAAAGGGATGAATTGGTCACAACAATTTTCAAGCGTTTCAGCATGACTCAGCTTTGCCACTCTCAACTCGTTCATCGGGTATTATCGACGTTAAGTGGGGCGTAACGTGGAAAAGTCCATTGAATAAATGTTTCGCTTCTTATTCCGATTATTCCTTTTGTCCTAATGCTCATTCGTGGTGCTTGTAAGAAACACTGTCTAGTCGGTGATGGAGTTGTATAAATTTCTTGACACAACCACCCTTGTCTGTGTTTACCTTTTTCTATCTTTATCTTCATCTTTTATCCGATCCATACATTTCACTTCTTCTTCGACACAATATTCGTCATATTACACGGTCGCTGTAAACGTATAATTTTATCGGAGAAGAACTGTGCTTTTAACCCGTCACGGACCGACGTTGCGTTAACGCAACGTTTCATTTGCCATGTTTTTCAGGCAGATTATATTATCGAATAGTACCATAGTTCCAACAGCTATAGCTATGAAGGAGAATACGAAGGAATCGATGTATTAGGTTGTCCGAAAAATTTCTTTCGTTTTATGAGAAAATAATAGACGCACAACGTTTTTTGTTTCATATTACTTTGTCGAATTACGTACGATCCATTTTGTTCTATCGAGATAAACATCGCGACATTTCACAGACTTGGTTTCACTTTTGTATGAAAGCGCACTGTTGTAAAAAACACGTTTGCGAAAGAAAGACACTTTTCGGACAACCTAATAATCGTAACATTACGATGAAGCATTGGTCGGTCCTTAATGACTTAATTAAATCAGGAATTTGTGGAATCTCGATAAAGATTGTGAGAAAACTGTTTAAAATTTTACTCGACGTTGAGTTAGGATACGAGTCGGATTCCACAGATCGACGCAGATCACAGATCCACCGTGTTAGGAATTTTTAGCTTTTACCGCATTATTATCTACATGTTCATATTCGCTGAATACATCACTCGCCTTGTTAAATATTTTTATTCAGTTGTAGCTTCGGTTGTATTTTTTCAATTGAAAAAGAATTTATGCAATTTCATTATAATTCGATAGGGTTCCTTCAATTGTTCCTTAAGTTGCTTTGCATAGCGTTGGTTAATAATTTATGATACGTAAATGCGCTATCCACAATTGGTTTCGGCCGTAAATTTTTAACTGTTGAAGGTTACGGTTGATAAATCGACCACGTGTCTTGGGAAGTCTTATGTTTGGAATGTTGGACCTCGTATCGGTTTGCCCTTTTCTGCTGATCATTTGTACGGCGAATGACGCTATAATATTGCGTGTGATCGATCGAAGAATGATACATTCGTAGGATCGAGAAATTTTGATCGACGAATCGTAAATCGAAGAAACAGCTTTCAAGATATCGAATGGCAGAATTTTGAATCGGAGAAATTCTTGAGTCAGGGGACTTTATATTTATGGAATCAAAATGTTCCATTTGATCGAAGAATTCTACGTTATAAGAAATTGAAGATGGTTGTTTAATACATTTATAATCGAAATTCAAAGAAGAAGCACGTTGTCCATCAAGTCGTACGACGTAGTAAGATGGCATAGAATATAAGATACAAAATATATCGATATAAGTGTGTGGTATTTGTTGTAAAGTAAGCTTTGAAGATTATGTTTGCTTTAAAAATAAAAAATAAAACGAACTATTATGTATCTCAATAGTTAACAACTTATCACGAAGAAATAATAAAATTGTAATTGCGTAAGAAATAGTTGTAATGTTACATACTTTTTATCGAATGTTAAAGCGTGTCTCGGAATATGCTAATTAAAAAATCTTGTACACGTATTTCATCGTTGACGAACAATGAAAATCACGGGAGGAAAGATATTTTTGTTGACTTTGAAAATTATAACGTCGCTTTACAATTAAAAGGAAGCATTTTAATATAACAGCATTGAAAATGGAAAGAGCCTGTTAAGCTCGAATACACAAACAGTCTAAGAACAGCTGGTAAGTTGGCGAAATGTTAGCGAACACGCGTAAGCAATGAAAAGCCGACTTTCTCATCAGATACATGTTAACTTTCAGTAAAAATAAACTTCATGACATTAACGTACCGTGCGTTTTTATTTTTTCTCTTCGATTTCCTAATTTTTAATGTCGAATGTTGTCGATCGTTGAACCTGTTAAACCTGCGATCCGACTCAAGAACACAAAACCACGTGGTTCGTATTGTCCGATAAAAGCAAAATTAAGACAAAGACCTTTGACTCTTCCATTAAATTACTCAACCCTTCCGTGATACAAATCCCGTCAGATTACCGCGGAAGCTCGCGGAAGACGATTAAAAACCTGTTGTGACTGAGTACTTGGTTCCGGGAGCGGAACGAGCGGATCAAAAATTCACCGTCCACAAGCATGTTGTATCGCGACGAAAAAGAAGAAAACGGGAGGGAAACGGGAGGAAAGAGCCTAAAAAGACGCGGACGACGAGCACAGCGTGGAAATATCTGTAAAAGCAGAGAAGAGAGAAGAGAGGAGGCTTCACACGTGTCTGCCCTTCCTACGTCACACATTTCCCCGATAGTCAGCCACGTAGCGCAATCTCCAATTCGTCGTTCGTGCCATCGGTGTTTCTCATTCGCGTGTTCGTGTACACGAGCACAGACGGAATCTGTCGGAGGGCGCATGTCTGACCGACGATGGCTAGGAGGGTGCGAGCAAGAGGGTAACACAAGGGTTGGACGGAGACGAGAGCCCAGTGTTAACCCCCACTTTACCTCTCGTAGCATCCGCCACTGCCGAGCCCTGGTCACTAGTCTGATCAGTCTATCCTGTCTCGCGACACGTTGCGCGTAACTCGTACCTTTCGTTCCTTTTTCTCGCCGCGAACGCATTTTCACTTTTTCTCGCCCCTTTATCGAAATCCGATCGCGTTACCGATCGAACGAACGAAAGAATTCAAACTGATCGTGGATCGATTTGATCTTTTTTTCCAGACAGAACACGTTGCAGTCGCGAGTACGTAGCGTGACCGCGTGCACGCTTCTTCTCTCGGCCCGCGCTGATTCAACATCGTGTTCCACCCGATTCAAAGAATTGTTACATCGGCGATGTTCGCGTAGTTATAGAAACAGCGAGAGAGAGAAAGAGAGAGAGAGAGAGTCGTTTGGAAAAGACAGGACTGTCGAGATACATGGAGTCAGTTTTGGGTTTCGAACTTATTTTTGCCAGGAGAAAATACTTGGATAAAGGTAGATCACGAGGTCTATCGTTTGACAAGTCGCAACAAGGTGATCTTCTCGATCGTTGAATCAAGATCTCGCAAGGTTTTATCTGCTCGATCCTTCGGATCTTTATAGTGTACTTTTTCAGTTGGAAAGGAAAGATAATAGAAACATTGTTTTTCGAGACGATACTCAGGTTTGATATTCAGGAGCGAGTGACGCGAGCATTAAGTATGAGAGAATCGTAACGATGGCTGGAGGTTGGCGAACCGGTAAATCGGAGAACCTGGCGAAACCGAGATAATTTAGGGCAATATCTTAGCGTCCTTCGGATCGACATAGTCCGGAGTAATTCATATACGCGGTCCAATACCGTTATATGGGATTTCAATCCACGATATCACCGCAACGTCGCCGATAAATTAAGTTACAGGGCTGGAAAGCCAGCCTACCGATCGATGCTGCTAGTCACTCGAGAGGAGAGAGTCTCGACAAGCGTGGGAGAGGGTCAACCGGAGAGAAAGTGAGGCAAAAGCTCGTTCGGCGAAGCTGTTTGACGACCTCACGTGTATCGGGGTTCGCCGAGGTCGTCGACGGTTCTTGCCGGACGGTGACGCGTGACCTTCAACTATGGTTCACGCGTCGATGACCAATGTGCTGCTCGTCGCCGGTCCATCAACCGAGAATCGTCCACTTCCTCTGTCAAACCTCTCTAGAGAAGATCGAAGATTCGACGTTTAACCGTACTAATCGAGGATAAACGTAATAACCGAGTATAACGTTGGCGTAACAGAACGATTAAAAAGTAATCTCAGCGTGGACATTGATGTTTCAAGCGTTTAATCGAAATAAACGTCGTGATATTGAGACGCTAATTCGCATTTAATACGCGATGAAGTTTCAATGATGTTTTGGCAAATGGAGCGTTTGTGGATGATCGATGGTAACGAGACGTCCAACGTTCATTTACCAAGGGTCGAGCATCGCTAAAGATTGATTATCGTTGTAATATCGCTCTTCGATTCGGGGCTGTGTCTCTACGATTAACTCGTTCGATGATTCAAGGCGTTACACGGAAGAGAGAAATACACACAAAGACAGGTATATTGGATTAGCGAAGGATAAACGTCCATCATTGAAAGATTTACAAGGTGTGTCGAGAATAGTATTCGTCACGGTGTTAAACGTTCAACGACGATATTGTTATTGATACTTTGTTGGCGTCGAGAGGTATAAGTTAAGACGGTAGGATCTACGAGTGACTGGGATGAATGAAGTTGTGGAGGTAACTTGATTCTGACCACGTTGTCGTGGAAATTACTTCAAAAGTATTTTTAATACGGCTAACGTATACAGACATTTTACCTGTCCCTCTAACGTTTGAAGAAAATTAAGAACCTTAAGAAATTGTTGAAAACTATGCAAATTTGTTTAATTACGTTCACAAAGTAAGGAGACGTTGTTGTTTGCACGTGTTTAAGCGACTTGAATGGGGATGAGATAGCAGCAAGATGAACTACTAGGAGGAACAACCTTGAATAAAGTTAATTTTGCCGCACATCGGAGATGGTGCGTTTAATTTGAGACGGTATGATCGCTGGAAGCGGTGATGAGGAAATCCCGTCGGACGAGGAAAGGAGTTTAAATTGCAAATGCTGCGCCGCCGGATCGACGATTGTCGTTTCCACGTGGCATCGGACGCGTTCTCCACCGAAATGTAATTTAAGAGAGAATAGATAATTTAAGAGAATAGATCCATCGTCGAAGGGGGGTCGTGTGAAAGACCTTGCGTCTATATGCAGTTCTTCAAGACCATGGACGTTAATTAATCGAACATTTATTCGCCGAATCGAAGTTACAGTGACTTTAAATAATTCATTGTCAGTCGTTATAAACAATTCGTATCGAACACGACGATAAATCGTACGTAACCGACATCTTCTTCTTCTTCCTCGAATAAGATGGGAAGATTCACTGCGAACAGTGAAGTGAAAAATAATTTACCAGAGACGATCAAACGTTTTGAAGAAACATTTTCAGAAGATAGCGTTACTACGATCAGCTCAGTGATTGTTATGAAAAATTGTTTTGGAAACTGAATCAGTGTACGATGAAAAAAGCATGATAACGAAAAACTGGGTAGACAATCGTTTTTCTTAAAACAATTGTTGTGTATATACGTAGTGACCGCGATACTCGAGATACTTGGTAAGCACAAGACAATCAACCATGTCGATCTTACATCTTTCAATCTTGCATGGATGGAGGATAAAATAGCTTGAAACTTTCTTCACCTTTAAACGATCACAATAAAGCATTGAAACTAGTGTATACGAGACATTCAACGCGAAGAAGACAGCCTTTCGATTAGCTTCAGAGAAGTACACACAAGATTCGTAAAACTGTAAAGAAGGATCTCAGAGGCATAAGAGCTAAACACGGACGTCGACGTAACTTATGATGGGCTGCAGACCGGCAGCAAAGTCGAAGGTGGCGGAAGGGTGCGGTCGCGGGCAGCTCCAGGCAGCTTCCTCGTCGCCGAGGTGTAACGAGGTGATCATCGAGCTTCCCAGCGAGACGACGATCGTTCAGAAGCGAGAGGATCGGGGTTCGAGCGCGGCCGCCGGGACGGAGGAGGAAGAGGAGGAAGAAGAACTGGCCAAAGAACGAGATTGTTCGTTGTGTTGGTCGTCGAGATTCGAGCTGTCGTTCTCCGTGAACGAGTCAAGTTTCAGCAGATAGCTGCCAAGTGAGAATGCAGAGGCTGCGTTCGACCTTCAAGAGGTCGCGCACCCCGACGGGAGCGGAAATGAAGTCGCAGTCGAGTCTCGAAGTACCGAAGCAAGTCAGATCGGCCTCCTTCGACGAGATCCAATTGGAAGCTAAACGACAGGACGATGCGAGGGACGGCAGATCGACCAGGACCACGTCCTCCTCGTCGTCCTCGTGTTCACCGGCGAGGTCCCAAGATTCGTCGCGTGGAAGACGATCCGCGACGCTCAGGGTGCCGCAACTGCACAGCGGCCAAAGGTCCAAGAGTTTCGACGTGGCTGAACGGAGCTATGGATCTTCCTCCAGTCAACAATCTCTTGGCAGCGTTCGACGTCCAGAGACACCGACGATTCAGGTCTCTGGATGTTACCACTGTATTTGCGTGGAAGAGTATAAAAATCTTTATGTTAGTAGAGACGAGGATGATCCCTCGTCGAGAGAAGATCTCGATGACGAAGCAGATGTAGTAGACGACACTTCGGAGGACGAAGACTCCGAATTAGTGGATAAGAGCGAAGCTAGTCCAGAAATTAGAGTCACGTTAACGACGTTTACCGAGAAAGAGCCAGATGTTGCCGATGTGGTGTCCGAAACGACGGTACCACCTCCTACCGTGGTTCCTGAGGTGGTTCCTAAGGTGGTGCAAGATGAAATGTCCGATATCAGCGAGGTCAGAGGCGGTCTATTTCCGGGCAGGGAACGTAGAAGGTCGATCTCCTCTCCGAAACTTGCTCGGCAAGAAGCTCTAACGTCGTATCCTCTGGAGCTTCCGACGGTGGTTAGCTCGACCGAGGATGAGGAAGAATCGACCCACGATCTTGGCTCGAGCAAGTGCAAGTTTGTCGTCAGAGATATCTTTTTGACCGTTCCGGAGTTGAAAAGGGATCGCGCCGCATCCGTGGACTCCTGCTTCAATAACAAGAATGGACATGGCGAGGATGCCGATACGTTGACCGTTCCTCAGCAAAATATACGGTCGAAGAGCGTCGATATCGTTCTGCCTACCGAGGCGCAGACGAGGTACACGGCTCTGCTGCCTGACACCGAGGCTCGACCTCCAAGAGGGTGGGTACGTCTGGTGAATGTAACAAGTCCCTTGTTCCGTATACTTGAATACCGTATCATCGATGTTTCTGTATCTCTGTATTTTTAGTTTTATCATTGTCGTCTTCACGCTTCACTTTTCTTTCTTATTCGGCCTCTCTTCTGTTAGCTGTATGTGTTTGTCAAACTGTTCTCGTTGTTACGCCGTCAGTACACGGTGATTACATCGGGTGTTGCAAGAATCGAAACGCTAACATTTAACGCGCAGAATGATTTCGTTTTTGTAGCTTTCAGAACTCGAAATGAAAATGAGAAATGCTTGCGTCATGATTTCGACGAGATGTACCAATCTGCACGTTTGCTTCAATGTGTGATTAATTGTAACACGTTCCGAATAGAAGTATCTTTTATTGTTAGTACATCGTAACGATATTGTTAACTGACGGTGCATACTAAACACGAATCTATTATAACAGACATGCTATTGCTTTTACATCCTCGATATTACTATCGTTTAGATAAACAACTGTTCCCTGTAATTGATCGGTGATGTATTTACTTGTGTAATGAGTTCGCAGTTCTTTAAAAGAACGTTAGAGATTGTTATAGAGATTGTTCTATTATTCTTTGTAAATGATGGGTTTAAGTAATTGATCATTGCCTCAAAGTATTTGTACTTTTATCGAGAAGTTTGTGTATTTATATTATAAATTCTTTGAATTATCTAATGATTATTCATTAAATATTGGTCGCACCAAATTGGAAAACATTGCGACGATATATTCCAATATTAACCGTACGGTAAATATTCCAACAATCTCAAATATTGTAAATCCGAACTTTATCATCAAACGATACAATCGAAAACATTATTTATTTATATTATATACCATATATTTGGCTAAAATAACCAGCGCGAATAACAATTTTATAATATTCCTTAAAATAAAACGAAAGGCGAACGAACTTATTACGTAACGTAATACCTTGCTTCATTTTATACAATCGTTAGTTATCTTTCTAGCTTTATGGAAGTTTTACCACGGCAAGGCCATTATTTTAAACTCGATTCTCAGGAAAAACCTATATATTACTTATGAAATAAACTATCAGCTTTCGTTTCCGGACATACTCTACCATTACGTTATTTATAGAGAAGAGCTTAGGAAAAAGAGAAACACATTGGAAGAACTTTTACGGGCAATTTCAATCCACTACACCTGACAGAGCATTTAAACTGTTTAAAGTTCTACTCCATATATTCTCGTTAAATTCTATTAAACCTAGCAATCATGTCAAAATTAATACCTATTACAGCACAACATTGGAAACTGCTATTTTTATTTACGTAAGACGAAAAGCAAGAGGGAAGAAAGAAAGAATTGCGGTATAAAATTCCTCGATTCCGTCTTTTCTCTCGTGCAGTTTACGCGAGCAGTTTAATCGAAGGCAATTTAATTTTACCGCCTGTACGTTTACGGCCCGATGTCCACGTCTTTTGTTGCTTCGAGCTTCGATCAGGCTTTTCTATTTCGGGAAGATTAAGACGTCAACGATTCAAGAGAGAGAAGTTGATTAGAACTCCGACGTGTTTAATTGAACCATATGGTTCATTGTGGTCGCTGCTGCGACTTGCTAGAACGTCGAGCTTCTCGGCTCGAAATTCGTCCTTTGTGGAAGCCAAACGATATCGGATAACGAGATTTTTCACTAGATTACCGTACAAGTTCTGTGGGAAATCAGATCAGCGATCAGACACGGCTGAAAAATTCAATTTTTAGAATTACTTAATAATACACGTAACTTCTTTGTCTCTTTCTATTCTTAATTCGGCACGATAAATCGCTTTTACATATCATACGTTTATTTTCGTAGAAATTAGCAGTTAATTTAGTTGAACGGAGTGACAAAGCGGTTATCAAATTTATCGAGCGACGAACATTCGAAGATTCTAGCAATTTAAACGAATTCTGTGCGAGAAGAAAGTAAAGAAGCTGGCTAATTATTATTGCTTTATTCTTATCGAACGTCGTTCCCTTGGTGCATTTACTTCCAACTATAAATCGCCTAACCCCTTCATTACGGACGATTTAAATACGTAAATAGACGACCTATTTGCAGTGTCGCGAAAAATCACTGTCAGACCTTGTTATTTCGACGTAATAACAGCAGTTCTAATAAGGGTACGTTTCTCTAAGAACAAGTTTCTCTTTGTTAGATTACGTGAACAGATTTCTTGAAATCTTCTCCACGCAACAATCCGCTATTGTCTACTTATTCGTAAACTGTTGTTTGCTTCGAAAGACGATAATAGTATTATGAAATGCGTAAGTTTTGTTTATGACTCCTGTTGATTCGAAGGAATTTTGTTTTCTCGGAGGAAACGCTGGACTTTAACACCACTTGCAAATATTTGTCATTTATCAAAGAACTCATTCGTATGGTAATACATTAATGCAAAATAAATATCTGCCAGATATTAAAGCCGGATAAAAGATAAAAATTCGCTTCGATGAAATTTACGATTGAAATTTCGCTTGTGCGCGTAAATGGCTCAGGTTTCCTACGAAGAGTTAACATATCTCGATAAAAAAGACGTTAAAGTTAGAATTGTTTTTTAACGTATAATCCACCAAAAAAAAAAAGGAAGATATTTAGGAAACTGAAATACAAATAAAATAAAAATATTAATGACAAAGAAGTTACAGTTATTTGAAGTTATTGAAATTATTCGTCGAATGCAGCGAGCATAGAAAAGAAAAATGCACGCGAATCGACTCATAATTTCGCTTAATGACAAGTTTCAAAGGGTAGAAAGGCCAGTTACTGTGCATTTTCTTTACTGTCTTCTTGGACAGAAAGTTTTTATTCGATCGTAATTCTCTTTCTCTCAATCCTATTCAGCAAAACTCGGACAATTTTTCACCGTATCGCGATGGAAGAAACGGAAAGGAAGATCAAACTAAAAAATGAAACCAGAAATCGCAACAATCAATTCTCACCAGTCCAAAGTTAGATCGACGGAGGTAAAGGAGTTAAGAGAACGTTTAAACTCCGTTAAACAACATAAATCATTTCGATCTCTAAATATTTATTCGTTTCGGTCCGTAAATTGTTTGCTTCACAAGCTCATCGAAAGCGTTTCTCCGCTGTTCGAATTTATCAATGACGATAACGACACCCATTGAGGGACTAAACGGTAGTGAAATAATGCATAAAGCTTGCGTATACAAAACGGTACTGAAAGATGTGAAGAAGAAAAAAGAAAAGAAAATATACTCATCGATATCTTCCTTCTTTTCTCAAGCCGTGGTTCTAACATAAGTATAAAATTCTATAAAGAGTAGACTATCTCTCTAGAAGTTTGGCACATCTTCCACTTCTCGGATAAAAAGAGCTTTCTCGTAAATTTTTTTTTTTGAGAAATAAGAACGTTACGACTATAATTTTTATTTTGAGATATAATTAATTAGAATGTCAATATTGTAATAAAAAATAATATCTTGTAGAAAATATTGATTTACTTAAGGAAGTTATTATTAATATTATATTGGCCTTTATCAACGTTATACAAAACATTGTATTGTATAGGATAATACAGTTGGTCTTAAAACTAATATATCGAACCACGTTAAAATTTTTTATGTTTATACAGGTGTAAAGTACGAGATATGATAGAATTTGATTAGAGACGCGCAAAATTGAACAGACAAATTTATAAAAGTCACTGCCATAACTTTATTTTATTTTATTGAATTCATTTTTTGTATAGTAAAATATTCGGTTATATCATCGGTTTCTATAATAAATTACGGAACGGAAATGAATTAGTTTTTACCTTCTTTTTTAAACGAATATAATCTATTTTTGGAGAAGAAAAGGATCGAACGTTCTTTATCACAGCAACATATAAAAATATGTAAGACAACGTACAAGAATCGAAAATTTTATAATCGCGAGACTCATCGTAGATAATTTATAATGTGCAATGAACATTTTCATGATTTAACAAAGAATAATGTTTATGATAACGTCGTAACTTGAATTTTCTCAAATTTCATATAATCGTAGTACGTATCGAGGTAAGAGAAGGAACGTTAAAAAAAATTTAATAATACGTGTTGATTAAAAAAGCTTGCAAACAAAATGTTAACCCGACGTTGGTACTCGATAAGTTAAAGAAGCAAACTAGATCGAAGTACGTCAGAGGACTTGTTCAGTAAGGTTGGGTTCTTCAACTTTCGAAACTTCACACCGTCTCGTTCGAATCAAAATTGGCGAAACGGTAAAGTTTCGCGGAAGAAGAGAAGTCTTGGCAAAACTTAATCTGTATCTTTGGAAACACGATCTAGGGGCAGAGACTGATTACGATACGATTGCCTGTGATTTGATTACAACAAGACCCGTCGATTTCTTATTGGCCCATTAGAAACTCGTTAACTTGCAAAATTTAACTCGGCTTTAGAAACGAGTGTTTGACGCCAGAACTATCAAACCAGTCGAAACAAACAATTCGTGATTTTTCGTTCAAACCTTAGATATACGAATCCGCTCAGATGTTTTACGGTATCCTTTGAGTAAGCATTTGATGCTGACTTTGAATTTTAATTTGCCTGAACCTCTTCTGTAAATTGTTAATATATTAGCGATGTATGCTTTGTTTATCGTATAAAGTATTAGTCGAATCAGTCGAAACAAACGATTCGTGATTTTTCGTTCAAATCTTAGATATACGAACCCGCTCAGAAGTTTTACGGTATCCTTTGAGAAAACATTTGATGCTGACTTTGAATTTTAAATTGCACGAATTTCTTTCCTGATTGTCTGAAAATAATATATTAGCAATGTGTACTTTATTTATCGTATAAAGTATTAAATTATAAATGAAACTATTACGACATATTTTACCAGTCTTCTTTCTCCTTCTCAATTTTAGAGTTAACTTTTTTTTTTATTTATTAGAATATTTACAATCAATTCTCGTTGAGAATTTTCAGTAACTTCATTTGGCGTGATTCAATGACATGATTTATAATAGTTTATACTGTTGGTTCTAGTAGGAAAGAGTGAACTTAATAGCAGTTTTTGTACTTTTTAGCAAGTTTTTATAGGTAGATGTACAATAATAGCACCTTTTTTTTGGGGGGGGGGGATGTAACAATTTCTTGTAATACGTACGGATGAAAAGTTTGCGTCTCTTCTTTTGTAGCAGTAGGAAACAGCTTTTGGAGGGTGCGATTCAAAACCTTTCTTCTCCTACGGTTCACAAAAATATTCCGTCATGGAATTTCGACTGCAGCCAAGAATAGATATTAGCCCGACGATTTTCGATTCGTAATTTGTTCCCCTATCCCGTATTTTGATCAGGCAACTAGCCCGAAGACATTCTTTTTTTATTTTTTTCATTTATGCGACAAGTAACGATCGATCGCGAAGAAATGGGAAGAGAGGAGGCTGTGATTGAAACGAGATTTTTCGCTGGCTGAGAGAGAGAGAGAGAGAGAGAAAGAGAGAGAGAGACAGTGGAAAATGCAGTGGCAGTTTCACGCCCTCGATCGAGCTATTTCTGGCTCGCTTCTTGGATAACGAACATTCGCAATCGAATTACGAACGCCAGGAATTAGCAGGAGAATGCGATACTTGCGTTCCGCTCGTCTCCTCCGCGAGCAAAAGTGCCATTCTACCAGGGAAAAACGTTTGCCCTTGTAATTAGAGAGGCAGAACGAATCGTAAAGGATATTTTGGCGTTTAATTAATGCTCCGGATTAATCTCTACGCGTGCAAAAGTTCTTCGATAGTTGCTGTTTATCCTTGATGATACGTAAAAACGTCACCCTTCCTCGAAACAGTCGTTGCTCGTTGCGAGGATGAAATCGTCGTTGATGCGAATTTTATTTCTCATGTTTTTTGAAAATTTTGCTGCTGTTAAGTGGAATTCTTGTTATTAAGTTTGAACGAGCAGTAAATGACTGGAGCGCCACGAAAATAAAAATAAGACGACCCTTTTTGGAGAAAGGATTTTCATAGAAATTTCATGTATATATAGCGAGTTACACAATTATTGCTATAAATGCTCGCAAAAAACGGCTTTGAACTACCGATGTGTTTTTACAATACACGGCTTAGCCAACGTACACTATACTAGTGTATATTTACTTAATTTAACGTATATTGCGATGTACATTACATTAAAAAAAACCTTCGTTATTCCAACATGCATTCTCACGAATGTTGAAATTTGTACTTTAAAGAAATATCAGTCGTTCAAAGTCGGAAAACGTAACCATACGAATGTTTATTTATTCGACTCATTGATAGAATAATTTACTTCAATTTTGATGAATATTACATTATAACTGTATCGTACTATAGTTATATAGGAATATTACAGCCAAAGCATAGATGAATATATCATTAAGTATACGATCAATGAATAATATACGAATAAATAAATTTAACTCACTCGCGACATTTTTTTTATACATGTACGTATAACATCTGAGCATATATGTTTTGTGAATCCATAAAAGCGATGAACGTTGAAAGTCAATAACGTTCGAGTGATAAATGGCACCCATACGTAGTGGAATTAACAGAAAAAATTTTTTTCGTTTCTATTGGAAATTTTCCCTTGTGGCACTTACATCGTTTATCGCGTTCTCAATTAATCTATAGGTACTCGATTTATGAGGGAATTAGAGTCGAAGGTAGAGTTCCATCAATTTCTGTGCGTTCAACTGTTTGGCTCATTAAATAGGAAGTAAAAGCGGCGTGCATTCTTCGATGAAAAATATATGTATCCATCGCATGAGAACTTTACTTTATCCTTTAATCGATACTTTCGGTTTGCTTCCTTTTGCTGTTTGTTGTTTAATTGATTCTTTCGGCTTAATCTTTCATGCGATGGAGCTTCTACGATTCTCTTTTCATGGTAGGCTATTAGAGCGGCGACGTTTAGTTCTTTTGCGGTTGGATGATGATGATGTCGATTTGTTACATCGACGTAGAACAAATATAGGACTTGTCGTAATTAAAGGTGCAAACAATTTGTCGATTGTTTCTTACACTGTGAAAACTCTGTATGTAAACAAGTGGTTGAACCGTTATCTTCTTGTTTATCGCTTAAAATAAAAGACAAATTAGTTGAGTCGAATCTATATATCCAGCGTAGAAGAAATAAAGAATAGGCTATTTTATATTCTCGACACGTGTACGAAAGGAGAAAAGAATAAAGATTTGGCTTCCATTTTTCGAACGTCTGCATGACGAAATATTAAAAGTATCTCGGAAAAAGCTATTGTAACAACCAACTATATTCAAAGTATTTTAAATTAATATAAAGTTTAGAACTTAATTTAAATTAAATTATACATAGACCAAGTTTGTGTAAGCTGAAACACGATTCGAGAAGGAGTTCATGCTTAGAAAGCTTAATAAATGTAATATAAGGTATTCCATATTAATAGATCTATTTTTAATGGAAAATATCAATCTTGGACGAAAGTAAAAGAGCAAGTTTAAAATCTTGGCGATATTGAAGTTTTATCGATTTCTTTATGGTCTGCTTTTCAATACGCGGTTTGACGCTGTGTATTACAAACTGTCGATACATACCAAACCGTTTTTCACGTCGTAGAGGTCTTTGCAGCGAACTCGTCAATCGACCCGCCAAACACGTTTTGTCAATAAGGTAAAATTTTCAAGCAGTTACCCGCTGTCATGGATTTCCGCGTTCGTCTACCCTTCTCCAGGATTATTGATCCAAATCGCTGAACGAAAAGGTTGGAATATGTTAAAAAGATGAAAAGAAAATATCGGATGAATGAGACTTTGAAAGTTTCATGATATTTTTCGTGATAAATGTCGCGCGAGATTACAATGATTCATGAAAGCATTTTACTATAGAAAACGTATGTATATTGCGTGGGTTATATGAAAAATTCTGAAATTGCATTAGCATGTAATGAGATGCGGGTTGGCGTGATTACATTGGTAAAATTTGAAACCAATTTGAAGGTATACGTATATGTATTAGGTTGTCTGGAAAGTTTCTTTCGTTCTTTTAGGAAATGATGGATGAATAATATTTTCCGTTTTATACTATTTTATCGAATTACTTAGGATCCTCTATGTTCTATCAAAATGAAAATCCCAACGTTCGACAGATTAGGTTTCATGTTTGTATAGAGACGCATCGTTGTAAAAGACGAGTCTGTAAAAGAAAGATACTTTTCGGAAAATTTAATATATAGAAGTTACAAGTATTTAGTGTAAACATACAGCTAGTAAAAAATTAGAACGTGGCATGAACAGCTGTATTAAAAGCGTATAAGCGTTGAAAATAATTCCATTGAAACATATATGATGGACGATAGATTGTTTAAATATCTTGATGCTCTCTGTGAAATACGTATTTATATTAAATATCTCGTAACTTTTATATTTTCAGCCTTGTCCTTAAACTTGAAACCAATATAATCGCGATAATCGGATCTCGTCATAGTCCTAATGAAATTTTAGACGGTTTCGTACAAGATAACATGATCATATGTGCATACGTGATATATTAAATTTATAAAGGGAAGAGCTTCACCGTTGCTGTTTTATAATTCGTGATTTATCTTCAATAATAACGAAATTATTTTGTTTGATGATCGGTTTTAATTTTATAGTTACATATTGTTTGCATTTTTTATCTTTTCGTTTACAGTTGATTTCTTTGAATAAATGAGGCTCTGTGAACTCGAGTCAATTAAGAACACAATTATTGGTTTATGGAAGCTTTGGCAGATTTATCTTTCATTTGGCGCGGCTTAATTAACCTATAATCTTATACGGATTAATTAACTAGGGATAATAATTTATTACTCCTTTCGCCGGATGACGTTCAAACGTTTGAACTTTCCAACGTTTATCTTCAATATCGATCGAAACAATATCACTGAGATTACAATTCACCACTGTCCACATGTACATGGAAAATCTCGCGATATTAATTCGAAATACATTACGTATAATTCGTTACTCCGATAGTTTCTTTCAGATAAATTGAATATCCTGTATTTATCGAGGTAAATATTCGAAGGTAGATTTTAACCCCTTAACCTACAACTACCTTAACGTGCCAAACGTAAATATTACGGGCATAGCCCGTACTACACAAGTCGTGCGAGTGGCTCGAAGGCTGCGCGAGCCTGTTCACGTTTTCGGCCCAAAATTCTCGAACGTAAATCGTAGGTTAAGGGGTTAAATATCATTAAAAGACATAGAATCACAGTTTCTCTTGTAATTCCATCGAAAGACATTAAAATCGTTAAATAGTTTGAAAAGCTACTAGTTAACGATTCCATGTTCCCACCTCCGTCCGACAGATTTGACAAACAGGATGAATTTCGATGGCAAAGGACTTCTGAACATTGAGATGTCTCTAAAGGACCACAGACCGAGGGTAGGGGACGAAGTATGGGTCTATTGGTAAATGGAATTTTCAGGTTCTGTATTACGGTCGCGTATCCTCCAGGGGATGTTTGTGAATGTTTAATGACCGCAGAGCGTTCATTATTAAGGGACTAATTCTACATAGCGCATCGTCCCCTAACCAGGCCTCGTTATATTTAGAATTAATGCGGCAACATAAGTACCATGCGTTCTCCTCTTTTATCCATTCTTCGGGTTCCACGTGATACTCTGTTTTCGCCGCAAGATAATTAATTAATCGATTTAGAAACCAGAGAAATCTTGTCGTTTTTCTTTTACTTTTGGTCGAGGCTGTTCGTAGTCTCTCCTATGGTTGTACTGTCGCAGAGTAAGTGGGAAATACTATAGGGATGACCTCAGCACATCCGAATAATCAAAAATGTTGGCCTAATTTATAAAATAAAAGAGTCGTGTATTTTGTTAGAACGGAAGCAATGTTTCGTGTATAGCGTTTAGTGAACGTAACGCGGAAGTTGTTAAATCGAAGCAGACGTTGAGATAATATTTAGTCATATTTTCAGAGGCTTGTTACGATGGTCCTCGAAGATGCTGATCGTACGAATAGTTCGCCTTCGCATAAATTTTTCATCTAACAAAAGAAATAGAATATGTATATTCGCGTTTAAAACAAACATCTATTTTGTATAATAACAAATTCTAAAAGTATTTTATCTTTGTTTGAAAATTTATATAGACGATCTGACTGATAGGCTGATAGACGATCGTTAGATGTTAATCGTTCTAATAATTTCTCTACTATAATTCATACATTTTTCTAGCGCGTCTGCCTAAATAATCAAACAAATAAGTTGATAAGCAATTATTATTAATCATACGAAATATTTGCGTAGATCTCGGATTAGATCGGTGAGCCAGGTAATTACAACGTCGCCCGGTTTCGTTGTTAATTGCGGCTATCGCTTTAAAATAATCATACTGCCTCCCTAGATCGTTTGCAAACTCGATTAATTGCAATCTATTTGCGAATTCGATCAACGTTTTACATATAGTCGAAATTACGCCGGCCTAACTGGTTTAATAACGTTCCGTTACTATTTTTGAATATTTTCTTTTGATCTCGCGTAGATTACCGTTGATCTGTTAGACGCGGCTGTGCGAAATCTTCCTTAAACATTCTTGAGCAAGAAGTATACCTCGTTATAAACACCCTGCAAAGCTTTCCTATAAGCAACTAAATCAAGTATAAACAATAATTTCAGTCGAGAAAAGCAACTTTCACATTACGACGATATATTATTTATAGTCCAAAGCGAAGAATTGTTACGGCAGCGTTTTTCACACGGCCTCACAGTGTGAATCAATCGCTAAATCTACTGACCATACAACAGCCATAAAGTAACGTGAAACAGGAATTCCACAATTTTTACATTGCGAATTACAAAACTTTTTTAATCTTCTTAGGCGGATCGGGTGTGGCGAATCTGCTAATGAAACGAAGCAGAAAATATTAGGTTCGCCGGATTCAGCAAAAAGCATGCTACACGTACGGCGAATATAGTTTGAAAAATCATTGAAACACGACGACGCGAACGAATAATTTCCGTTTTTCGTGACGTATGAATAACGCGGCGGCCTTTCGCCTGTTTCGATTTTCCATATCGAAGCTATTTGATACGCAACAGATAGTCGTTTGTAACGAGCATGCCAGAGGAAAACTACGTCATTCCGTGTTCCCTCTTTCTGTCTCGTGTTTGACCTAGATATCCGGCAATTTCCGCGGACTAATTATGCAGAAAGCAGCTGCGCGAGGGGCGGCTCTGCTGCGAACGACGGCCTAAAATTTTTATATAATCGTCCAAAGGGAACGGTAGATCCACGGGGTGACTTTTGTCGTTAAAGTTGCACGCCGTGTCGCGCATTATGTTCGGGTCGCGTCTTTGAAATTTAAAGTATCCTTGAATTTTTTACGATGCCAGCAGTATGCTTCCGCGATATCCTACGGGACACGATATTAACTCATTCTTCCGACAACGTCGTCTCGTCGAAGATGCGACCCAGACAACAAAGAGTTCCGGTTAATTTTGAAACTTCCTTCCTATCCTCTTTTGTGCTTTTAACTTGTCTACACAGTCGCTTGAACCGTGAAACACGTACGGTCATTTATTTAATCCCTGCACAGTGTCGGACAAGGCGTCAAACATAGTAATTTTGCTCGTTAAAGTGGAACAAATTTACAGAAGACGCGGTTATTAATAATTTAGTCATAGACTTGTAACAAATTTGAGATAGATAGATGTGTATTTTTTCCATTTAATACTGGGGATGTTTGAAAGGGTCTGTCACGGTTGAGACGCTTGTGTAGTATATAAAATGCTCATAGTATGGAAAAATGTAATTGTTTATAAGCGATTTACTCGAACAGTGAAACGTACGTGGTTACATTAAAAAGGATCGTATTAAAAATGAATGTTCCTGGTTTGGTATACAAATACATATTGGTTCAATGAAGGCTACGAATTTGAATATATTTAGAAAATATTCCTAATTAAAAATCCACCAGGAACAAGCGGATCAAAGAAAATTAGTTCACTTTGTGCATAGATACCATAGAATATTCATTAAATAATCTACAAGTTATAAGAAATAAATGGCAGTAGTTCTGTTGACTCTTTTAATTTAAATATTTTTAGAGAATCCTGTTTTTAGAAGATTAAAAATCCACCAGGAACGATAAGCGGATTAAATAAAAATTATATTAGATCGTAAAGAAAGGTACGTGATGGATTCTCAAAATTTCATATATCCACGTTTGGCATTTTCGTAGAGGCACAAGAAATTCTACATTACGATGCTTCTTTAATCATTTTTATAACTCCTCGTATCGTAACTGAATATCTCTGATATTACATAACTGTTATTTATTTACGTAATTTCATTTGCACTGGCATGATTTATTTTTACAAAATACCGTTCCATATCTACGAATCAATTTTCCCAATGAAACAATAAAACCAAACCATTTAGTCTACATAAAAGCAATACTAATCGCTATCTAGCTTGACGAATCGTCATTGTGTACGATCAGCATGAAAACGTCGATAAAACCCGCTTACTTCAGTGTCGTCTAACCGTTGTGAAACGTGAATCGATGTGTTATGACAGGTCAACTGTGCAGTTTGTTACGTTAATTCCTCGCAGAATGATCAACGGCTTTGTCCCAAATACGGTGCAATCGTGTATCCCAGTTGTACGAGGATTTAAATTCCAGAAGACTTTACTAGACAGTCGTTGCTGTTCTCTCTCATCCCATCGGCCCTCCAATATGTATTGTCCGCGTCCTAATGGAATTTCTGTAGAGGAATTAACGTCAACTGCAACAGCACACCGGCGATATCGAAGTGTCACTCCGTAATCGAGTGTCTTGCCGTTTCAGAGGGAGAGAAGAGGGTGGAACGAGTGACGGTCACCGTGAACCCCGATCAACGCCCGATTGGGGTCCCGGTGCACTTAATGGAGAACATCTTTGGGTACCGACGTCAGCTTCCGGTGATTTCTGTTACGTCAATGACTGTTCGGTAAGTGTTACCTGTAAACGACAACTGTTTTCGAGCGTTTAACTGGAGATGCAGAAAGAGGATGGAGATTGGATAGATATAGATGGAGGTTATTAGGGTTGGGTCAGGTTTGACCATAGGAAGACGAGGATATTCTTGTACAATGATTTAGTAGCTAATTATATTAGTAACTTGATAGGTTTATGAGTTATAGAGGTATAATTTTGTATGAAAAGAGGATAATCAGATGGCTGCATATTTGTAAAACTTCATCTCTTTTACGTAGCTAATTTGTTACCGTTGTACAAGACAATTTATTATTATCGATCATTTGTAATGTTGCAATGATTAATATTGCTTGGGTTGGTAAGTTGCAAGTTATAGATTATTTATAGCTTTCTTTCCAATAATTTTATCAATTTTTGTCAAATAAACCCAAGATTATTTTCTATAATTTACTATACAAGATACTATTACAAGATTATTTACTATAATATATATCGGTTAATTAACGAGTTGGTAGTTATGTATTGCGAACTTCTCTTTTACAATTGTTGAATTCTGCAATTTTCTAAGAAGGCAATTTTTATAGCCAAATCGGTTGCAAGTTGTAAAATTGATTTGTACGATTTCGTTCTTTTCATTGTTAAACGTATCACTGCCATGCAAGAGAATTTGCAAATACTAATAACTCGCGATTTATGACTTGTAAAATTTTCCTAATGATATTAATTCTTCAAATCTTGCTAATGTATAAGTTTATGATATTAATACATCACTATCACTGATTCCTATTATATATAAATATACAATTGTGCAGGATGGGAAAGGAGAGGGGAATCAATTGTACATAAAACATTTTACTGCCTAAGTGTTTTACAGAAATATGTCGATAAATACACTTAATGTAAACACGCGATATACATAGATTTCTCAGAACTATAAATAATAGTCATCGGTAATGAAGATCTTATATTCTACACTCGCGGATGGTGCAATTTGCAGATCAATTGAAAATTGAGTTCGAGTCCACAACAATTTAGTCGGAGTATTATATTTCGTCGAAGCGTCGATACCGTAACGATACCCGCAATGCAACGGTAAAAGTATTCGGTTGAAGTAATGTACAACAAGTAATTCA